>NC_142163.1:3654750-3956500 GCF_024610735.1 Ursus americanus | reverse complement strand
TAGCGTTGGGATCAGCCAAGCGTTTGCGGAGGAATTTCAGAACGAAGGGGCAGGAAGGACCTCTTGGAGGTCCCCGCATGTCCCTGACGGTGCCTTGGGTACCTCGCTCACGCACAAGGTCTCGGAGGCCTAGCGGAGCTCGATCCAGTGGTGCCAGAGATGTCCGCCTGTCTCCCAGACACACGAAGCGGACAGCAAAGGAGGACGTAACGCAGGAATTGAGGATGGAAAGGGGCATGGGTTACACAGAAACCAAGTACCACAGTGGCGGACATCAGTCGGTCCTGCTCAGGAGCAGGCTACGCGGCAACACAGCAAGATGGGGACGGCAGCAGGATGTTCTGCCTTTGAAAACCTGCCCACATCAACGCACTGTGCAAGAGACTGAGGCCACAAAGTAGTTGAAAGCGGGAAAAGGGAGAACGATGAGTGACCTTCGGCCGTAAGCGGGGCGGCTGAGGACCCTTTGGTGAGCCCCTCGCTGCCCGGCAGGAGGAGCTTGGCCCTTCCTCTGTTTCCAAGGAGGCGTCACTGCGCCACCCTACGGTACAGGAAGTGAAGGACTTCTTGGGACTCACCAAAGATTCCTAACGCGCCCCCGTCGGAGGAGGAGAGGATTCTGACCCCGAAATGGATGAAACGGGGTCCAATTCACAGGTGGACAGACTCAGAGACAGGAACCCTTACGCCAACCCATTGGCAGGCCAACGGCCCGGCAGCTGTAGCCAAGCAGAGACTCGCAAAGCCCAAAGCACTCCTAGAGGCACAGCTGTGCCTATCTGGGCTCAGCACGGATGCGAGATGGGAGACCTGACGGCACAGGCACAGCCGGGCCAAGACACGCCAAGGCATGTTCGGGAAGACAGACTAACACGGGCAAAGAGGGACGCTTTACACAGACAAGAACACGAAGATCCAGAAGGGCCAGGGACACACACGTGGTTCAGAGCCATGGAACCAGAACGCTAGTGAACTCCTGATGTGGTCCTCTCCGATGAGACAGCAGTCTGGGATCCAGGACTGTGGGTCCCTCAGTGCCCGGGTTCTCGGTCATGCCGTGTCGTGGAAAGGAGATGTAGTCCAGAAGAGGAGTGGTGGGCAGCAGGGCAAAGTTTATTCAGCAAGTGTACAGAGCTCCCCCAAAGGGTTGCTGCATTCCTGTTCAAGTTTAGGGGGTTTGGGGCGCCTGGGTGGCTAGACGCTTAAGCGTCTGCCTTCGGCTCAGGTCCTGCAGCCAGGCTCCTGGGATCGAGCCCCGCTTCGGGCTCCCTGCTCGACGGGAAACCTGCCTCTCCCTCTCCCTCGGCTGTTTCCCTGCTTGTGCTCTCTCTCTCTCTCTCTCTCTCTCTGTCAGATAAATAAATAAATGAATAAATAAATAAATAAATAAATAAATAAATAAATAAATAAATAAATAAATTTAAATAAAATAAAGTTTCAGGATATTGGAAGCCATGGTAATGTACAAAACAAAAGTTTAGGGAGTTGGATAAGCTCTTTCCAACCTGGAGTGTGGGGCCCTGTGGAATCCCTGATAAGGTGTTGCAATCACGGCTTTGATCCTGCCCCTGTCTACCTATGGGGTTATTGTTCACGTGTGGAAGGGTCTTGTGGGCTGACACCTGGAGACTAACTGTCTCAGCTTGTGACAGGGACCAGTGATTCGTGCCTCTTGGTGGTGCTTACCTTGTGGGGTCTTCAGCGGAGAGAGGGCCTTGGGCAAACGCCTTCAGCCCATGTGGAAACAGGAATCTCAGCACCACAGTGGTCATGGGACAGACAGCACACCGCTGCGTGGACTGGGCCTTGCCAGTCCTGAGGAACCATACCACCCCTCCCGCACGCCTCCGCCTCTTTGTCGTCTGGGGGAGCCCAAACGAGGGCCCTAAGGAGTCAGGGCACTAGAGATGCCCGCAGAGCGTGGCTGTGTGAGCTTGTGTGTGCCAGGACATGTGAGGGAGTGGAGTGTGTGTGGGGGTGGGTGACTGAGGGTGCACCTGAGTGTCTGTGTCAGCTTGTGGGTGCGGCTGTTTGAGTGTGTGTGTGAGGACGCAGTGTCTGTGCACCACTGTGTGTGAGCGTGTGTGTGTGTCCCCCTGCAATCTCTCCTTTCTCCTGGGCCCTTGTGCCGGGACGAGAGGGTCATGTTTCCTACCCTCCCAGCTCCCTCTGTCCCCTCTCCCACAGTCCCTCCATACAGCCTGGCCCTCACTCCTTAACGTGGTTGCTGGTCCTCAGAGCCTGACTGTGTCAGCAGGAGGCTGTGTGCGTTCCTAGACCTGGGGAGAGCAGTGGCACTGGGTTCGACAGAGTCATGGACCTTGAGTCCTCCCCCCATGGAATGTGCGGTGGGTGTGTCTGAGGCCATCCACCAGGGAGCATCCCTGGAGGCCACCATCGGCGTCCACCTAACCTGGCTACTGGACGTGTGTGTCCCTGGCTCGTTATTCCCTTTCCTTGAACTCCCTCATTTCCCCAGGGAAGAGATGAGCCCCGGTTGGCTGGCCTTTCGATCAGGTCTTCTCCCTTCCCAGCCCCACTGGGCCTGGGGGAACGGTACCTCTGCCCCCTGGGATGCAGTCCCAGACCATGCGTGTCCTAGCCCTGTGGGCAAGCCTACAGGACAGGCCGATCCACAGACTGGGGAAGCCCAGGCGCAGAAGGAAAACACCGACATGCAGCCGCTGTGTTCAGTCAGTCCCCTGGAGCCCCTTCCAGGAGGAAGAGTGCGTGTGCCAGAGCACACAGACACACGCACACACACACACACACACACACACGCACGGAAACACACTTGACGTTGTTTATTTACATTTCGATATTTCTCCAGGGCTCCCGGGGCCTCAACAGGCCGTGTTTCACCCCGGCACCTGTCTTCAGTTATTTCCTGCAGAGAGGAAGCGGGTTGACCCTTCGGCTCCTTCTGAAGTTTCCGGACTGCTTTCCGTCAAGTGCGATGGTCCTCATCCTCATTTCAACATCATGAAGCTCCCTAGACGAGATGGCACACACACACACACACACACGCACACGCACACGCACAAGCACGCACGCGGGGACACACGTGCACTCGGACACAGGAGGACAGCAGTGGGTATCTTCACTGGGCCATACTTAAGGTTGCTTGAGGGTTTCAAGGTTCTCGTCGGGAATGGCGTTCATTCTCCCCTGGCCAAGCCCCTGCCCCCGACTGTGATCGCTTTATGTTTCCTCCAGCCACGTATGAACGAGCGTGCTCCTTCATGACTGCCCGCGGGCCAGTGGGCTTGGCAAAGGAGATGCCTCCGGAATTTAAGGGGACAACTGTGGTGATCAACACAGAGAAGGGACGGGAAGGCGGGGTGCGGCTTTGCACCAGGACACCCAGACATTTGGGCCAAGGGTGCCTCTGGTCACCCTTGTAATGCGCTGCTCGCAGACGTGAGGCTGGGGTCCACGGGCCACAGAATGACAGTTGCCGCAAGTGCAGCCGCTGAGCCGGCTTTGCTTCTCCGGCTCTGCTCCATGACGCTGCGTGGCCTCGCCTGCCTCAAGCTTCCCCAGGCACAACCCGTTTGGCACTGCACCTCCCCACGTTCCATGTCAGGGTGACGTGCTTTGTCCCGGGGTCGCTGTCTCGGAGTGTTCCTGTGAACCTCAGTGTCTCCCTTTGTGTAGCCCAGGGCCCAGGGATCCCGACAGCACACGTCTCGGCGCCCACGCCCTGGGCTCCTCACCTGTCGTCCTCTCAGTTCCCTCTCCTGCTGCCTTCTTGCTCACATAATACTGCAGGGGATTGGGCCACAGGTCGTCCATGATGATCTGGCAGGAGAAACGGGGGCGGGGCTCAGGTGTCCATCCCAAGCAGCTGGAGAAGCCAGCAAGGTCATTTACGCTGTGTGTCACAGGGCCCCACCTCAGCTATCCTGCTAGCCCCGGCAAAGCTGTGGTCAGAGAACCAGTTGAAGAAGTTAAGGCTGCTGTTGTGGTGCCTGCGGCTGTGGGCCTCTCGTTCGAAATCCTGGTGCCACTGGATGGGAGGGGAATGAGATGGCCCGTACCCTGCAGGAAGACGAGTGTGTGAGAGGGTGCTGGGTAATGAGTCGGGGAAGGCAACCCGCCCTCCTCCACCTGCCACCGCCCATCCAGACAGCGGCCTCTTACCAGCAGCGCTGACGACATACTCCTTCACAACCACTTCATTCCGGAAGTAGGAGTTCTTGCGAAAGAAGAGCAGGATGTGGCGGCACTCACGGGGAAACCGCAGTTCCTCCACCTGCCCGGCGGGAAAGTGGGGCAGAGGGGTGAAAGCTCTGTCCAGCAGACCTTGACCCTCCTGACTTGGGGGAGGACTCACTTTGGCCACCCTCTCCTCTCCTGTCCCCCAGCCCGGCCTCAGTCTCCCGGGCCAGACCTTCAAATCCGTCAGGTAGCCAAGTATGCCTTCATCTTGCTCACTGATCATGGCTGACATCTGCGGGTGGTTCACAAACTGCTTTCGGTCAAAGAGCTCCGAGGGCTGGAGATGAAAGAGCTACAGCAACAGAGCGAGTCTGGACAGCAACCGGGCACTGTCTCCCCTCTCCGCCGCGGGGTCCCACTGCCTCCGCCCCGGCTGCCTCAAGGACCACGGCGCCCCATGGTGCTACATATCTCAGCAGGGACACAGGCAGCTGGCATCCTGAGAGACACCCCTCCCGCCCCACACCCCCTCCACAGCTCATCCTCGTGTGCTGATGGCTAGGCAGAACTAGCGCGTTCCCGGACAGCACACATTCCTGCCTCAGGCTGACCGGGTGGGCTCTCACCACCCCTTGCCTGCAGCATTCTACCCAGGGGAACCCGTGCTTGGTGTGAATGTGTTTTGGGTGAAGAGACCCTGCTGCTATTCCTGACTCTGACCCGAACCAGTGCTCCTAGATGCCCAGCGGAGTTTCAGTGCCTCGTGCGACACCGAGAGCACCCTGCGGCCCCCACGCCCAACCGGAACCAGGATTTCCAGGCTGTCTTGATCCCCACGGCATGAGCGTGTCCTCTGCAATGCTGCGGGGCGTGAGGGGGGTTCCCCCCCATGACGCATGTTGATAGTCAACAGCCCCCTCCCTCTCGTTCCTCATGCACTGGCCCAGATACATCGGAATCCCTCAGTGACAGCATGAAGGATACAGCCTTGGCCCAGAAGCCAGGGATGCCCCGGATAATGGCGCTTCGGTGTTCCAGGTGACGCTGCCGCCTCTGACATGACTTGAGCTTGAGCCGAGAGTAGGACCTGCTGGCTTGCTTATTCACGGGCTCCAGCTCGGACTGCAGGGCCCCTAGAGCCTCGAGCGGGGACAGGGATGGACCCCGCCGTGCCTCTGGCTGTTCTTCCCCTTCCTGCTTCTCCTGCGCCTCTTCCTCCTTCTGGCCCTCCTCCCTGGCCTCCTCCTGCACAGCCACCTCCTCAGCCTCTTCAGCCTTCTCCCCTTCCTCAGGCTGCTCCCACTCCTCGGCCTCCTCTTCCTCAGCCACCTGCTCTTCACCATCTGCGTCCTCCTCCTTCTTAGCCTCCTCCTCCTTGGCCTCAGATGCTCCGTCCACAGAATCCTCCTCAGCCTTCTCCGCCTCCTCATGCTCTTTCTCCGTGGACTTCTCATTTCCCTCATCAGCTTCCTCCCCCACCTCCGTAACCTCTTGGAGGTATATCTCAGACTCTTCCGCAACAGCCCCCTCCTCAGTGTCCTCCTTCTCATCCTCAACAGCCTCCCCTTCCTCAGCCTCTTCAGGCCGTGCCACCACTTCAGCTTTCTCCTCTTCCTCAGACTTGACTGTGTCCTGAGACTCCACCGCAACTTTGGCTTCCTGCTCAGCCTCCTTGTCCTCCTTCTCCTCTGATTCCTCTACAGTGTGCTCCCCTCCAACCTCCTCTACACCAGGGTCCAGCGCTACCATGATATCCACCACCAGCACCAACTCGTCCCCGGGGCCGGCCTGCTCTCTGCCCTGCTGGGCCTCAGCACCCACCACATCCTCTGCGCCCAGCCCGGCGGCACCTAGGGCCTGCAGCGGCCCTGCCTTCCCCCAGGCGCCTGCCTGGGCGCGGGGCCCCGACGCCTCACGGCCCCCCTCCAGGACCAAGGTGGTGCAGGACGGCGGGGCAGCCCCGCCTTCCCCGGAGCCCGCCGAGCTCTCCATGTGGTCCTGGTCGCGAGGGAGCAGAGCCAGCAGCGGAGAGGAGCTGGAGGTGAGAGCACGTGGCTCCCGCAAATGGTCGGGCAGGTGGAGCTCTGGCGCCCCTAGTTGTCTGCGGGAGGCAGCGTCCTCCCAGAGGCCGTGGGCCGCTAAACGCCTGCGCACAAGGGATAGCGGGCATGCTGTGACGCCCCAGGATGACGCTGTATCACGTATGCGGCCTTGGTGGGAATGAGTCCTGAGGTAGCCCAGGACAAGGGAGAACCCCGCGTCCAATCAGGTAACGGCTGGGGGGCGTGCCCACGCAGGGCCCCGCCCCTCGCGCTGCAGGCACCACTCAGGGAGCCAGCTGCAGCGCCCCGCCTGCCGTCCCGCCGGGACACACCTCCACCTTCACCCCTCCCGCCGCTTCCTCCCGGGGGGCCCTCCGCCTGGTATTTGAAGCCAGGCAATGCCAGGCTGTCCCTCGCCTACCCGAATAGACTCCTCTAGGACTCAGGACACGGTACACACCCCCGAGAGCCCTGGACCAGTGTGTGTGGAAAGCGTCAGCCCATGCCCCGGAGAATCTAGGGCAATTCCAGGACACAGGTGCCCCGATGCTCTCTGCCAGGCCAGCGTGGGGGGAAAGTGTGGCCACAGTTTGTTCCAGCCCATGTCCTTTGCTACTCAGGAGAAGAGTGACAAAGAGTGCTCTGTCCATCTGCGTGCCTGTGCTTTCTTCTTGCTCTCCTCTCCGTCTTCCTCTAAGTCTTTGGGTTCAGGTGCTCTTTCTCTGGCCCCTCACTGGCCACACGGTCTCTAGGGGAGAAGGACTTCAGGACAGAAGATGCATTCACCCCTCTGAGCAGCTCTTTTCCCTGGGCATAAAAGCCCTGTCCCCCTCTGTGACTGGCACCCAGTCAGGTGACCCTGGAAAAGGTCCCAAGCGGGGTCCCACAGCAGCACACTCACCCAACAACCACGCAAGCAGACACGCAGTGTGTTTGCCCTGGAGGACAGAGAAACTGACCCTTAGAGGAGCCACGAGCATAGAGCAAAGGGGACCCTGAAGAGGATGTCTGGGTGAACCCTGTTAAGAGGGTGGCAGGTGATGCCGTCTGCTGGCCTGGAGCCACCTGTCTGTCTGCTGTTAGGGAGGTCAGGCGGCAAGGAGCCGAGGACGGCACCCAGGACACACGTAGCAGGAATGCACACGCCTTTCCCACTAGACACAGAATGTCTTGTGCTGCATTGTGCCAACACTGCGAATGCCATGGGAAGGGGTTCCCGGCTCGCCTGGCCTGCAGAAGAGAACGTACCCTTCCTAGCCTTGGCCCGTCCAGGCCACCCGGGTCAGACCGTGAGCGGAATATCAGGCCGGGCCACCACGGCCCCGCGGCGGGCTCCCAGTCGTGGTGAGAGGACACCCAGAGTGTGCTTGTAAGCCAGCACAGTAAGCTTTGGGCAGTTGCTTTGGTGCCAATGCAAGCCAGTCTCTCCAGGCATGACTGAAAAGTAGGGCCTTCTTCCACACCCACTTAGTCCTCGGTGCCGGCAAAGTGCCTCACGAGCCATGCCCCGGAGACGGCGTGGCAACGTAAGACTTACTCCCTGGCAGCTGATGCCTGCATCCAATCAACCCCACCTCATTCCACGGCAGACAGGTCTTCCACGTGGCCGAGGCAGCACGGCGCCTTGCTCTGGGGGCACAGGGCATGTGGCTACCGTCCAGCCTTTCCTCTCCCTTTTATAGCTGGGAGGTCCTTCCCGAAAGCCCAGAGGAAGCCCAGAAGGTTCCAGGGAAAACAGGCATGGTGGGCTGGCCCTTTCTGGGGACTTCTAGGGCCTAAGGCATGCTGGCCGGTCCCGTGGGACCAGCGGGGTCCATGGGTCTTCAGCTCCACCTTGCGGACATGAAGAATCCTAGGGACCAGACCATGGGAGCTGCCAGGTTGCCCTGCAGCTTAGGAGTCAAGGAGCCGGGAAGACGTGTATGAGGGAACAGCCTTTCCAGTGGCTCAAGGGAAGCTCCCTGTGCCCACGGCACTGCGGCTCTCCAGCGCACTACTCTGTTCCTGAGGAGTGTATCGGGCTTCAGATCCCCACCACTGCCGCACAGTGGTGCCACCTAGTGCTGTTCCGGACATGGGGCCAGGGGCCCAGCAGGGCTTCCAGAGCCCGAAGGCCAGAACCCTCCTCTACCTACAGCTAGCCGCTCCGACAAGCAGGAAGGAACAGAGTTCCCCAAAGACGAGAGGCCAAGAGTCCAAACAGGCTGAGCTGTCAGCATAGCAGCCCAGGGGCCACTGGGTCGCTCACACAGAGACCATTGATAGGCAACAGGAAGACAGAGCTGGGGCCCACGTTGAGAGGTCCAGTTGTGGCAGAGCTAGTGGGGAACGTCACCTGGGGAAGTGCGTCCTCGGGGGCGTGCTGGTGGTGGGAGCCAGCTCAGGGGTAGTGAGAGGTGTTGATTTGGGAAGCGCCTGTCGACTCAGGAGCAGCCAGCTAGGTGCCCCTCGGTGAGGCAGAGAACACGGGCCCTGAGGGTCCACCTCCTCTCCTTTCCCTCTTCTCTACCTGGTCCACAGGAGGCAGAGATGACCGCCCCAACCTGGAGCTCATCGGACACCAGGACGGCCCTTCGGACAGGAGGAGCGCTCCCCTCAGGACTCTTTCCTCTGCAGAAACGTACTGCCAGTGGGGACTTACTTACTCTTTGGGACCCTTGGCCGACAGCGCAAATCGGGGCACAAGTTCTTAGCCCCTCTGTAGCACATGCTGAAACCTCACGGTGTTTCCCACAGCTGGGACCAGCCGTGCCAGCAGCACAGATGGGAGGTCGCTTGACACACGCCTGCCAGCTCCCACCCCTCCTGCTCCCCTTGGCCCCTCTGCGTGTGGCATCCAGGGGCAGACACACCCCTGAATACCCAAGGAATGCCCACGACGTCTGTGTGTCAGGAGGGATGTGGCTGCAGTCAGCCACTGGCCCCTTTCTCCTCAGTCAGCAGAGCTAGAAACCCCGCAGTCCCTCTCCATCATCGAACAGGGCCTACAACCACACTGGGACAGGTGTGTGCTCATGCAGACACTTGAACACACAACACACAGACACACACACACACACACACACACACACACACACACACACACACACGCCTGTGGGTGGGTGGTGCAGAGGGACAGGACGTGGGTTTGGAGGGACCGTGAGGGACCCTGAGGAACCGCCTCCTTAGTCCTCCAGGGACACGTGGTTTTGTGGTGATCCTGACTAGAGGAAGCATGCACGGGATGGCATCACAGCAATGCAGGGCACGCTTCCAGGAGAAAGGGTAGAGGGAGAAGCTCTCCAAGCGGGGTGAACGGGGCGGTAGCAGAGCCACCGGGCCACGAGTGCCCCGCTCGGCACGCCCCTTCCCCTGCCCTGAAGAACACGGCTCCCATGTAGAGAGGTGTGCCCTTTCCCGTCCTTCTCCCTGACCTGCCGAGCAAGAGTGGTGGTCTCTCCACAATCAAGCCCTGCCCTGCCCTGCCCCCGTGCCTTACAGCCCCCGCACACACGGAATCCCACAGGCCAGGGCTGATCTCCTACTGGCCGTGTGCTGGGTCCCCCATACACATCCACACACAGACACATAGGGCTTCTGAACTTGTTTATGACTCGCCCGCCATCCCTGGCGATCTGGGTGCTGGACACTCTCTAGAGCTGGCCCTGAAGATCTGTTCCCCCACGTCTGTCCTGTGCGGGCAGAGCACCACGTAGACTCGTCCACCCGTCTCTCACAACGCTGGACGCCTCCTCCACTGCTTCTCGTTGGTCCAACTCTGATGCTCTGCGGTGTCCACGTCCGCACAGCTGCCGTGCCCACGACACACACACACAAACACACGACACACGGACGCACAAGGGAGGTGTTCGTGACACTGCCTCATGCCGAGGATCGCTAAGGCGGCGGTGACCGAGGGCCCTGTCCTTGTGGGATCCCGCTTCCTCCTCCTCTAGGGCTTCACCACCCTCCTCCAGATGGCCTAGTACCATTGCCAAGAATGGCCGTGTGGCTCTGGGAGGCCACGGGGTGGTCCGTAACACGGAGGGACGTCGGAGCGTCTCGGGACAAGGGAGCCCCACTCGAAAAATTTGGCAGACTGTCCCCACCTGAAAAGCCAGCAGGAGAACTGAGGACCCGGCGGACGGCCATGGGTGAGTGTTCAGAGAAATGGGGTGGAGGAGCCTTGCTTCCCCCGAACGACCTGAGACTTTCTGGCTCACACCTGGCTCACCGGATGAACTTGCCCCAGTGGACACCCTGCCCTGGGTGTGTGCCCTGAGTACCCTCGCCAGGGTCCCTACTCTCCCTCCAGCCGCTCCCTGGGTGATCCGGGGCCCAGGGTCCTCTAAGCCTCAGTTTCCAAACTGAGTCCCAAACCCGACTGTGCCCTGGCACCTCCCACACATATTTCAGGACACAGTGGCCCGGCTACTCACCGACAGGTCCTCCTGTCTGCTCAGTGTCGTCGGCTGCCTCCCTGCCTCAGGTAGTACCGCAAGGGATTGCGCCACAGGTCCTCGATGATGATCTGGTAGGGGAAACCGCCCAGGTGAGCACGGGGCCCGGGCCCCCTTCCCAGGCTGCCCCCATTGCCATCACCAATGCTAATGAAGGCCTCAGCGGCCCCACCTCAGCAATCTTGTTAGACCCTGGGCAGCTGGGGTCGCACAACCACTTGAAGAAGGTAAGGCTGGTGGAGTCGAGTCTTCGGCTGGGAGCTCCACGTTCTTCATCCCAGAACCACTGCACTGGAGTGGACCGAGTCGCCCTGTATCCTGCAGGAAGGGAAAATTCAGGGGAGGCTTTGCACTGCCTAGGACCCACACCCTGTCGCCCTCTCTCTCGCTCTCCTCTCAGCCTCTCTCCCTCCTGTGCCGGCTCTGGCTTCCACTTGTGTCCCTGCACACTCCCTGCTCCTCCCGAGTGCCCACCTGCCCCCGCCGGCCCGCCCCCGGCACCCTCGAAGCTCTAGCCCACTCCTACCGGCAATGCTAAGGTGATACTCCTTAAGGATCACTTTGTTCTGGAAGTAGGGGTTGTTCCCAAAGAAGAACATCAACCTGCTGTGGTCCTTGGGACGGCCCAGTTCCTCCACCTGCAACATAAAAGAAAGACGAGGGGAAGGGGACTTGTCCTCCACGGGTCCCGAGATGCTCCCTGCATCCTCCACTAAACAATACTACCGGGCCCTCCCTTGCCCAAATTCCACTCCCAGTGGTCCTACCCCCGCCACCCACTCCTAGCGCTGACCTCCAAATCGGTCATGTAGCTGAGCACATCTTTGTCCTGGTCACCCGTCACGGCTGATATCTGGGGGTGATTCAGGATCTGCCTTGGGTCAAGGAGCCTCGCCTTCAGCGCTATGGAAGGAGAGCCAGGACCAACCCAGCCCTTCCCGGTGAGAGGAAGGGCCCCAAACAGGGCACGGGTAGAACCACCAGGCCCTGCTGCCCTCCCAAGCCACTCAGCTCCTGCGCTTTCATCACAGCTGCTCAATACCAGCAGGTGCCTTGGCTTCCAGTGCCTCCGAGAGGGTCTGCGCCCGGCAGGACAAGGTCAAGGGCCTGCCTGTTCTCCCTTGCACCGTCACAGTGGCCTGTGTGTTTGGCAGGCAGGCAGTGACTGCTTTGGGTGTCCAGATGTGGTCGGTCGCGCTCTCAGGGCCGTGTTTGCTTATGTGTTGGCCTGCAGGCCTGTGTGCTGGAGGGGCCTTCTGCGCCCACAAAGGGGCCACTCATCTCCCTTAGCCTGGCTGCACACCCACAGGGCAAAGGGAGGGCCCCTTAGGTTCAGCGAGAGAGGGAGGGAAGGGGGTTGGGTGGCAACGGGGGGGAAAGCAAAGGAGAGACAGAGACAGAGATACCCACACAGGAGGAAGGGACACAGAGGGAGGGCAGAGGGGAGCGAGGGAGAGGGTGGGACACACATAGAGGGGAGAGACACGGAGGGAGGAAGCGGGGGGTGGGGGGGCGCCTGGGCATGGGGCCGCAGCCTGGCTGTGTAGGGCCAGAGGAGACAGTTTGCAGCACCGCATACAGCGTGTCTGGGTTTCTGATGTACGGGGAAGCCTGGCGGCCTGCTGAATGACTCTGGAAGCCGCATGAGGACGCAGCAGTGGGTGGGCACTGTACTCTTTGGAAAAGAACACAGGCTCTGAAGGACAGGGAAGGGGGTGGCCTGCCTCTCAATGGGCATGCCCCACGCAGCCGGCAGGACGTTTCCTTCCAGGACCTGCTCCGAGCTAAGGGTGGAACTACACTAGACATGCAGGGTGTGGACATGTGATCCATGACACCTGGGAGAGGGTTGGGAGTGCTCCCTGCAGTCCCAGAGCATTTGCCCGCAGCTTCTGCTCAGACGTGGTCTCCACAAGCCTCAGCCCTTTCCTTCGCCCCACCTTCAAGGCCCACGCCCCTGTGCTGCGCCTTATAGGGACGGGGGATCCACTCCCACTGGGGGTGGAGAGGGGCCGGGGACCCTTTCCCCCAGCGCTCCTGCCCCTGGCACAGCCTCTGCTGGTCCCTTCCTCCCAGTGGACCTCCACCGCAGACAAACCCAAGCCCAGCAGGAGAAAGGATACCGCCTGGGCCCAGAAGCCGGGGATGCGCTGGATGATGGCCCTTCTTCGAGCCAGGTGAGAACTCCGCTTCTGATTCATCCTGCGCGTGAGCCGCAAGTAGGCCCTGGTAGCTTGGGCATCCACAGAGCTGAGCGCGAACTGAACCATCTCCAGCGCGGCAAGTGGGGCGCCGGCTGTCTCGGGACCCAGCCCTGACTCCCCCTGCTGCAGCTGCTGCAGCTGCTCTTCCTGCTGTGCTTGCACCGCCTCCTGGTCTTCCTCGGCCACGACCTCCACCACCGCCATGATATCCTCCACCACCAGCACCAACTCGTCCCCGGGGCCGGCCTGCTCTCTGCCCTGCTGGGCCTCCGCACCCAGCACAGCCTCTGCGCCCATCCCCCCGGCACCTAGGGCCTGCAGCGGCCCCGCCTCACCCCAGGCGCCTGCCTGGGCGCAGGGCTCCGGCGCCTCATGGCCCCCCTCCAGGAACAAGGTGCTCCAGGATGGCAGGGCAGCCCCGCCTTGCCCGGAGCCCGCCGCGCTCTCCATGTGGTGCTGGTCCTGAGGGAGCAGAGCCAGCAGTTGAGGGAAGGAGCTGAAGGAGCCAGCACCTGGCTCCCGCACGCGGCCGGCAGGTGGAGCTCTGGCGCCCCCAACTGGTGGCGGGAAGCAGAGGCCTCCAAGAGGCCAGAGGCTGGTGAAGGCATGCGCAGAAGAGCTAGGGACCAGATGGCCACGGGGCGACGGCGACGCGACGCCACGCATGCGGCCTTTGTGACACGGAGCCCTGAGTCACGCCCAGGCCGCTGGGCACGGAGCGTACGGAGGATGACAGGGCGGAGCGTGTGCCCGCCCAGACCCCCGCCCCTCGGCCCCGAAGGCAGCAGCCAGGGAGCCGGCCTGTGTGCCTCCTCCTCCGGGGTGGCCTCCGCATCTGGAACCTGGTCTATTCCCGGCTATCACCTGCCAGGCCATGAGCCGGAGGTCCCTCATATCACACAGCCCGTGTTGCCTTTCCCGGCCGTCCAGGGGGACCAGGCTGCTGGCACTGGGGAATTCCAATGCAACGGCTCAAGAGGGTGACCCCCTGACCCCCGGAAGCCTCCCCCGGCCCTTTCTTAGTGACCCTGAAGGAAAGCCCTGGAGCCATTACCTGGTGCTCCAACCACCGCCAGATCGCTGTGCCCATGGCCTTCCCGCATTTACCCGAACGGTGGCGAAGGGTGTCAGGGGGCCGCCCACCAGGATCCAGGATGCAGGGGCTGCCTCCCTCAGCCCCTCCGCGCCCGGACTCTCCTCAAAAGAGAGGAAACACACACACATAAGAGGCCTCAAATTAGCAAAGAGCCAAGGTCCCTGGCCACCCCACGCTGCCTACAGAGCTACTAACACAGCCCCAGGGAGGTCCGGGATTCGGACTCGGTGGCATGCCAATGGGCAGGCCATGTAGCCTACACAGTGACTCGGGGTAGTCTTTCGTCAAAGCCGCTGGTAGGACTTGCTCCCGCTGTACTTTCCTCTGCCACACCCTTCTCTGTCTGGCTCTCTTCCCATCTTTGCTTTCTCCTTCCTTGGGTGACTCTCGTGTCCTCCTTCCCTCCTGCTCTAACTGCCAAGGATGTCAGAGCTCCAGCAGAATGGTCCACGGAGCCTGCTTTTATCCACCTTCCTGAGGAGCTGAGGCTGCTGGGCCGCTCCACTGCCTTTGGTCCCCCCACTGGCTGCATGTTCCTGCTGTGTCTGTCACCGAGTGGACCACCTGCCTGCGAGGGGATATGGCAGCGAGCATTGGCAGCACACGTGCCCTTTCTCCGGTACTCACCAGGTCCTTCGGGACAGTCCCACGCCTCATGGCGGTCCCCACCTTGGGTGAACATTGAGGTGCCCGAGGGACACCGCCTAAAGTGCCAGGAAGGCCCCGTGGGTGATGCCAAGGCCGCGAGGGTTAGTGTTGCATTGTGGGAGGGCCTCATTTAAAAGGAATGGGTCTGGGCGCCTGGAGGATTTCAACCGGAAAGGGGCAGGAGGGTCCCCCTTGGGGTAAAGTGCGGGGCTTTTGGCGGTAGCACGTTTCAGTGTTTCAAAATCTGCTTGTCGACGCAAATGAGGAAGGGAGCAAAACCAAAGGCCATATGGCGGGAGAAGCAAAATTTTCTACCACCGTCCCTGAGACAGCCCAGACGTTGGAGTTATCACTACAGTCCTAAGTACACTAGCTCTTGTCATGTTGCTCGAGCCCCTGAAGGAAGCTCCTGAGGCAATACTGCACCAGAAGCAGCACAGCCGTGGAAATGGAGAAGGCTGGGGGCTCCAGGTGATGGGAGACGGGGAAGAGAGCAAGAGGGGGAAGAGAGGGAGAGTAGGACTGAGGAGGGAGGAAAAGGGAGGGAGGGGAAGGAAGAGAGAGGAGGGAGAGAGGAGGGAGAGGGACACAGAAGGGAGAGGGGGAGGAGAGGGAGAGGGTGAAGAGAGGGAAAGGAGGGGAGAAGTAGAGGAGGAGGGAGGGGGAAGAAGAGAGAGGAGGGAGAGAGGAGGGAGAGGGACACAGAAGGGTGAGGGAGAGAGGAGGGAGAGGGAGAGGAGGGATGGAGAGACAGGGAGGGGAGGGAGAGAGGAGGGAGAGACTCTGCAGGGAGAGAGGAAGGGAGAGAGGGAGAGGGAGGGAGAGGGGTCAGCTCATGCTGACCACCAGCAGGCACAAATTGGGAATGCCAGGAAGAGGTGGGAGAGAGGAAGAGGCAGCCAGTGCATGAGGACCTAAGGTGATAAAGCTTTGCCACTTTGCGGACAATGCTGACTCTGCACATCCAAGGAGCCCAATGCAGTCCTAGTGGAAGGAAGGATCCAAAGGGATGCCCAGGCCAATGGGCTCTTGTCTTTGGTGCAAAGGCAAGGACAGGCCTCTCGGCAGCCCACAGAGGCGGGACTGACCCATCACACCCCGGGGTTCCTCAGTGGGAGGAAGAGCCAGCTTCCCCTTAGGATGGACGGTGGCCAGAAGGCAGTGGGTGATAACCTTCAACACGTTCAGGGAAAAAGAGTGTAACGTAAAGGTTATGGTCGCCAAGGACGCCCGAGAAAATATGCACCAGGCATCAGGAGAAGGAGTGAGAGGATGAGCCTAGGGTGGTAGGGAGAGGGCCGTGGGGTGGCGGTGGGGGTGTGTGGCTCTAAGATAAGCAGAGTCCTACCCGCTGAAAGGAAGCCGGTCACTAGACCCTTAAGTCAAAGGGCTAGCCTGAGATACAAGGCATCCCCGTAAAGTACTCGCAGAGGAAACAGGAGAGCAGGATTTGCCTATGGAACCACGCTGCGTTGCCTGTGTGGCCTGAAGGACAAGTGCATCCAAGCAGGGGCACGTGTAGGATCGTAGGCTCAGCATGCACAGAGCTGGGTCTTGTAAGCTGTGGGAACGTGAAGTGGAGGCACGACACCCACCCGGGAGCAGGCCCCTCGCCCACTACGTCAACCAAGTCCACCTATGGGCAAACCTGGGTTCCCCCAGGCTGGGGTGTTCCCTGCAACTGTGAGTGGGGAGGGTCCCCAAGAAGGGGCGTTCAGCGTAGAATCGGTAAAGCACTGTCTACCGTGGAGGAAGCCAGCCCCTTCCCAGAAGGAAGCCTACGGGTGGGAGCACCCATGTGTAGGAAGCTAACAGAGCAGGAGGCGGGCAAGCAACCCCAGGGTAGAGCAGTGATGACGGGTTGAACGAGGTCGGGGAGGGCTCAAGGGTGTGAACACTGAATTCCGCCAGGCGCAGGAGTTCTACCGACCCAAGGTGCCCCGGGCCTGCAGGTGGCAATATTGGCTGCGTCCGTAGCGTTGGGATCAGCCAAGCGTTTGCGGAGGAATTTCAGAACGAAGGGGCAGGAAGGACCTCTTGGAGGTCCCCGCATGTCCCTGACGGTGCCTTGGGTACCTCGCTCACGCACAAGGTCTCGGAGGCCTAGCGGAGCTCGATCCAGTGGTGCCAGAGATGTCCGCCTGTCTCCCAGACACACGAAGCGGACAGCAAAGGAGGACGTAATGCAGGAATTGAGGATGGAAAGGGGCATGGGTTACACAGAAACCAAGTACCACAGTGGCGGACGTCAGTCGGTCCTGCTCAGGAGCAGGCTACGGGGCAACACAGCAAGATTGGGAGGGCAGCAGGATGTTCTGCCTTTGAAAACCTGCCCACATCAACGCACTGTGCAAGAGACTGAGGCCACAAAGTAGTTGAAAGCGGGAAAAGGGAGAACGATGAGTGACCTTCGGCCCTAAGCGAGGCGGCTGAGGACCCTTTGGTGAGCCCCTCGCTGCCCGGCAGGAGGAGCTTGGCCCTTCCTCTGTTTCCAAGGAGGCTTCACTGCGCCACCCTACGGTACAGGAAGTGAAGGACGTCTCGGGACTCACCAAAGATTCCTAACGTGCCCCCGTCGGAGGAGGAGAGGATTCTGACCCCGAAATGGATGAAACGGGGTCCAATTCACAGGTGGACAGACTCAGAGACAGGAAACCTTACGCCAACCCATTGGCAGGCCAACGGCCCGGCAGCTGTAGCCAAGCAGAGACTCGCAAAGCCCAAAGCACTCCTAGAGGCACAGCTGTGCCTATCTGGGCTCAGCACGGATGCGAGATGGGAGACCTGACGGCACAGGCACAGCCGGGCCAAGACACGCCAAGGCATGTTCGGGAAGACAGACTAACACGGGCAAAGAGGGACGCTTTACACAGACAAGAACACGAAGATCCAGAAGGGCCAGGGACACACAAGTGGTTCAGAGCCATGGAACCAGAACGCTAGTGAACTCCTGATGTGGTCCTCTCCGATGAGACAGCAGTCTGGGATCCAGGACTGTGGGTCCCTCAGTGCCGGGGTTCTCGGTCATGCCGTGTCGTGGAAAGGAGATGTAGTCCAGAAGAGGAGTGGTGGGCAGCAGGGCAAAGTTTATTCAGCAAGTGTACAGAGCTCCCCCAAAGGGTTGCTGCGTTCCTGTTCAAGTTTAGGGGGTTTGGGGCGCCTGAATGCTAGATGCTTAAGCGTCTGCCTTCGGCTCAGGTCCTGCAGCCAGGCTCCTGGGATCGAGCCCCGCTTCGGGCTCCCTGCTCGACGGGAAACCTGCCTCTCCCTCTCCCTCGGCTGTTTCCCTGCTTGTGCTCTCTCTCTCTCTCTCTCTCTCTCTCTCTCTCTCTGTCAGATAAATAAATAAATGAATAAATAAATAAATAAATAAATAAATAAATAAATGAATAAATAAATAAATAAATAAATAAATAAATAAATAAATAAATAAATAAATTTAAATAAAATAAAGTTTCAGGATCTTGGAAGCCATGGTAATGTACAAAACAAAAGTTTAGGGAGCTGGATAAGCTCTTTCCAACCTGGAGTGTGGGGCCCTGTGGAATCCCTGATAAGGTGTTGCAATCACGGCTTTGATCCTGCCCCTGTCTACCTATGGGGTTATTGTTCACGTGTGGAAGGGTCTTGTGGGCTGACACCTGGAGACTAACTGCCTCAGCTTGTGACAGGGACCAGTGATTCGTGCCTCTTGGTGGTGCTTACCTTGTGGGGTCTTCAGCGGAGAGAGGGCCTTGGGCAAACGCCTTAAGCCCATGTGGAAACAGGAATCTCAGCACCACAGTGGTCATGGGACAGACAGCACACCGCTGCGTGGACTGGGCCTTGCCAGTCCTGAGGAACCATACCACCCCTCCCGCACGCCTCCGCCTCTTTGTCGTCTGGGGGAGCCCAAACGAGGGCCCTAGGGAGTCAGGGCACTAGAGATGCCCGCAGAGCGTGGCTGTGTGAGCTTGTGTGTGCCAGGACATGTGAGGGAGTGGAGTGTGTGTGGGGGTGGGTGACTGAGGGTGCACCTGAGTGTGTGTGTCAGCTTGTGGGTGCGGCTGTTTGAGTGTGTGTGTGAGGACGCAGTGTCTGTGCACCACTGTGTGTGAGCGTGCGTGTGTGTGTGTCCCCCTGCAATCTCTCCTTTCTCCTGGGCCCTTGTGCCGGGACGAGAGGGTCATGTTTCCTACCCTCCCAGCTCCCTCTGTCCCCTCTCCCACAGTCCCTCCATACAGCCTGGCCCTCACTCCTTAACGTGGTTGCTGGTCCTCAGAGCCTGACTATGTCAGCAGGAGGCTGTGTGCGTTTCTAGACCTGGGGAGAGCAGTGGCACTGGGTTCGACAGAGTCAGGGACCTTGAGTCCTCCCCCCATGGAATGTGCGGTGGGTGTGTCTGAGGCCATCCACCAGGGAGCATCCCTGGAGGCCACCATCGGCGTCCACCTAACCTGGCTACTGGACGTGTTTGTCCCTGGCTCGTTATTCCCTTTCCTTGAACTCCCTCATTTCCCCAGGGAAGAGATGAGCCCCGGTTGGCTGGCCTTTCGATCAGGTCTTCTCCCTGCCCAGCCCCACTGGGCCTGGGGGAACGGTACCTCTGCCCCCTAGGATGCAGTCCCAGACCATGCGTGTCCTAGCCCTGTGGGCAAGCCTACAGGACAGGCCGATCCACAGACTGGGGAAGCCCAGGCGCAGAAGGAAAACACCGACATGCAGCCGCTGTGTTCAGTCAGTCCCCTGGAGCCCCTTCCAGGAGGAAGAGTGCGTGTGCCAGAGCACACAGACACACGCACACACACACACACACACACACACACACACACGGAAACACACTTGACGTTGTTTATTTACATTTCGATATTTCTCCAGGGCTCCCGGGGCCTCAACAGGCCTTGTTTCACCCCGGCACCTGTCTTCAGTTATTTCCTGCAGAGAGGAAGCGGGTTGACCCTTCGGCTCCTTCTGAAGTTTCCGGACTGCTTTCCGTCAAGTGCGATGGTCCTCATCCTCATTTCAACATCATGAAGCTCCCTAGACGAGATGGCACACACACACACACACACGCACACGCACAAGCACGCACGCGGGGACACACGTGCACATGGACACAGGAGGACAGCAGTGGGTATCTTCACTGGCCATACTTAAGGTTGCTTGAGGGTTTCAAGGTTCTCGTCGGGAATGGCGTTCATTCTCCCCTGGCCAAGCCCCTGCCCCCGACTGTGATCGCTTTATGTTTCCTCCAGCCACGTATGAACGAGCGTGCTCCTTCATGACTGCCCGCGGGCCAGTGGGCTTGGCAAAGGAGATGCCTCCGGAATTTAAGGGGACAACTGTGGTGATCAACACAGAGAAGGGACGGGAAGGCGGGGTGCGGCTTTGCACCAGGACACCCAGACATTTGGGCCAAGGGTGCCTCTGGTCACCCTTGTAATGCGCTGCTCGCAGACCTGAGGCTGCGGTTCACGGGCCACAGAATGACAGTTGCCGCAAGTGCAGCCGCTGAGCCGGCTTTGCTTCTCCGGCTCTGCTCCATGACGCTGCGTGGCCTCGCCTGCCTCAAGCTTCCCCAGGCACAACCCGTTTGGCACTGCACCTCCCCACGTTCCATGTCAGGGTGACGCGCTTTGTCCCGGGGTCGCTGTCTCGGAGTGTTCCTGTGAACCTCAGTGTCTCCCTTTGTGTAGCCCAGGGCCCAGGGATCCCGACAGCACACGTCTCGGCGCCCACGCCCTGGGCTCCTCACCTGTCGTCCTCTCAGTTCCCTCTCCTGCTGCCTTCTTGCTCACATAATACTGCAGGGGATTGGGCCACAGGTCGTCCATGATGATCTGGCAGGAGAAACGGGGGCGGGGCTCAGGTGTCCATCCCAAGCAGCTGGAGAAGCCAGCAAGGTCATTTACGCTGTGGGTCACAGGGCCCCACCTCAGCTATCCTGCTAGCCCCGGCAAAGCTGTGGTCAGAGAACCAGTTGAAGAAGTTAAGGCTGCTGTTGTGGTGCCTGCGGCTGTGGGCCTCTCGTTCGAAATCCTGGTGCCACTGGATGGGAGGGGAATGAGATGGCCCGTACCCTGCAGGAAGACGAGTGTGTGAGAGGGTGCTGGGTAATGAGTCGGGGAAGGCAACCCGCCCTCCTCCACCTGCCACCGCCCATCCAGACAGCGGCCTCTTACCAGCAGCGCTGACGACATACTCCTTCACAACCACTTCATTCCGGAAGTAGGAGTTCTTGCGAAAGAAGAGCAGGATGTGGCGGCACTCACGGGGAAACCGCAGTTCCTCCACCTGCCCGGCGGGAAAGTGGGGCAGAGGCGTGAAAGCTCTGTCCAGCAGACCTTGACCCTCCTGACTTTGGGGAGGACTCACTTTGGCCACCCTCTCCTCTCCTGTCCCCCACCCCGGCCTCAGTCTCCCGGGCCAGACCTTCAAATCCGTCAGGTAGCCAAGTATGCCTTCATCTTGCTCACTGATCATGGCTGACATCTGCCAGTGGTTCACAAAATGCTTTCGGTCAAGGATCTCCGAGGGCTGGAGATGAAAGAGCTACAGCAACAGAGCGAGTCTGGACAGCAACCGGGCACTGTCTCCCCTCTCCGCCGCGGGGTCCCACTGCCTCCGCCCCGGCTGCCTCAAGGACCACGGCGCCCCGTGGTGCTACATATCTCAGCAGGGACACAGGCAGCTGGCATCCTGAGAGACACCCCTCCCGCCCCACACCCCCTCCACAGCTCATCCTCGTGTGCTGATGGCTAGGCAGAACTAGCGCGTTCCCGGACAGCACACATTCCTGCCTCAGGCTGACCGGGTGGGCTCTCACCACCCCTTGCCTGCAGCATTCTACCCAGGGGAACCCGTGCTTGGTGTGAATGTGTTTTGGGTGAAGAGACCCTGCTGCTATTCCTGACTCTGACCCGAACCAGTGCTCCTAGACGCCCAGCGGAGTTTCAGTGCCTCGTGCGACACCCAGAGCACCCTGCGGCCCCCACGCCCAACCGGAACCAGGATTTCCAGGCTGTCTTGATACCCACGGCATGAGCGTGTCCTCTGCAATGCTGCGGGGCGTGAGGGGGGTTCCCCCCCATGATGCATGTTGATAGTCAACAGCCCCCTCCCTCTCGTTCCTCATGCACTGGCCCAGATACATCGGAATCCCTCAGTGACAGCATGAAGGATACAGCCTTGGCCCAGAAGCCAGGGATGCCCCGGATAATGGCGCTTCGGTGTTCCAGGTGACGCTGCCGCCTCTGACATGACTTGAGCTTGAGCCGAGAGTAGGACCTGCTGGCTTGCTTATTCACGGGCTCCAGCTCGGACTGCAGGGCCCCTAGAGCCTCGAGCGGGGACAGGGATGGACCCCGCCGTGCCTCTGGCTGTTCTTCCCCTTCCTGCTTCTCCTGCGCCTCTTCCTCCTTCTGGCCCTCCTCCCTGGCCTCCTCCTGCACAGCCACCTCCTCAGCCTCTTCAGCCTTCTCCATTTCCTCAGGCTGCTCCCACTCCTCGGCCTCCTCTTCCTCAGCCACCTGCTCTTCACCATCTGCGTCCTCCTCCTTCTTAGCCTCCTCCTCCTTGGCCTCAGATGCTCCGTCCACAGAATCCTCCTCAGCCTTCTCCGCCTCCTCATGCTCTTTCTCCGTGGACTTCTCATTTCCCTCATCAGCTTCCTCCCCCACCTCCGTAACCTCTTGGAGGTATATCTCAGACTCTTCCGCAACAGCCCCCTCCTCAGTGTCCTCCTTCTCATCCTCAACAGCCTCCCCTTCCTCAGCCTCTTCAGGCCGTGCCACCACTTCAGCTTTCTCCTCTTCCTCACACTTGACTGTGTCCTGACACTCCACCGCAACTTTGGCTTCCTGCTCAGCCTCCTTGTCCTCCTCCTCCTCTGATTCCTCTACAGTGTGCTCCCCTCCAACCTCCTCTACACCAGGGTCCAGCGCTACCATGATATCCACCACCAGCACCAACTCGTCCCCGGGGCCGGCCTGCTCTCTGCCCTGCTGGGCCTCAGCACCCACCACAGCCTCTGCGCCCAGCCCGGCGGCACCTAGGGCCTGCAGTGGCCCTGCCTCCCCCCAGGCGCCTGCCTGGGCGCTGGGCTCCGACGCCTCACGGCCCCGCTCCAGGACCAAGGTGGTGCAGGACGGCGGGGCAGCCCCGCCTTCCCCGGAGCCCGCCGAGCTCTCCATGTGGTCCTGGTCGCGAGGGAGCAGAGCCAGCAGCGGAGAGGAGCTGGAGGTGAGAGCACGTGGCTCCCGCAAATGGTCGGGTAGGTGGAGCTCTGGCGCCCCTAGTTGTCTGCGGGAGGCAGCGTCCTCCCAGAGGCCGTGGGCCGCTGAACGCATGCGCACAAGGGATAGCGGGCATGCTGTGACGCCCCAGGATGATGCTGTATCACGTATGCGGCCTTGGTGGGAATGAGTCCTGAGCTAGCCCAGGACAAGGGAGAACCCCGCGTCCAATCAGGTAACGGCTGGTGGGCGTGCCCACGCAGGGCCCCGCCCCTCGCGCTGCAGGCACCACTCAGGGAGCCAGCTGCGGCGCCCCCGCCTGCCGTCCCTCCGGGACACACCTCCACCTTCACCCCTCCCGCCGCTTCCTCCCGGGGGGCCCTCCGCCTGGTATTTGAAGCCAGGCAATGCCAGGCTGTCCCTCGCCTACCCGAATAGACTCCTCTAGGACTCAGGACACGGTACACACCCCCGGGAGCCCTGGACCAGTGTGTGTGGAAAGCGTCAGCCCATGCCCCAGAGAATCTAGGGCAATTCCAGGACACAGGTGCCCCGATGCTCTCTGCCAGGCCAGCGTGGGGGGAAAGTGTGGCCACAGTTTGTTCCAGCCCATGTCCTTTGCTACTCAGGAGAAGAGTGACAAAGAGTGCTGGTTCCATCTGTGTGCCTGTCCTTTCTTCTTCCTCACCTTTCCGTCTTCCTCTAAGTCTTTGTGTTCAGGTGCTCTTTCTCTGGCTCCTCGCTGGCCACACGGTCTCTAGGGGAGAAGGACTTCAGGACAGAAGATGCATTCACCCCTCTGAGCAGCTCTTTTCCCTGGGCATAAAAGCCCTGTCCCCCTCTGTGACTGGCACCCAGTCAGGTGACCCTGGAAAAGGTCCCAAGCGGGGTCCCACAGCAGCACACTCACCCAACAACCACGCAAGCAGACACGCAGTGTGTTTGCCCTGGAGGACAGAGAAACTGACCCTTAGAGGAGCCACGAGCATAGAGCAAAGGGGACCCTGAAGAGGATGTCTGGGTGAACCCTGTTAAGAGGGTGGCAGGTGATGCCGTCTGCTGGCCTGGAGCCACCTGTCTGTCTGCTGTTAGGGAGGTCAGGCGGCAAGGAGCCAAGGACGGCACCCAGGACACACGTAGCAGGAATGCACACGCCTTTCCCACTAGACACAGAATGTCTTGTGCTGCATTGTGCCAACACTGCGAATGCCATGGGAAGGGGTTCCCGGCTCGCCTGGCCTGCAGAAGAGAACGTACCCTTCCTAGCCTTGGCCCGTCCAGGCCACCCGGGTCAGACCGTGAGCGGAATATCAGGCCGGGCCACCACGGCCCCGCGGCGGGCTCGCAGTCGTGGTGAGAGGACACCCAGAGTGTGCTTGTAAGCCGGCACAGTAAGCTTTGGGCAGTTGCTTTGGTGCCAATGCAAGCCAGTCTCTCCAGGCATGACTGAAAAGTAGGGCCTTCTTCCACACCCACTTAGTCCTCGGTGCCGGCAAAGTGCCTCACGAGCCATGCCCCGGAGACGGCGTGGCAACGTAAGACTTACTCCCTGGCAGCTGATGCCTGCATCCAATCAACCCCACCTCATTCCACGGCAGACAGGTCTTCCACGTGGCCGAGGCAGCACGGCGCCTTGCTCTGGGGGCACAGGGCATGTGGCTACCGTCCAGCCTTTCCTCTCCCTTTTATAGCTGGGAGGTCCTTCCCGAAAGCCCAGAGGAAGCCCAGAAGGTTCCAGGGAAAACAGGCATGGTGGGCTGGCCCTTTCTGGGGACTTCTAGGGCCTAAGGCATGCTGGCCGGTCCCGTGGGACCAGTGGGGTCCATGGGTCTTCAGCTCCACCTTGCGGACATGAAGAATCCTAGGGACCAGACCATGGGAGCTGCCAGGTTGCCCTGCAGCTTAGGAGTCAAAGAGCCGGGAAGACGTGTATGAGGGAACAGCCTTTCCAGTGGCTCAAGGGAAGCTCCCTGTGCCCACGGCACTGCGGCTCTCCAGCGCACTACTCTGTTCCTGAGGAGTGTATCGGGCTTCAGATCCCCACCACTGCCGCACAGTGGTGCCACCTAGTGCTGTTCCGGACATGGGGCCATGGGCCCAGCAGGGCTTCCAGAGCCCGAAGGCCAGAACCCTCCTCTACCTACAGCTAGCTGCTCCGACAAGCAGGAAGGAACAGAGTTCCCCAAAGACGAGAGGCCAAGAGTCCAAACAGGCTGAGCTGTCAGCATAGCAGCCCAGGGGCCACTGGGTCGCTCACACAGAGACCATTGATAGGCAACAGGAAGACAGAGCTGGGGCCCACGTTGCGAGGTCCAGTTGTGGCAGAGCTAGTGGGGAACGTCACCTGGGGAAGTGCGTCCTCGGGGGCGTGCTGGTGGTGGGAGCCAGCTCAGGGGTAGTGAGAGGTGTTGATTTGGGAAGCGCCTGTCGACTCAGGAGCAGCCAGCTAGGTGCCCCTCGGTGAGGCAGAGAACACGGGCCCTGAGGGTCCACCTCCTCTCCTTTCCCTCTTCTCCACCTGGTCCACAGGAGGCAGAGATGACCGCCCCAACCTGGAGCTCATCGGACACCAGGACGGCCCTTCGGCCAGGAGGAGCGCTCCCCTCAGGACTCTTTCCTCTGCAGAAACGTACTGCCAGTGGGGACTTACTTACTCTTTGGGACCCTTGGCCGACAGCGCAAATCGGGGCACAAGTTCTTAGCCCCTCTGTAGCACATGCTGAAACCTCACGGTGTTTCCCACAGCTGGGACCAGCCGTGCCAGCAGCACAGATGGGAGGTCGCTTGACATACGCCTGCCAGCTCCCACCCCTCCCTGCTCCCCTTGGCCCCTCTGCGTGTGGCATCCAGGGGCAGACACACCCCTGAATACCCAAGGAATGCCCACGACGTCTGTGTGTCAGGAGGGATGTGGCTGCAGTCAGCCACTGGCCCCTTTCTCCTCAGTCAGCAGAGCTAGAAACCCCGCAGTCCCTCTCCATCATCGAACAGGGCCTGCAACCACACTGGGACAGGTGTGTGCTCATGCAGACACGTGAACACACAACACACACACACACACACACACACACACACACACACGCACGCCTGTGGGTGGGTGGTGCAGAGGGACAGGACGTGGGTTTGGAGGGACCGTGAGGGACCCTGAGGAACCGCCTCCTTAGTCCTCCAGGGACACGTGGTTTTGTGGTGATCCTGACTAGAGGAAGCATGCACGGGACGGCATCACAGCAATGCAGGGCACGCTTCCAGGAGAAAGGGTACAAGGAGAAGCTCTCCAAGAGGGGTGAACGGGGCGGTAGCAGAGCCACCGGGCCACGAGTGCCCCGCTCGGCACGCCCCTTCCCCTGCCCTGAAGAACACGGCTCCCATGTAGAGAGGTGTGCCCTTTCCCGTCCTTCTCCCTGACCTGCCGAGCAAGAGTGGTGGTCTCTCCACAACCAAGCCCTGCCCTGCCCTGCCCCCGTGCCATACAGCCCCCGCACACACGGAATCCCACAGGCCAGGGCTGATCTCCTACTGGCCGTGTGCTGGGTCCCCCATACACATCCACACACAGACACATAGGGCTTCTGAACTTGTTTATGACTCGCCCGCCATCCCTGGCGATCTGGGTGCTGGACACTCTCTAGAGCTGGCCCTGAAGATCTGTTCCCCCACGTCTGTCCTGTGCGGGCAGAGCACCACGTAGACTCGTCCACCCGTCTCTCACAACGCTGGACGCCTCCTCCACTGCTTCTCGTTGGTCCAACTCTGATGGTCTGTGGTGTCCACGTCCGCACAGCTGCCGTGCCCACGACACACACACACAAACACACGACACACGGACGCACAAGGGAGGTGTTCGTGACACTGCCTCATGCCTAGGATCGCTAAGTCGGCGGTGACCGAGCGCCCTGTCCTTGTGGGATCCCGCTTCCTCCTCCTCTAGGGCTTCACCACCCTCCTCCAGATGGCCTAGTACCATTGCCAAGAATGCCGTGTGGCTCTGGGAGGCCACGGGGTGGTCAGTAACACGGAGGGACGTCGGAGCGTCTCGGGACAAGGGAGCCCCACTCGAAAAATTTGGCAGACTGTCCCCACCTGAAAAGCCAGCAGGAGAACTGAGGACCCGGCGGACGGCCATGGGTGAGTGTTCCGAGAAATGGGGTGGAGGAGCCTTGCTTCCCCCGAACGACCTGAGACTTTCTGGCTCACACCTGGCTCACCGGATGAACTTGCCCCAGTGGACACCCTGCCCTGGGTGTGTGCCCTGAGTTCCCTCGCCAGGGTCCCTACTCTCCCTCCAGCCGCTCCCTGGGTGATCCGGGGCCCAGGGTCCTCTGAGCCTCAGTTTCCAAACTGAGTCCCAAACCCGACTGTGCCCTGGCACCTCCCACACATATTTCAGGACGCAGTGGCCCGGCTACTCACCAACAGGTCCTCCTGTCTGCTCAGTGCCTTCGGCTGCCTCCCTGCCTCAGGTAGTACCGCAAGGGATTGCGCCACAGGTCCTCGATGATGATCTGGTAGGGGAAACCGCCCAGGTGAGCACGGGGCCCGGGACCCCTTCCCAGGCTGCCCCCATTGCCATCACCAATGCTAATGAAGGCCTCAGCGGCCCCACCTCAGCAATCTTGTTAGACCCTGGGCAGCTGGGGTCGCACAACCACTTGAAGAAGGTAAGGCTGGTGGAGTCGAGTCTTCGGCTGGGAGCTCCACGTTCTTCATCCCAGAACCACTGCACTGGAGTGGACCGAGTCGCCCTGTATCCTGCAGGAAGGGAAAATTCAGGGGAGGCTCTGCACTGCCTAGGACCCACACCCTGTCGCCCTCTCTCCCGCTCTCCTCTCAGCCTCTCTCCCTCCTGTGCCGGCTCTGGCTTCCACTTGTGTCCCTGCACACTCCCTGCTCCTCCCGAGTGCCCACCTGCCCCCGCCGGCCCGCCCCCGGCACCCTCGAAGCTCTAGCCCACTCCTACCGGCAATGCTAAGGTGATACTCCTTAAGGATCACTTTGTTCTGGAAGTAGGGGTTGTTCCCAAAGAAGAACATCAACCTGCTGTGGTCCTTGGGACGGCCCAGTTCCTCCACCTGCAACATAAAAGAAAGACGAGGGGAAGGGGACTTGTCCTCCACGGGTCCCGAGATGCTCCCTGCATCCTCCACTGAACAATACTACCGGGCCCTCCCTTGCCCAAATTCCACTCCCAGTGGTCCTACCCCCGCCACCCACTCCCAGCGCTGACCTCCAAATCGGTCATGTAGCTGAGCACATCTTTGTCCTGGTCACCCGTCACGGCTGATATCTGGGGGTGATTCAGGATCTGCCTTGGGTCAAGGAGCCTCGCCTTCAGCGCTATGGAAGGAGAGCCAGGACCAACCCAGCCCTTCCCGGTGAGAGGAAGGGCCCCAAACAGGGCACGGGTAGAACCACCAGGCCCTGCTGCCCTCCCAAGCCACTCAGCTCCTGCTCTTTCATCACAGCTGCTCAATACCAGCAGGTGCCTTGGCTTCCAGTGCCTCCGAGAGGGTCTGCGCCCGGCAGGACAAGGTCAAGGGCCTGCCTGTTCTCCCTTCCACCGTCACCCTGGCCTGTGTGTTTGGCAGGCACGCAGTGACTGCTTTGGGTGTCCAGATGTGGTCGGTCGCGCTCTCAGGGCCGTGTTTGCTTATGTGTTGGCCTGCAGGCCTGTGTGCTGGAGGGGCCTTCTGCGCCCACAAAG
Source organism: Ursus americanus (assembly GCF_024610735.1). Lineage (NCBI taxonomy): Eukaryota > Metazoa > Chordata > Mammalia > Carnivora > Ursidae > Ursus > Ursus americanus. The sequence goes on along the minus strand of NC_142163.1, from coordinate 3,927,993 downwards.
GGGCCACTCATCTCCCTTAGCCTGGCTGCACACCCACAGGGCAAAGGGAGGGCCCGTTAGGTTCAGTGAGAGAGGATGGGAAGGGGGTTGGGTGGCAACGGGGGGGAAAGCAAAGGAGAGACAGAGACAGAGATACCCACACAGGAGGAAGGGACACAGAGGGAGGGCAGAGGGGAGCGAGGGAGAGGGTGGGACGCACATAGAGGGGAGAGACACGGAGGGAGGAACGGGGGGTGGGGGGGGCGCCTGGGCATGGGGCCGCAGCCTGGCTGTGTAGGGCCTGAGGAGACAGTTTGCAGCACCGCATACAGCGTGTCTGGGTTTCTGATGTACGGGGAAGCCTGGCGGCCTGCTGAATGACTCTGGAAGCCGCATGAGGACGCAGCAGTGGGTGGGCACTGTACTCTTTGGAAAAGAACACAGGTTCTGAAGGACAGGGAAGGGGGTGGCCTGCCTCTCAATGGGCATGCCCCACGCAGCCGGCAGGACGTTTCCTTCCAGGACCTGCTCCGAGCCAAGGGTGGAACTACACTAGACATGCAGGGTGTGGACATGTGATCCATGACACCTGGGAGAGGGTTGGGAGTGCTCCCTGCAGTCCCAGAGCATTTGCCCGCAGCTTCTGCTCAGACGTGGTCTCCACAAGCCTCAGCCCTTGCCTTCCCCCCACCTTCAAGGCCCACGCCCCTGTGCTGCGCCTTATACGGACGGGGGACCCACTCCCACTGGGGGTGGAGAGGGGCCGGGGACCCTTTCCCCCAGCGCTCCTGCCCCTGGCACAGCCTCTGCTGGTCCCTTCCTCCCAGTGGACCTCCACCGCAGACAAACCCAAGCCCAGCAGGAGAAAGGATACCGCCTGGGCCCAGAAGCCGGGGATGCGCTGGATGATGGCCCTTCTTCGAGCCAGGTGAGAACTCCGCTTCTGATTCATCCTGCGCTTGAGCCGCAAGTAGGCCCTGGTAGCTTGGGCATCCACAGAGCTGAGCGCGAACTGAACCATCTCCAGCGCGGCAAGTGGGGCGCCGGCTGGCTCGGGACCCGGCCCTGACTCCCCCTGCTGCAGCTGCTGCAGCTGCTCGTCCTGCTGTGCTTGCACCGCCTCCTGGTCTTCCTCGGCCACGACCTCCACCACCGCCATGATATCCTCCACCACCAGCACCAACTCGTCCCCGGGGCCGGCCTGCTCTCTGCCCTGCTGGGCCTCCGCACCCAGCACAGCCTCTGCGCCCATCCCCCCGGCACCTAGGGCCTGCAGCGGCCCCGCCTCACCCCAGGCGCCTGCCTGGGCACAGGGCTCCGGCGCCTCACGGCCCTCCCCCAGGAACAAGGTGCTCCAGGATGGCAGGGCAGCCCCGCCTTGCCCGGAGCCCGCCGCGCTCTCCATGTGGTGCTGGTGCTGAGGGAGCAGAGCCAGCAGCGGAGGGAAGGAGCTGGAGGAGCCAGCACCTGGCTCCCGCACGCAGCCGGCAGGTGGAGCTCTGGCGCCCCCAACTGGTGGCGGGAAGCAGAGGCCTCCAAGAGGCCGGAGGCTGGTGAAGGCATGCGCAGAAGAGCTAGGGACCAGATGGCCACGGGGCGACGGCGACGCGACGCCACGCATGCGGCCTTTGTGACACGGAGCCCTGAGTCACGCCCAGGCCGCTGGGCACGGAGCGTACGGAGGATGACAGGGCGGAGCGTGTGCCCGCCCAGACCCCCGCCCCTCGGCGCCGAAGGCAGCAGCCAGGGAGCCGGCCTGTGTGCCTCCTCGTCCGGGGTGGCCTCCGCATCTGGAACCTGGTCTATTCCCGGCTATCACCTGCCAGGCCATGAGCCGGAGGTCCCTCATATCACACAGCCCGTGTTGCCTTTCCCGGCCGTCCAGGGGGACCAGGCTGCTGGCACTGGGGAATTCCAATGCAACGGCTCAAGAGGGTGACCCCCTGACCCCCGGAAGCCTCACCCGGCCCTTTCTTAGTGACCCTGAAGGAAAGCCCTGGAGCCATTACCTGGTGCTCCAACCACCGCCAGATCGCTGTGCTCATGGCCTTCCCGCATTTACCCGAACGGTGGCGAAGGGTGTCAGGGAGCCGCCCACCAGGATCCAGGATGCAGGGGCTGCCTCCCTCACCCCCTCCGCGCCCGGACTCTCCTCAAAAGAGAGGAAACACACACACATAAGTGGCCTCAAATTAGCAAAGAGCCAAGGTCCCTGGCCACCCCACGGTGCCTACAGAGCTACTAACACAGCCCCAGGGAGGTCCGGGATTCGGACTCGGTGGCATGCCAATGGGCAGGCCATGTAGCCTACACAGTGACTCGGGGTAGTCTTTCGTCAAAGCCGCTGGTAGGACTTGCTCCCGCTGTACTTTCCTCTGCCACACCCTTCTCTGTCTGGCTCTCTTCCCATCTTTGCTTTCTCCTTCCTTGGGTGACTCTCGTGTCCTCCTTCCCTCCTGCTCTAACTGCCAAGGATGTCAGAGCTCCAGCAGAATGGTCCACGGAGCCTGCTTTTATCCACCTTCCTGAGGAGCTGAGGCTGCTGGGCAGCTCCACTGCCTTTGGTCCCCCCACTGGCTGCATGTTCCTGCTGTGTCTGTCACCGAGTGGACCAACTGCCTGCGAGGGGATATGGCAGCGAGCATTGGCAGCACACGTGCCCTTTCTCTGGTACTCACCAGGTCCTTCGGGACAGTCCCACGCCTCATGGCGGTCCCCACCTTGGGTGAACATTGAGGTGCCCGAGGGATACCGCCTTGAGTGCCAGGAAGGCCGCGTGGGTGATGCCAAGGCCGCGAGGGTTAGTGTTGCATTGTGGGAGGGCCTCATTCAAAAGGAATGTGTCTGGGCGCCTGGAGGATTTCAACCGGAAAGGGGCAGGAGGGTCCCCCTTGGGGTAAAGTGCAGGGCTTTTGGCGGTAGCACGTTTCAGTGTTTCAAAATCTGCTTGTCGACGCAAATGAGGAAGGGAGCAAAACCAAAGGCCATATGGCGGGAGAAGCAAAATTTTCTACCACCGTCCCTGAGACAGCCCAGACGTTGGAGTTACCACTACAGTCCTAAGTACACTAGCTCTTGTCATGTTGCTCGAGCCCCTGAAGGAAGCTCCTGAGGCAATACTGCACCAGAAGCAGCACAGCCGTGGAAATGGAGAAGGCTGGGGGCTCCAGGTGATGGGAGACGGGGAAGAGAGCAAGAGGGGGAAGAGAGGGAGAGTAGGACTGAGGAGGGAGGAAAAGGGAGGGAGGGGAAGGAAGAGAGAGGAGGGAGAGAGGAGGGAGAGGGACACAGAAGGGAGAGGGGGAGGAGAGGGAGAGGGTGAAGAGAGGGAAAGGAGGGGAGAAGTAGAGGAGGAGGGAGGGGGAAGAAGAGAGAGGAGGGAGAGAGGAGGGAGAGGGACACAGAAGGGTGAGGGAGAGAGGAGGGAGAGGGAGAGGAGGGATGGAGAGGAGAAGAGAGGGAAAGGGCGAGGGAGAGAGGAGGGAGAGACTCTGCAGGGAGAGAGGAAGGGAGAGAGGGAGAGGGAGGGAGAGGGGTCAGCTCATGCTGACCACCAGCAGGCACAAATTGGGAATGCCATGAAGAGGTGGGAGAGAGGAAGAGGCAGCCAGTGCATGAGGACCTAAGGTGATAAAGCTTTGCCACTTTGCGGACAATGCTGACTCTGCACATCCAAGGAGCCCAATGCAGTCCTAGTGGAAGGAAGGATCCAAAGGGATGCCCAGGCCAATGGGCTCTTGTCTTTGGTGCAAAGGCAAGGACAGGCCTCTCGGCAGCCCACAGAGGCGGGACTGACCCATCACACCCCGGGGTTCCTCAGTGGGAGGAAGAGCCAGCTTCCCCTTAGGATGGACGGTGGCCAGAAGGCAGTGGGTGATAACCTTCAACACGTTCAGGGAAAAAGAGTGTAACGTAAAGGTTATGGTCGCCAAGGACGCCCGAGAAAATATGCACCAGGCATCAGGAGAAGGAGTGAGAGGATGAGCCTAGGGTGGTAGGGAGAGGGCCGTGGGGTGGCGGTGGGGGTGTGTGGCTCTAAGATAAGCAGAGTCCTACCCGCTGAAAGGAAGCCGGTCACTAGACCCTTAAGTCAAAGGGCTAGCCTGAGATACAAGGCATCCCCGTAAAGTACTCGCAGAGGAAACAGGAGAGCAGGATTTGCCTATGGAACCACGCTGCGTTGCCTGTGTGGCCTGAAGGACAAGTGCATCCAAGCAGGGGCACGTGTAGGATCGTCGGCTCAGCATGCACAGAGCTGGGTCTTGTAAGCTGTGGGAACGTGAAGTGGAGGCACGACACCCAGCCGGGAGCAGGCCCCTCGCCCACTACGTCAACCAAGTCCACCTATGGGCAAACCTGGGTTCCCCCAGGCTGGGGTGTTCCCTGCAACTGTGAGTGGGGAGGATCCCCAAGAAGGGGCGTTCAGCGTAGAATCGGTAAAGCACTGTCTACCGTGGAGGAAGCCAGCCCCTTCCCAGAAGGAAGCCTACGGGTGGGAGCACCCATGTGTAGGAAGCTAACAGAGCAGGAGGCGGGCAAGCAACCCCAGGGTAGAGCAGTGGTGACGGGGTGAACGGGGTCGGGGAGGGCTCAAGGGTGTGAACACTGAGTTCCGCCAGGCGCAGGAGTTCTACCGACCCAAGGTGCCCCGGGCCTGCAGGTGGCAATATTGGCTGCGTCCGTAGCGTTGGGATCAGCCAAGCGTTTGCGGAGGAATTTCAGAACGAAGGGGCAGGAAGGACCTCTTGGAGGTCCCCGCATGTCCCTGACGGTGCCTTGTGTACCTCGCTCACGCACAAGGTCTCAGAGGCCTAGCGGAGCTCGATCCAGTGGTGCCAGAGATGTCCGCCTGTCTCCCAGACACACGAAGCGGACAGCAAAGGAGGACGTAACGCAGGAATTGAGGATGGAAAGGGGCATGGGTTACACAGAAACCAAGTACCACAGTGGCGGACGTCAGTCGGTCCTGCTCAGGAGCAGGCTACGCGGCAACACAGCAAGATGGGGACGGCAGCAGGATGTTCTGCCTTTGAAAACCTGCCCACATCAACGCACTGTGCAAGAGACTGAGGCCACAAAGTAGTTGAAAGCGGGAAAAGGGAGAACGATGAGTGACCTTCGGCCCTAAGCGGGGCGGCTGAGGACCCTTTGGTGAGCCCCTCGCTGCCCGGCAGGAGGAGCTTGGCCCTTCCTCTGTTTCCAAGGAGGCGTCACTGCGCCACCCTACGGTACAGGAAGTGAAGGACTTCTCGGGACTCACCAAAGATTCCTAACGCGCCCCCGTCGGAGGAGGAGAGGATTCTGACCCCGAAATGGATGAAACGGGGTCCAATTCACAGGTGGACAGACTCAGAGACAGGAACCCTTACGCCAACCCATTGGCAGGCCAACGGCCCGGCAGCTGTAGCCAAGCAGAGACTCGCAAAGCCCAAAGCACTCCTAGAGGCACAGCTGTGCCTATCTGGGCTCAGCACGGATGCGAGATGGGAGACCTGACGGCACAGGCACAGCCGGGCCAAGACACGCCAAGGCATGTTCGGGAAGACAGACTAACACGGGCAAAGAGGGACGCTTTACACAGACAAGAACACGAAGATCCAGAAGGGCCAGGGACACACAAGTGGTTCAGAGCCATGGAACCAGAACGCTAGTGAACTCCTGATGTGGTCCTCTCCGATGAGACAGCAGTCTGGGATCCAGGACTGTGGGTCCCTCAGTGCCCGGGTTCTCGGTCATGCCGTGTCGTGGAAAGGAGATGTAGTCCAGAAGAGGAGTGGTGGGCAGCAGGGCAAAGTTTATTCAGCAAGTGTACAGAGCTCCCCCAAAGGGTTGCTGCGTTCCTGTTCAAGTTTAGGGGGTTTGGGGCGCCTGGGTGGCTAGACGCTTAAGCGTCTGCCTTCGGCTCAGGTCCTGCAGCCAGGCTCCTGGGATCGAGCCCCGCTTCGGGCTCCCTGCTCGACGGGAAACCTGCCTCTCCCTCTCCCTCGGCTGTTTCCCTGCTTGTGCTCTCTCTCTCTCTCTCTCTGTCAGATAAATAAATAAATGAATAAATAAATAAATAAATAAATAAATAAATAAATTTAAATAAAATAAAGTTTCAGGATATTGGAAGCCATGGTAATGTACAAAACAAAAGTTTAGGGAGCTGGATAAGCTCTTTCAAAACTGGAGTGTGGGACCCTGTGGAATCCCTGATAAGGTGTTGCAATCACGGCTTTGATCCTGCCCCTGTCTACCTATGGGGTTATTGTTCACGTGTGGAAGGGTCTTGTGGGCTGACACCTGGAGACTAACTGTCTCAGCTTGTGACAGGGACCAGTGATTCGTGCCTCTTGGTGGTGCTTACCTTGTGGGGTCTTCAGCGGAGAGAGGGCCTTGGGCAAACGCCTTCAGCCCATGTGGAAACAGGAATCTCAGCACCACAGTGGTCATGGGACAGACAGCACACCGCTGCGTGGACTGGGCCTTGCCAGTCCTGAGGAACCATACCACCCCTCCCGCACGCCTCCACCTCTTTGTCGTCTGGGGGAGCCCAAACGAGGGCCCTAGGGAGTCAGGGCACTAGAGATGCCCGCAGAGCGTGGCTGTGTGAGCTTGTGTGTGCCAGGACATGTGAGGGAGTGGAGTGTGTGTGGGGGTGGGTGACTGAGGGTGCACCTGAGTGTCTGTGTCAGCTTGTGGGTGCGGCTGTTTGAGTGTGTGTGTGAGGACGCAGTGTCTGTGCACCACTGTGTGTGAGCGTGCGTGTGTGTGTGTCCCCCTGCAATCTCTCCTTTCTCCTGGGCCCTTGTGCCGGGACGAGAGGGTCATGTTTCCTACCCTCCCAGCTCCCTCTGTCCCCTCTCCCACAGTCCCTCCATACAGCCTGGCCCTCACTCCTTAACGTGGTTGCTGGTCCTCAGAGCCTGACTGTGTCAGCAGGAGGCTGTGTGCGTTCCTAGACCTGGGGAGAGCAGTGGCACTGGGTTCGACAGAGTCATGGACCTTGAGTCCTCCCCCCATGGAATGTGCGGTGGGTGTGTCTGAGGCCATCCACCAGGGAGCATCCCTGGAGGCCACCATCGGCGCGTCCACCTAACCTGGCTACTGGACGTGTTTGTCCCTGGCTCCTTATTCCCTTTCCTTGAACTCCCTCATTTCCCCAGGGAAGAGATGAGCCCCGGTTGGCTGGCCTTTCGATCAGATCTTCTCCCTGCCCAGCCCCATTGGGCCTGGGGGAACGGTACCTCTGCCCCCTGGGATGCAGTCCCAGACCATGCGTGTCCTAGCCCTGTGGGCAAGCCTACAGGACAGGCCGATCCACAGACTGGGGAAGCCCAGGCGCAGAAGGAAAACACCGACATGCAGCCGCTGTGTTCAGTCAGTCCCCTGGAGCCCCTTCCAGGAGGAAGAGTGCGTGTGCCAGAGCACACAGACACACGCGCACACAGACACACACACACACACACACACGGAAACACACTTGACGTTGTTTATTTACATTTCGATATTTCTCCAGGGCTCCCGGGGCCTCAACAGGCCTTGTTTCACCCCGGCACCTGTCTTCAGTTATTTCCTGCAGAGAGGAAGCGGGGTGACCCTTCGGCTCCTTCTGAAGTTTCCGGACTGCTTTCCGTCAAGTGCGATGGTCCTCATCCTCATTTCAACATCATGAAGCTCCCTAGACGAGATGGCACACACACACACACACACACACACACACACACGGAAACACACTTGACGTTGTTTATTTACATTTCGATATTTCTCCAGGGCTCCCGGGGCCTCAACAGGCCTTGTTTCACCCCGGCACCTGTCTTCAGTTATTTCCTGCAGAGAGGAAGCGGGTTGACCCTTCGGCTCCTTCTGAAGTTTCTGGACTGCTTTCCGTCAAGTGCGATGGTCCTCATCCTCATTTCAACATCATGAAGCTCCCTAGACGAGATGGCACACACACACACACACACACACACACACACACGCACAAGCACGCACGCGGGGACACACGTGCACACGGACACAGGAGGAGAGCAGTAGGTATCTTCACTGGGCCATACTTAAGGTTGCTTGAGGGTTTCAAGGTTCTCGTCGGGAATGGCGTTCATTCTCCCCTGGCCAAGCCCCTGCCCCCAACTGTGATGGCTTTATGTTTCCTCCAGCCACGTATGAACGAGCGTGCTCCTTCATGACTGCCCGCGGGCCAGTGGGCTTGGCAAAGGAGATGCCTCCGGAATTTAAGGGGACAACTGTGGTGATCAACACAGAGAAGGGACGGGAAGGCGGGGTGCGGCTTTGCACCAGGACACCCAGACATTTGGGCCAAGGGTGCCTCTGGTCACCCTTGTAATGCGCTGCTCGCAGACCTGAGGCTGGGGTTCACGGGTCACAGAATGACAGTTGCCGCAAGTGCAGCCGCTGAGCCGGCTTTGCTTCTCCGGCTCTGCTCCATGACGCTGCGTGGCCTCGCCTGCCTCAAGCTTCCCCAGGCACAACCCGTTTGGCACTGCACCTCCCCACGTTCCATGTCAGGGTGACGTGCTTTGTCCCGGGGTCGCTGTCTCGGAGCGTTCCTGTGAACCTCAGTGTCTCCCTTTGTGTAGCCCAGGGCCCAGGGATCCCGACAGCACACGTCTCGGCGCCCACGCCCTGGGCTCCTCACCTGTCGTCCTCTCAGTTCCCTCTCCTGCTGCCTTCTTGCTCACATAATACTGCAGGGGATTGGGCCACAGGTCGTCCATGATGATCTGGCAGGAGAAACGGGGGCGGGGCTCAGGTGTCCATCCCAAGCAGCTGGAGAAGCCAGCAAGGTCATTTACGCTGTGTGTCACAGGGCCCCACCTCAGCTATCCTGCTAGCCCCGGCAAAGCTGTGGTCAGAGAACCAGTTGAAGAAGTTAAGGCTGCTGTTGTGGTGCCTGCGGCTGTGGGCCTCTCGTTCGAAATCCTGGTGCCACTGGATGGGAGGGGAATGAGATGGCCCGTACCCTGCAGGAAGACGAGTGTGTGAGAGGGTGCTGGGTAATGAGTCGGGGAAGGCAACCCGCCCTCCTCCACCTGCCACCGCCCATCCAGACAGCGGCCTCTTACCAGCAGCGCTGACGACATACTCCTTCACAACCACTTCATTCCGGAAGTAGGAGTTCTTGCGAAAGAAGAGCAGGATCTGGCGGCACTCACGGGGAAACCGCAGTTCCTCCACCTGCCCGGCGGGAAAGTGGGGCAGAGGGGTGAAAGCTCTGTCCAGCAGACCTTGACCCTCCTGACTTGGGGGAGGACTCACTTTGGCCACCCTCTCCTCTCCTGTCCCCCAGCCCGGCCTCAGTCTCCCGGGCCAGACCTTCAAATCCGTCAGGTAGCCAAGTATGCCTTCATCTTGCTCACTGATCATGGCTGACATCTGCGGGTGGTTCACAAACTGCTTTCGGTCAAGGATCTCCGAGGGCTGGAGATGAAAGAGCTACAGCAACAGAGCGAGTCTGGACAGCAACCGGGCACTGTCTCCCATCTCCGCCGCGGGGTCCCACTGCCTCCGCCCCGGCTGCCTCAAGGACCACGGCGCCCCGTAGTGCTACATATCTCAGCACGGACACAGGCAGCTGGCATCCTGAGAGACACCCCTCCCGCCCCACACCCCCTCCACAGCTCATCCTCCTGTGCTGATGGCTAGGCAGAACTAGCGCGTTCCCGGACAGCACACATTCCTGCCTCAGGCTGACCGGGTGGGCTCTCACCACCCCTTGCCTGCAGCATTCTACCCAGGGGAACCCGTGCTTGGTGTGAATGTGTTTTGGGTGAAGAGACCCTGCTGCTATTCCTGACTCTGACCCGAACCAGTGCTCCTAGATGCCCAGCGGAGTTTCAGTGCCTCGTGCGACACCCAGAGCACCCTGCGGCCCCCACGCCCAACCGGAACCAGGATTTCCAGGCTGTCTTGATCCCCACGGCATGAGCGTGTCCTCTGCAATGCTGCGGGGCGTGAGGGGGGTTCCCCCCCATGATGCATGTTGGTAGTCAACAGCCCCCTCCCTCTCGTTCCTCATGCACTGGCCCAGACACATCGGAATCCCTCAGTGACAGCATGAAGGATACAGCCTTGGCCCAGAAGCCAGGGATGCCCCGGATAATGGCGCTTCGGTGTTCCAGGTGACGCTGCCGCCTCTGACATGACTTGAGCTTGAGCCGAGAGTAGGACCTGCTGGCTTGCTTATTCACGGGCTCCAGCTCGGACTGCAGGGCCCCTAGAGCCTCGAGCGGGGACAGGGATGGACCCCGCCGTGCCTCTGGCTGTTCTTCCCCTTCCTGCTTCTCCTGCGCCTCTTCCTCCTTCTGGCCCTCCTCCCTGGCCTCCTCCTGCACAGCCACCTCCTCAGCCTCTTCAGCCTTCTCCCCTTCCTCAGGCTGCTCCCACTCCTCGGCCTCCTCTTCCTCAGCCACCTGCTCTTCACCATCTGCGTCCTCCTCCTTCTTAGCCTCCTCCTCCTTGGCCTCAGATGCTCCGTCCACAGAATCCTCCTCAGCCTTCTCCGCCTCCTCATGCTCTTTCTCCGTGGACTTCTCATTTCCCTCATCAGCTTCCTCCCCCACCTCCGTAACCTCTTGGAGGTATATCTCAGACTCTTCCGCAACAGCCCCCTCCTCAGTGTCCTCCTTCTCATCCTCAACAGCCTCCCCTTCCTCAGCCTCTTCAGGCCGTGCCACCACTTCAGCTTTCTCCTCTTCCTCAGACTTGACTGTGTCCTGAGACTCCACCGCAACTTTGGCTTCCTGCTCAGCCTCCTTGTCCTCCTCCTCCTCTGATTCCTCTACAGTGTGCTCCCCTCCAACCTCCTCTACACCAGGGTCCAGCGCTACCATGATATCCACCACCAGCACCAACTCGTCCCCGGGGCCGGCCTGCTCTCTGCCCTGCTGGGCCTCAGCACCCACCACAGCCTCTGCGCCCATCCCGGCGGCACCTAGGGCCTGCAGCGTCCCTGCCTCCCCCCAGGCGCCTGCCTGGGCGCGGGGCCCCGACGCCTCACGGCCCCCCTCCAGGACCAAGGTGGTGCAGGACGGCGGGGCAGCCCCGCCTTCCCCGGAGCCCGCCGCGCTCTCCATGTGGTCCTGGTCGTGAGCGAGCAGAGCCAGCAGCGGAGAGGAGCTGGAGGTGAGAGCACGTGGCTCCCGCAAACGGTCGGGCAGGTGGAGCTCTGGCGCCCCTAGTCTTCTGCGGGAGGCAGCGTCCTCCCAGAGGCCGTGGGCCGCTGAACGCATGCGCACAAGGGATAGCGGGCATGCTGTGTCGCCCCAGGATGACGCTGTATCACGTGTGCGGCCTTGGTGGGACTGAGTCCTGGGCTGGCCCAGGACGAGGGAGAACCCCGCGTCCAATCAGGTAACGGCTGGTGGGCGTGCCCACGCAGGGCCCCGCCCCTCGCGCTGCAGGCACCACTCAGGGAGCCAGCTGCGGCGCCCCCGCCTGCCGTCCGTCCGGGACACACCTCCACCTTCACCCCTCCCGCCGCTTCCTCCCGGGGGGCCCTCCGCCTGGTATTTGAAGCCAGGCAATGCCAGGCTGTCCCTCGCCTACCCGAATAGACTCCTCTAGGACTCAGGACACGGTACACACCCCCGGGAGCCCTGGACCAGTGTGTGTGGAAAGCGTCAGCCCATGCCCCGGAGAATCTAGGGCAATTCCAGGACACAGGTGCCCCGATGCTCTCTGCCAGGCCAGCGTGGGGGGAAAAGTGTGGCCACAGTTTGTTCCAGCCCATGTCCTTTGCTACTCAGGAGAAGAGTGACAAAGAGTGCTGGTTCCATCTGTGTGCCTGTCCTTTCTTCTTCCTCACCTTTCCGTCTTCCTCTAAGTCTTTGTGTTCAGGTGCTCTTTCTCTGGCTCCTCGCTGGCCACACGGTCTCTAGGGGAGAAGGACTTCAGGACAGAAGATGCATTCACCCCTCTGAGCAGCTCTTTTCCCTGGGCATAAAAGCCCTGTCCCCCTCTGTGACTGGCACCCAGTCAGGTGACCCTGGAAAAGGTCCCAAGCGGGGTCCCACAGCAGCACACTCACCCAACAACCACGCAAGCAGACACGCAGTGTGTTTGCCCTGGAGGACAGAGAAACTGACCCTTAGAGGAGCCACGAGCATAGAGCAAAGGGGACCCTGAAGAGGATGTCTGGGTGAACCCTGTTAAGAGGGTGGCTGGTGATGCCGTCTGCTGGCCTGGAGCCACCTGTCTGTCTGCTGTTAGGGAGGCCAGGCGGCAAGGAGCTGAGGACGGCACCCAGGACACACGTAGCAGGAATGCACACGCCTTTCCTACTAGACACAGAGCGTCTTGCGTTGCATTCTGCCAACACCGCGAATGCCATGGGAATGGGTTCCCGGCTCATCTGGCCTGCAGAGGAGAACGTACCCTTCCTAGCCTTGCCCCGTCCATGCCCGTCAGGTCAGACCGTGAGCAGAACATCAGGCCGGGACACCACGGCCCCGGGGCTGGCTCGCAAACGTGGTGAGAGGACACCCAGAGTGCGCTTCTGAGCCAGCACAGTAGGCTTGGGCAGGTGGTTTGGTGCCAATGCAAGCCAGTCTCTCCAGCTCTGACCGAAAAGTAAGGCCTTCTTCCACACCCCCTGAGTCCTCGCAGCCGGCAAAGTGCCGCACGAGCCATGCCCCGGAGAAGGCGTGGCAACGTAAGGCTTACTCCCTGGCAGCTGATGCATGCGTCCAATCGTCCCCACCTCATTCCATGGAAGGCGGGACTTCCACATGGCCAAGGCAGCACGGCGCCTGTGCTCTGGCGGCCCAGGGCACGTGGTTCAGGGCTACCGTCCAGCCTTTCCTCTCCCCTTTAGAGCAGGGAGGTCCTTCCTGAAAGCCCAACGAGGCCCAGAAGGTTCCAGGGAAAACAGGCACGGTGGGCTGGCCCTTCCTGGGGACATCTGGGCCTGAGGCATGCTGGCCGACCCCCTGCGACCAGCAGGTTTCCTGGGACTTCCCTTCCACCCTGCGGACGTGAAGAATCCTAGGGACCGGACCGTGGGAGCTGCCAGGCTGTTCCTCGATTAAGTTTCAAGGAGCCGGGAAGACGCGGATGAGGGAACAGCCTTTCCAGGGGCTCAAGGGAACCTCCCTGGGCCCACAGCATTGCGGCTCTCCACCTCCCTTCTATGTCTCCGAGGAGTGTATCAAGCTTCAGATCCCCAACACTGCCACACAGTTGTGCCACCTAGTGCTGTTCCGGACATGGGGCCATGGGCCCAGCAGGGTTTCCTGAGCCCGAAGAACGAATCCCTCCTCTACCTACAGCTAGCTGCTCCCACAGGCAGGAAGGAAGAGAGTTCCCCAAGGACGTGAGGCCAAGAGTCCAAAGAGGCTGAGCTGTCAGCATTTCAGCCCAGGGCCCGCTGGAAGGCTCACGCAGGGACCACTGATGGGCAACAGGAAGATGGAGCTGGGGCCCTCGTTGCGAGGTCCTACGCCCAGTTGTGGCAGAGGTAGTGGGGAACGTCACCTGGGGAAGTGTGTCCTTGGGGGCGTGCTGGTGGTGGGAGCGAGCTCAGGGGTGGTGAGACTTGTTGATTTGGGAAGGCCCTGTGGGCTCATGAGCAGCAAGCTAGGTGGCCCTCAGTGAGGCAGGGACCATGGGCCTTGAGGGTCCACCTCCTCTCCTTTCCCTCTTCTGCACCTGGTCCACAGGAGGCAGAGATGACCGCCCCAACATGGAGCTCATCGGACACCGGGACAGCCCTTCGGCCAGGAGGAGCGCTCCCTCGGGACTCTTTCCTCTGCAGAAACGGACTGCCAGTGGGGACTTACTTACTCCTTGGGACCCTTGGCCGACAGCGCAAATCGGGACACAAGTTCTTACCCCTCTGTAGCACACGCTGAAACATTACGGTGTTTCCCCCAGCTGGGACCGGCCGTGCCGGCAGCACAGATGGGAGGTCGCTTGACATACCCCTGCCAGCTCCCACCCCTCCCTGCTTCCCTTGGCCACTCTGCGTGTGGCATCCAGGGGTAGACACACCCCTTAATACCCAAGGAATGCCCACGACGCCTGTGTGTCAGGAGGGACATGGCTGCACTCTGCCACTGGCCCCTTTCTCCTTAGTCAGCAGAGCTAGAAACCTCGAGGTCCAGGGCCTACAACCACACTGGGACATGCGTGTGCTCATGCAGACACTGGAATATGCAACACACACACACACTCTTGACACACAGGCATGCATGGTGTCCACACACACACCCCTCTCACGCATGTGCTACAAACACGTGGAGACACGAGCACTCACGCGTACTCATGGAAGCATGCACAACACACACATGGACATGGTGTCAGTCTCTCCGACATGGAGATGGCTTCACACACACACACACACACACACACACACACACACATACATTGTCACACTCACAACACAGCATTCACACTGGGTCTCCAGCAGAGCCATCAACACTTGGAACTGCCCTAACATACTCACAAACGTGGTACCGACACACACATACACAAGAAACACACACAAACACCCATCCACTTTTTCTTACAGGCATACAGAGTGGGCTTCCCCCAAACACAGACACACACACACACACACACACACACACACACGGACATACAGCACTCACACTAGGTCTCCGGCAGAGGTATCCACACGTGGTACCGCCACAGCAAAGTCACAAACGTGGCCCCACAACACACACATAAACAACACAAACCAACACCCTTGGTTTTTTTCCTACAGGCATCCACACAGGGGCACACACACACACACACACACACAGCACTCACACTAGGGCTGTGGCAGAGGCATCTCATTGCGCACTGCCATACAAACTCACAAACGTGGCCCCCACAGTACACACGTAAACAAAAAACATACACAAACACCCATGATCTTTTTCTTAGAAGCATACACAATGAGCCTCACACAAACACACACACACACACTCAAACACACAGCACTCACACTAGGTCTGTGGCAGAGCCATGTACACACAGCACCGCCATAGCAAGCTCACAAACGTGGTCCCACAACACACACATACACAACAAATACACACAAACACCCATGGTCATTTTCTTCCAGGCATACACAGTGGGCCTCACAGTGGGCCTTACACACAGGCATGGGGAACACACCCAATGAACATACACGGACTTCTGCGTTGAAGCATACACAATTCTCCCCAAACCATCTGGCTGACAGAGACACACAGACAAACATAGACACACAGGTATCCATGCATACAAAAACCCAAAGAGACAGGGGCGCCTGGGTGGCTCAGTCATTAAGCGTCTGCCTGCGGCTCAGGGTGATCTCGCGGCGTTCTCGGATCGAGCCCCACATCAGGCTCGTCCTCTGGGAGCCTGCTCCTACCTCTCCACCACCCTGCCTGTGTTCCCGCTCTCGCTGTCTCTCTGTCGGTTAAATAAATAAATAAGTTCTTTAAAAAAAAACACACAGAGAGAAAATTCACACAGGCACACAAGTGGGCAGACACAGAGGTATGCACCCTTGACCACCCTAGTACACGCACCTGTGCTTGTGTAAAATGAGAAACACACAATACACACACAGTCTCCAACCAGAGGCACACACGGGTGGGTAGGCATACACACACGCACGCACACACACACACATGCACGCCTGTGGGAGGGTGGTGCAGAGGGACAGGACATGGGTTTGGAGGGACCGTGAGGGACCCTGAGGAACCGCCTCCTTAGTCCTCCAGGGACACGTGGTTTTGTGGTGATCCTGACTAGAGGAAGCATGCACGGGACGGCATCACAGCAATGCAGGGCACGCTTCCAGGAGAAAGGGTACAGGGAGAAGCTCTCCAAGCGGGGTGAACGGGGCGGTAGCAGAGCCACCGGGCCACGAGTGCCCCGCTCGGCACGCCCCTTCCCCTGCCCTGAAGAACACGGCTCCCATGTAGAGAGGTGTGCCCTTTCCCGTCCTTCTCCCTGACCTGCCGAGCAAGAGTGGTGGTCTCTCCACAACCAAGCCCTGCCCTGCCCTGCCCCCGTGCCTTACATCCCCCGCACACACGGAATCCCACAGGCCAGGGCTGATCTCCTACTGGCCGTGTGCTGGGTCCCCCATACACATCCACACACAGACACATAGGGCTTCTTAACTTGTTTATGACTCGCCCGCCATCCCTGGCGATCTGGGTGCTGGACACTCTCTAGAGCTGGCCCTGAAGATCTGTTCCCCCACGTCTGTCCTGTGCGGGCAGAGCACCACGTAGACACGTCCACCCGTCTCTCACAACGCTGGACGCCTCCTCCACTGCTTCTCGCTGGTCCAACTCTGATGCTCTGCGGTGTCCACGTCCGCACAGCTGCCGTGCCCGCGACACACACACACAAACACACGACACACGGACGCACAAGGGAGGTGTTCGTGACACTGCCTCATGCCGAGGATCGCTAAGGCGGCGGTGACCGAGGGCCCTGTCCTTGTGGGATCCCGCTTCCTCCTCCTCTAGGGCTTCACCACCCTCCTCCAGATGGCCTAGTACCATTGCCAAGAATGGCCGTGTGGCTCTGGGAGGCCACGGGGTGGTCCGTAACACGGAGGGACATCAGAGCGTCTCGGGACAAGGGAGCCCCACTCCCAAAATTTGGCAGACTGTCCCCACCTGAAAAGCCAGCAGGAGAACTGAGGACCCGGCGGACGGCCATGGGTGAGTGTTCAGAGAAATGGGGTGGAGGAGCCTTGCTTCCCCCGAACGACCTGAGACTTTCTGGCTCACACCTGGCTCACCGGATGAACTTGCCCCAGTGGACACCCTGCCCTGGGTGTGTGCCCTGAGTTCCCTCGCCAGGGTCCCTACTCTCCCTCCAGCCGCTCCCTGGGTGATCCGGGGCCCAGGGTCCTCTGAGCCTCAGTTTCCAAACTGAGTCCCAAACCCGACTGTGCCCTGGCACCTCCCACACATATTTCAGGACGCAGTGGCCCGGCTACTCACCGACAGGTCCTCCTGTCTGCTCAGTGCCTTCGGCTGCCTCCCTGCCTCAGGTAGTACCGCAAGGGATTGCGCCACAGGTCCTCGATGATGATCTGGTAGGGGAAACCGCCCAGGTGAGCACGGGGCCCGGGCCCCCTTCCCAGGCTGCCCCCATTGCCATCACCAATGCTAATGAAGGCCTCAGCGGCCCCACCTCGGCAATCTTGTTAGACCCTGGGCAGCTGGGGTCGCACAACCACTTGAAGAAGGTAAGGCTGGTGGAGTCGAGTCTTCGGCTGGGAGCTCCACGTTCTTCATCCCAGAACCACTGCACTGGAGTGGACCGAGTCGCCCTGTATCCTGCAGGAAGGGAAAATTCAGGGGAGGCTCTGCACTGCCTAGGACCCACACCCTGTCGCCCTCTCTCCCGCTCTCCTCTCAGCCTCTCTCCCTCCTGTGCCGGCTCTGGCTTCCACTTGTGTCCCTACACACCCCCTGCTCCTCCCGAGTGCCCACCTGCCCCCGCCGGCCCACCCCCGGCACCCTCGAAGCTCTAGCCCACTCCTACCGGCAATGCTAAGGTGATACTCCTTAAGGATCACTTTGTTCTGGAAGTAGGGGTTGTTCCCAAAGAAAAACATCAACGTGCTGTGGTCCTTGGGACGGCCCAGTTCCTCCACCTGCAACATAAAAGAAAGACGAGGGGAAGGGGACTTGTCCTCCACGGGTCCCGAGATGCTCCCTGCATGTCCCGCTGAACAATACTGCCGGGCCCTCTCCTGCCCAAATTCCACTCCCAATTGTCCTACCCCGCCACCCACTCCCAGCGCTGACCTCCAAATCGGTCATGTAGCTGAGCACATCTTTGTCCTGGGCACCCGTCACGGCTGATATCTGGGGGTGATTCAGGATCTGCCTTGGGTCAAGGAGCCTCGCCTTCAGCGCTATGGAAGGAGAGCCAGGACCAACCCAGCCCTTCTCGGTGAGAGGAAGGGCCCCAAACAGGGCACGTGTAGAACCACCAGGCCCTGCTGCCCTCCCAAGCCACTCAGCTCCTGCTCTTTCATCACAGCTGCTCAATACCAGCAGGTGCCTTGGCTTCCAGTGCCTCCGAGAGGGTCTGCGCCCGGCGGGACAAGGTCAAGGGCCTGCCTGTTCTCCCTTCCACCGTCGTCACCCTGGCCTGTGTGTTTGGCAGGCAGGCAGTGACTGCTTTGGGTGTCCAGATGTGGTCGGTCGCGCTCTCAGGGCTGTGTTTGCTTATGTGTTGGCCTGCAGGCCTGTGTCCTGGAGGGGCCTTCTGTGCCCACAATGGGGCCACTCATCTCCCTTAGCCTGGCTGGACACCCACAGGGCAAAGGGAGGGCCCGTTAGGTTCAGCGAGAGAAGGAGGGAAAGGGGTTGGGTGGCAACGGGAGGGAAAGCAAAGGAGAGACAGAGACAGAGATACCCACACAGGAGGAAGGGACACAGAGGGAGGGCAGAGGGGAGCGAGGGAGAGGGTGGGACGCACATAGAGGGGAGAGACACGGAGGGAGGAAACGGGGGGTGGGGGGGCGCCTGGGCATGGGGCCGCAGCCTGGCTGTGTAGGGCCTGAGGAGACAGTTTGCAGCACCGCATACAGCGTGTCTGGGTTTCTGATGTATGGGGAAGCGTGGCGGCCTGCTGAATGACTCTGGAAGCCGCATGAGGACGCAGCAGTGGGTGGGCACTGTACTCTTTAGAAAAGAACACAGGCTCTGAAGGACAGGGAAGGGGGTGGCCTGCCTCTCAATGGGCATGCCCCACGCAGCCGGCAGGACGTTTCCTTCCAGGACCTGCTCCGAGCCAAGGGTGGAACTACACTAGACATGCAGGGTGTGGACATGTGCTCCATGACACCTGGGAGAGTGTTGGGAGTGCTCCCTGCAGTCCCAGAGCATTTGCCCGCAGCTTCTGCTCAGACGTGGTCTCCACAAGCCTCAGCCCTTGCCTTCCCCCCACCTTCAAGGCCCACGCCCCTGTGCTGCGCCTTATAGGGACGGGGGACCCACTCCCACTGGGGGTGGAGAGGGGCCGGGGACCCTTTCCCCCAGCGCTCCTGCCCCTGGCAGAGCCTCTGCTGGTCCCTTCCTCCCAGTGGTCCTCCACCGCAGACAAACCCAAGCCCAGCAGGAGGAAGGATACCGCCTGGGCCCAGAAGCCGGGGATGCGCTGGATGATGGCCCTTCTTCCAGCCAGGTGAGAACTCCGCTTCTGATTCATCCTGCGCTTGAGCCGCAAGTAGGCCCTGGTAGCTTGGGCATCCACAGAGCTGAGCGCGAACTGAACCATCTCCAGCGCGGCAAGTGGTGCACCGGCTGGCTCGGGACCCGGCCCTGACTCCCCCTGCTGCAGCTGCTGCAGCTGCTCGTCCTGCTGTGCTTGCACCGCCTCCTGGTCTTCCACGGCCACGACCTCCACCACCGCCATGATATCCTCCACCACCAGCACCAACTCGTCCCCGGGGCCAGCCTGCTCTCTGCCCTGCTGGGCCTCCGCACCCAGCACAGCCTCTGCGCCCATCCCCCCGGCACCTAGGGCCTGCAGCGGCCCAGCCTCACCCCAGGCGCCTGCCTGGGCGCAGGGCTCCGGCGCCTCACGGCCCCCCTCCAGGAACAAGGTGCTCCAGGATGGCAGGGCAGCCCCGCCTTGCCCGGAGCCCGCCGCGCTCTCCATGTGGTGCTGGTCCTGAGGGAGCAGAGCCAGCAGCGGAGGGAAGGAGCTGGAGGAGCCAGCACCTAGCTCCCGCACGCGGCCGGCAGGTGGAGCTCTGGCGCCCCCAACTGGAGGCGGGAAGCAGAGGCCTCCAAGAGGCCGGAGGCTGGTGAAGGCATGCGCAGAAGAGCTAGGGACCAGATGGCCACGGGGCGACGGTGACGCGACGCCACGCATGCGGCCTTTGTGACACGGAGCCCTGAGTCACGCCCAGGCCGCTGGGCACGGAGCGTACGGAGGATGACAGGGCGGAGCGTGTGCCCGCCCAGACCCCCGCCCCTCGGCCCCGAAGGCAGCAGCCAGGGAGCCGGCCTGTGTGCCTCCTCCTCCGGGGTGGCCTCCGCATCTGGAACCTGGTCTATTCCCGGCTATCACCTGCCAGGCCATGAGCCGGAGGTCCCTCATATCACACAGCCCGTGTTACCTTTCCCGGCCGTCCAGGGGGACCAGGCTGCTGGCACTGGGGAATTCCAATGCAACGGCTCAAGAGGGTGACCCCCTGACCCCCGGAAGCCTCACCCGGCCCTTTCTTAGTGACCCTGAAGGAAAGCCCTGGAGCCATTACCTGGTGCTCCAACCACCGCCAGATCGCTGTGCCCGTGGCCTTCCCGCATTTACCCGAACGGTGGCGAAGGGTGTCAGGGGGCCGCCCACCAGGATCCAGGATGCAGGGGCTGCCTCCCTCACCCCCTCCGCGCCCAGACTCTCCTCAAAAGAGAGGAAACACACACACATAAGTGGCCTCAAATTAGCAAAGAGCCAAGGTCCCTGGCCACCCCACGGAGCCTACAGAGCTACTAACACAGCCCCAGGGAGGTCCGGGATTCGGACTCGGTGGCATGCCAATGGGCAGGACATGTAGCCTACACAGTGACTCGGGGTAGTCTTTCGTCAAAGCCGCTGGTAGGACTTGCTCCCGCTGTACTTTCCTCTGCCACACCCTTCTCTGTCTGGCTCTCTTCCCATCTTTGCTTTCTCCTTCCTTGGGTGACTCTCGTGTCCTCCTTCCCTCCTGCTCTAACTGCCAAGGATGTCAGAGCTCCAGCAGAATGGTCCACGGAGCCTGCTTTTATCCACCTTCCTGAGGAGCTGAGGCTGCTGGGCAGCTCCACTGCCTTTGGTCCCCCCACTGGCTGCATGTTCCTGCTGTGTCTGTCACCGAGTGGACTACCTGCCTGCGAGGGGATATGGCAGCGAGCATTGGCAGCACACGTGCCCTTTCTCCGGTACTCACCAGGTCCTTCGGGACAGTCCCACGCCTCATGGCGGTCCCCACCTTGGGTGAACATTGAGGTGCCCGAGGGACACCGCCTTGAGTGCCAGGAAGCCCGCGTGGGTGATGCCAAGGCCGCGAGGGTTAGTGTTGCATTGTGGGAGGGCCTCATTTAAAAGGAATGGGTCTGGGTGCCTGGAGGATTTCAACCGGAAAGGGGCAGGAGGGTCCCCCTTGAGGTAAAGTGCAGGGCTTTTGGCGGTAGCACGTTTCAGTGTTTCAAAATCTGCTTGTTGAAGCAAACGAGGAAGGGAGCAAAACCAAAGGCCATATGGCGGGAGAAGCAAAATTTTCTAACACCGTCCCTGAGACAGCCCAGACGTTGGAGTTACCACTACAGTCCTAAGTACACTAGCTCTTGTCATGTTGCTCGAGCCCCTGAAGGAAGCTCCTGAGGCAATACTGCACCAGAAGCAGCACAGCCGTGGAAATGGAGAAGGCTGGGGGCTCCAGGTGATGGGAGACGGGGAAGAGAGCAAGAGGGGGAAGAGAGGGAGAGTAGGACTGAGGAGGGAGGAAAAGGGGGGGAGGGGAAGGAAGAGAGAGGAGGGAGAGAGGAGGGAGAGGGACACAGAAGGGAGAGGGGGAGGAGAGGGAGAGGGTGAAGAGAGGGAAAGGAGGGGAGAAGTAGAGGAGGAGGGAGGGGGAAGAAGAGAGAGGAGGGAGAGAGGAGGGAGAGGGACACAGAAGGGTGAGGGAGAGAGGAGGGAGAGGGAGAGGAGGGATGGAGAGGAGAAGAGAGGGAAAGGGCGAGGGAGAGAGGAGGGAGAGACTCTGCAGGGAGAGAGGAAGGGAGAGAGGGAGAGGGAGGGAGAGGGGTCAGCTCATGCTGACCACCAGCAGGCACAAATTGGGAATG
Source organism: Ursus americanus (assembly GCF_024610735.1). NCBI lineage: Eukaryota > Metazoa > Chordata > Mammalia > Carnivora > Ursidae > Ursus > Ursus americanus. Next base: position 3,906,229 of record NC_142163.1, on the reverse strand, counting down.
CCAGGAAGAGGTGGGAGAGAGGAAGAGGCAGCCAGTGCATGAGGACCTAAGGTGATAAAGCTTTGCCACTTTGCGGACAATGCTGACTCTGCACATCCAAGGAGCCCAATGCAGTCCTAGTGGAAGGAAGGATCCAAAGGGATGCCCAGGCCAATGGGCTCTTGTCTTTGGTGCAAAGGCAAGGACAGGCCTCTCGGCAGCCCACAGAGGCGGGACTGACCCATCACACCCCGGGGTTCCTCAGTGAGAGGAAGAGCCAGCTTCCCCTTAGGATGGACGGTGGCCAGAAGGCAGTGGGTGATAACCTTCAACACGTTCAGGGAAAAAGAGTGTAACGTAAAGGTTATGGTCGCCAAGGACGCCCGAGAAAATATGCACCAGGCATCAGGAGAAGGAGTGAGAGGATGAGCCTAGGGTGGTAGGGAGAGGGCCGTGGGGTGGCGGTGGGGGTGTGTGGCTCTAACATAAGCAGAGTCCTACCCGCTGAAAGGAAGCCGGTCACTAGACCCTTAAGTCAAAGGGCTAGCCTGAGATACAAGGCATCCCCGTAAAGTACTCGCAGAGGAAACAGGAGAGCAGGATTTGCCTATGGAACCACGCTGCGTTGCCTGTGTGGCCTGAAGGACAAGTGCATCCAAGCAGGGGCACGTGTAGGATCGTCGGCTCAGCATGCACAGAGCTGGGTCTTGTAAGCTGTGGGAACGTGAAGTGGAGTCACGACACCCAGCCGGGAGCAGGCCCCTCGCCCACTACGTCAACCAAGTCCACGTATGGGCAAACCTGGGTTCCCCCAGGCTGGGGTGTTCCCTGCAATTGTGAGTGGGGAGGGCCCCCAAGAAGGGGCGTTCAGCGTAGAATCGGTAAAGCACTGTCTACCGTGGAGGAAGCCAGCCCCTTCCCAGAAGGAAGCCTACGGGTGGGAGCACCCATGTGTAGGAAGCTAACAGAGCCAGAGGCGGGCAAGCAACCCCAGGGTAGAGCAGTGGTGACGGGGTGAACGGGGTCGGGGTGTGAACACTGAGTTCCGCCAGGCTCAGGAGTTCTACCGACCCAAGGTGCCCCGGGCCTGCAGGTGGCAATATTGGCTGCGTCCCTAGCGTTGGGGTCAGCCAAGCGTTTGTAGAGAAATTTCAGAACGAAGGGGCAGGAAGGACCTCTTTGAGGTCCCCGCATGTCCCTGACGGTGCCTTGGGTACCTCGCTCACGCACAAGGTCTCGGAGGCCTAGTGGAGCTCGATCCAGTGGTGCCAGAGATGTCCGCCTGTCTCCCAGACACACGAAGCGGACAGCAAAGGAGGACGTAACGCAGGAATTGAGGATGGAAAGGGGCATGGGTTACACAGAAACCAAGTACCACAGTGGCGGACGTCAGTCGGTCCTGCTCAGGAGCAGGCTATGCGGCAACACAGCAAGACTGGGAGGGCAGCAGGACGTTCTGCCTTTGAAAACCTGCCCACATCAACGCACTGTGCAAGAGACTGAGGCCACAAAGTAGTTGAAAGCGGGAAAAGGGAGAACGATGAGTGACCTTCGGCCCTAAGCGGGGCGGCTGAGGACACTTTGGTGAGCCCCTCGCTGCCCGGCAGGAGGAGCTTGGCCCTTCCTCTGTTTCCAAGGAGGCGTCACTGCGCCACCCTACGGTACAGGAAGTGAAGGACTTCTCGGGACTCACCAAAGATTCCTAACGCACCCCCGTCGGAGGAGGAGAGGATTCTGACCCCGAAATGGATGAAACGGGGTCCGATTCACAGGTGGACAGACTCAGAGACAGGAACCCTTACGCCAACCCATTGGCAGGCCAACGGCCCGGCAGCTGTAGCCAAGCAGAGACTCGCAAAGCCCAAAGCACTCCTAGAGGCACAGCTCTGCCTATCTGGGCTCAGCACGGATGCGAGATGGGAGACCTGACGGCACAGGCACAGACGGGCCAAGACACGCCAAGGCATGTTCGGGAAGACAGACTAACACGGGCAAAGAGGGACGCTTTACACAGACAAGAACACGAAGATCCAGAAGGGCCAGGGACACACACGTGGTTCAGAGCCATGGAGCCAGAACGCTAGTGAACTCCTGATGTGGTCCTCTCCGATGAGACAGCAGTCTGGGATCCAGGACTGTGGGTCCCTCAGTGCCCGGGTTCTCGGTCATGCCGCGTCGTGGAAAGGAGATGTAGTCCAGAAGAGGAGTGGTGGGCAGCAGGGCAAAGTTTATTCAGCAAGTGTACAGAGCTCCCCAAAGGGTTGCTGCATTCCTGTTCAAGTTTAGGGGGTTTGGGGCGCCTGGGTGGCTAGACGCTTAAGCGTCTGCCTTCGGCTCAGGTCCTGCAGCCAGGCTCCTGGGATCGAGCCCCGCTTCGGGCTCCCTGCTCGACGGGAAGCCTGCCTCTCCCTCTCCCTGGGCTGTTTCCCTGCTTGTGCTCTCTCTCTCTCTCTCTGTCAGATAAATAAATAAATAAATAAATAAATAAATAAATAAATAAATAAATAAATAAATAAATAAGTTTAAATAAAATAAAGTTTCAGGATCTTGGAAGCCATGGTAATGTACAAAAGTTTAGGGAGTTGGATAAGCTCTTTCCAACCTGGAGTGTGGGGCCCTGTGGAATCCCTGATAAGGTGTTGCAATCTCGGCTTTGATCCTGCCCCTGTGTACCTATGGGGTTATTGTTCACGTGTGGAAGGGTCTTGTGGGCTGACACCTGGAGACTAACTGCCTCAGCTTGTGACAGGGACCAGTGATTCGTGCCTCTTGGTGGTGCTTACCTTGTGGGGTCTTCAGCGGAGAGAGGGCCTTGGGCAAACGCCTTCAGCCCATGTGGAAACAGGAATCTCAGCACCACAGTGGTCATGGGACAGACAGCACACCGCTGCGTGGACTGGGCCTTGCCAGTCCTGAGGAACCATACCACCCCTCCCGCACGCCTCCGCCTCTTTGTCGTCTGGGGGAGCCCAAACGAGGGCCCTAGGGAGTCAGGGCACTAGAGATGCCCGCAGAGCGTGGCTGTGTGAGCTTGTGTGTGCCAGGACATGTGAGGGAGTGGAGTGTGTGTGGGGGTGGGTGACTGAGGGTGCACCTGAGTGAGTGTGTGTGTCAGCTTGTGGGTGCGGCTGTTTGAGTGTGTGTGTGAGGACGCAGTGTCTGTGCACCACTGTGTGTGAGTGTGCGTGTGTGTGTGTCCCCCTGCAATCTCTCCTTTCTCCTGGGCCCTTGTGCCGGGACGAGAGGGTCATGTTTCCTACCCTCCCAGCTCCCTCTGTCCCCTCTCCCACAGTCCCTCCATACAGCCTGGCCCTCACTCCTTAACGTGGTTGCTGGTCCTCAGAACCTGACTGTGTCAGCAGGAGGCTGTGTGCGTTCCTAGACCTGGGGAGAGCAGTGGCACTGGGTTCGACAGAGTCATGGACCTTGAGTCCTCCCCCCCATGGAATGTGCAGTGGGTGTGTCTGAGGCCATCCACCAGGGAGCATCCCTGGAGGCCACCATCGGCGTCCACCTAACCTGGCAACTGGACGTGTTTGTCCCTGGCTCCTTATTCCCTTTCCTTGAACTCCCTCATTTCCCCAGGGAAGAGATGAGCCCCGGTTGGCTGGCCTTTCGATCAGATCTTCTCCCTGCCCAGCCCCACTGGGCCTGGGGGAACGGTACCTCTGCCCCCTGGGATGCAGTCCCAGACCATGCGTGTCCTAGCCCTGTGGGCAAGCCTACAGGACAGGCCGATCCACAGACCGGGGAAGCCCAGGCGCAGAAGGAAAACACCGACATGCAGCCGCTGTGTTCAGTCAGTCCCCTGGAGCCCCTTCCAGGAGGAAGAGTGCGTGTGCCAGAGCACACAGACACACACACACACACACACACACACACACACAGAAACACACTTGACGTTGTTTATTTACATTTCGATATTTCTCCAGGGCTCCCGGGGCCTCAACAGGCCTTGTTTCACCCCGGCACCTGTCTTCAGTTATTTCCTGCAGAGAGGAAGCGGGTTGACCCTTCGGCTCCTTCTGAAGTTTCCGGACTGCTTTCCGTCAAGTGCGATGGTCCTCATCCTCATTTCAACATCATGAAGCTCCCTAGACGAGATGGCACACACACACACACACGCACACGCACAAGCACGCACGCGGGGACACACGTGCACATGGACACAGGAGGAGAGCAGTGGGTATCTTCACTGGGCCATACTTAAGGTTGCTTGAGGGTTTCAAGGTTCTCGTCGGGAATGGCGTTCATTCTCCCCTGGCCAAGCCCCTGCCCCCGACTGTGATCGCTTTATGTTTCCTCCAGCCACGTATGAACGAGCCTGCTCCTTCATGACTGCCCGCGGGCCAGTGGGCTTGGCAAAGGAGATGCCTCCGGAATTTAAGGGGACAACTGTGGTGATCAACACAGAGAAGGGACGGGAAGGCGGGGTGCGGCTTTGCACCAGGACACCCAGACATTTGGGCCAAGGGTGCCTCTGGTCACCCTTGTAATGCGCTGCTCACAGACCTGAGGCTGCGGTTCACGGGCCACAGAATGACAGTTGCCGCAAGTGCAGCCGCTGAGCCGGCTTTGCTTCTCCGGCTCTGCTCCATGACGCTGCGTGGCCTCGCCTGCCTCAAGCTTCCCCAGGCACAACCCGTTTGGCACTGCACCTCCCCACGTTCCATGTCAGGGTGACGTGCTTTGTCCCGGGGTCGCTGTCTCGGAGTGTTCCTGTGAACCTCAGTGTCTCCCTTTGTGTAGCCCAGGGCCCAGGGATCCCGACAGCACACGTCTCGGCGCCCACGCCCTGGGCTCCTCACCTGTCGTCCTCTCAGTTCCCTCTCCTGCTGCCTTCTTGCTCACATAATACTGCAGGGGATTGGGCCACAGGTCGTCCATGATGATCTGGCAGGAGAAACGGGGGCGGGGCTCAGGTGTCCATCCCAAGCAGCTGGAGAAGCCAGCAAGGTCATTTACGCTGTGTGTCACAGCGCCCCACCTCAGCTATCCTGCTAGCCCCGGCAAAGCTGTGGTCAGAGAACCAGTTGAAGAAGTTAAGGCTGCTGTTGTGGTGCCTGCGGCTGTGGGCCTCTCGTTCGAAATCCTGGTGCCACTGGATGGGAGGGGAATGAGATGGCCCGTACCCTGCAGGAAGACGAGTGTGTGAGAGGGTGCTGGGTAATGAGTCGGGGAAGGCAACCCGCCCTCCTCCACCTGCCACCGCCCATCCAGACAGCGGCCTCTTACCAGCAGCGCTGACGACATACTCCTTCACAACCACTTCATTCCGGAAGTAGGAGTTCTTGCGAAAGAAGAGCAGGATCTGGCGGCACTCACGGGGAAACCGCAGTTCCTCCACCTGCCCGGCGGGAAAGTGGGGCAGAGGGGTGAAAGCTCTGTCCAGCAGACCTTGACCCTCCTGACTTGGGGGAGGACTCACTTTGGCCACCCTCTCCTCTCCTGTCCCCCACCCCGGCCTCAGTCTCCCGGGCCAGACCTTCAAATCCGTCAGGTAGCCAAGTATGCCTTCATCTTGCTCACTGATCATGGCTGACATCTGCGGGTGGTTCACAAACTGCTTTCGGTCAAGGAGCTCCGAGGGCTGGAGATGAAAGAGCTACAGCAACAGAGCGAGTCTGGACAGCAACCGGGCACTGTCTCCCCTCTCCGCCGCGGGGTCCCACTGCCTCCGCCCCGGCTGCCTCAAGGACCACGGCGCCCCGTGGTGCTACATATCTCAGCAGGGACACAGGCAGCTGGCATCCTGAGAGACACCCCTCCCGCCCCACACCCCCTCCACAGCTCATCCTCGTGTGCTGATGGCTAGGCAGAACTAGCGCGTTCCCGGACAGCACACATTCCTGCCTCAGGCTGACCGGGTGGGCTCTCACCACCCCTTGCCTGCAGCATTCTACCCAGGGGAACCCGTGCTTGGTGTGAATGTGTTTTGGGTGAAGAGACCCTGCTGCTATTCCTGACTCTGACCCGAACCAGTGCTCCTAGATGCCCAGCGGAGTTTCAGTGCCTCGTGCGACACCGAGAGCACCCTGCGGCCCCCACGCCCAACCGGAACCAGGATTTCCAGGCTGTCTTGATCCCCACGGCATGAGCGTGTCCTCTGCAATGCTGCGGGGCGTGAGGGGGGTTCCCCCCCATGATGCATGTTGGTAGTCAACAGCCCCCTCCCTCTCGTTCCTCATGCACTGGCCCAGACACATCGGAATCCCTCAGTGACAGCATGAAGGATACAGCCTTGGCCCAGAAGCCAGGGATGCCCCGGATAATGGCGCTTCGGTGTTCCAGGTGACGCTGCCGCCTCTGACATGACTTGAGCTTGAGCCGAGAGTAGGACCTGCTGGCTTGCTTATTCACGGGCTCCAGCTCGGACTGCAGGGCCCCTAGAGCCTCGAGCGGGGACAGGGATGGACCCCGCCGTGCCTCTGGCTGTTCTTCCCCTTCCTGCTTCTCCTGCGCCTCTTCCTCCTTCTGGCCCTCCTCCCTGGCCTCCTCCTGCACAGCCACCTCCTCAGCCTCTTCAGCCTTCTCCCCTTCCTCAGGCTGCTCCCACTCCTCGGCCTCCTCTTCCTCAGCCACCTGCTCTTCCCCATCTGCGTCCTCCTCCTTCTTAGCCTCCTCCTCCTTGGCCTCAGATGCTCCGTCCACAGAATCCTCCTCAGCCTTCTCCGCCTCCTCATGCTCTTTCTCCGTGGACTTCTCATTTCCCTCATCAGCTTCCTCCCCCACCTCCGTAACCTCTTGGAGGTATATCTCAGACTCTTCCGCAACAGCCCCCTCCTCAGTGTCCTCCTTCTCATCCTCAACAGCCTCCCCTTCCTCAGCCTCTTCAGGCCGTGCCACCACTTCAGCTTTCTCCTCTTCCTCAGACTTGACTGTGTCCTGAGACTCCACCGCAACTTTGGCTTCCTGCTCAGCCTCCTTGTCCTCCTCCTCCTCTGATTCCTCTACAGTGTGCTCCCCTTCAACCTCCTCTACACCAGGGTCCAGCGCTACCATGATATCCACCACCAGCACCAACTCGTCCCCGGGGCCGGCCTGCTCTCTGCCCTGCTGGGCCTCAGCACCCACCACAGCCTCTGCGCCCATCCCGGCGGCACCTAGGGCCTGCAGCGGCCCTGCCTCCCCCCAGGCGCCTGCCTGGGCGCGGGGCCCCGACGCCTCACGGCCCCCCTCCAGGACCAAGGTGGTGCAGGACAGCGGGGCAGCCCCGCCTTCCCCGGAGCCCGCCGCGCTCTCCATGTGGTCCTGGTCGTGAGCGAGCAGAGCCAGCAGCGGAGAGGAGCTGGAGGTGAGAGCACGTGGCTCCCGCAAACGGTCGGGCAGGTGGAGCTCTGGCGCCCCTAGTCGTCTGCGGGAGGCAGCGTCCTCCCAGAGGCCGTGGGCCGCTGAACGCATGCGCACAAGGGATAGCGGGCATGCTGTGTCGCCCCAGGATGACGCTGTATCACGTGTGCGGCCTTGGTGGGACTGAGTCCTGGGCTGGCCCAGGACGAGGGAGAACCCCGCGTCCAATCAGGTAACGGCTGGTGGGCGTGCCCACGCAGGGCCCCGCCCCTCGCGCTGCAGGCACCACTCAGGGAGCCAGCTGCGGCGCCCCCGCCTGCCGTCCGTCCGGGACACACCTCCACCTTCACCCCTCCCGCCGCTTCCTCCCGGGGGGCCCTCCGCCTGGTATTTGAAGCCAGGCAATGCCAGGCTGTCCCTCGCCTACCCGAATAGACTCCTCTAGGACTCAGGACACGGTACACACCCCCGGGAGCCCTGGACCAGTGTGTGTGGAAAGCGTCAGCCCATGCCCCGGAGAATCTAGGGCAATTCCAGGACACAGGTGCCCCGATGCTCTCTGCCAGGCCAGCGTGGGGGGAAAAGTGTGGCCACAGTTTGTTCCAGCCCATGTCCTTTGCTACTCAGGAGAAGAGTGACAAAGAGTGCTGGTTCCATCTGTGTGCCTGTCCTTTCTTCTTCCTCACCTTTCCGTCTTCCTCTAAGTCTTTGTGTTCAGGTGCTCTTTCTCTGGCTCCTCGCTGGCCACACGGTCTCTAGGGGAGAAGGACTTCAGGACAGAAGATGCATTCACCCCTCTGAGCAGCTCTTTTCCCTGGGCATAAAAGCCCTGTCCCCCTCTGTGACTGGCACCCAGTCAGGTGACCCTGGAAAAGGTCCCAAGCGGGGTCCCACAGCAGCACACTCACCCAACAACCACGCAAGCAGACACGCAGTGTGTTTGCCCTGGAGGACAGAGAAACTGACCCTTAGAGGAGCCACGAGCATAGAGCAAAGGGGACCCTGAAGAGGATGTCTGGGTGAACCCTGTTAAGAGGGTGGCTGGTGATGCCGTCTGCTGGCCTGGAGCCACCTGTCTGTCTGCTGTTAGGGAGGCCAGGCGGCAAGGAGCTGAGGACGGCACCCAGGACACACGTAGCAGGAATGCACACGCCTTTCCTACTAGACACAGAGCGTCTTGCGTTGCATTCTGCCAACACCGCGAATGCCATGGGAATGGGTTCCCGGCTCATCTGGCCTGCAGAGGAGAACGTACCCTTCCTAGCCTTGCCCCGTCCATGCCCGTCAGGTCAGACCGTGAGCAGAACATCAGGCCGGGACACCACGGCCCCGGGGCTGGCTCGCAAACGTGGTGAGAGGACACCCAGAGTGCGCTTCTGAGCCAGCACAGTAGGCTTGGGCAGGTGGTTTGGTGCCAATGCAAGCCAGTCTCTCCAGCTCTGACCGAAAAGTAAGGCCTTCTTCCACACCCCCTGAGTCCTCGCAGCCGGCAAAGTGCCGCACGAGCCATGCCCCGGAGAAGGCGTGGCAACGTAAGGCTTACTCCCTGGCAGCTGATGCATGCGTCCAATCGTCCCCACCTCATTCCATGGAAGGCGGGACTTCCACATGGCCAAGGCAGCACGGCGCCTGTGCTCTGGCGGCCCAGGGCACGTGGTTCAGGGCTACCGTCCAGCCTTTCCTCTCCCCTTTAGAGCAGGGAGGTCCTTCCTGAAAGCCCAACGAGGCCCAGAAGGTTCCAGGGAAAACAGGCACGGTGGGCTGGCCCTTCCTGGGGACATCTGGGCCTGAGGCATGCTGGCCGACCCCCTGCGACCAGCAGGTTTCCTGGGACTTCCCTTCCACCCTGCGGACGTGAAGAATCCTAGGGACCGGACCGTGGGAGCTGCCAGGCTGTTCCTCGATTAAGTTTCAAGGAGCCGGGAAGACGCGGATGAGGGAACAGCCTTTCCAGGGGCTCAAGGGAACCTCCCTGGGCCCACAGCATTGCGGCTCTCCACCTCCCTTCTATGTCTCCGAGGAGTGTATCAAGCTTCAGATCCCCAACACTGCCACACAGTTGTGCCACCTAGTGCTGTTCCGGACATGGGGCCATGGGCCCAGCAGGGTTTCCTGAGCCCGAAGAACGAATCCCTCCTCTACCTACAGCTAGCTGCTCCCACAGGCAGGAAGGAAGAGAGTTCCCCAAGGACGTGAGGCCAAGAGTCCAAAGAGGCTGAGCTGTCAGCATTTCAGCCCAGGGCCCGCTGGAAGGCTCACGCAGGGACCACTGATGGGCAACAGGAAGATGGAGCTGGGGCCCTCGTTGCGAGGTCCTACGCCCAGTTGTGGCAGAGGTAGTGGGGAACGTCACCTGGGGAAGTGTGTCCTTGGGGGCGTGCTGGTGGTGGGAGCGAGCTCAGGGGTGGTGAGACTTGTTGATTTGGGAAGGCCCTGTGGGCTCATGAGCAGCAAGCTAGGTGGCCCTCAGTGAGGCAGGGACCATGGGCCTTGAGGGTCCACCTCCTCTCCTTTCCCTCTTCTGCACCTGGTCCACAGGAGGCAGAGATGACCGCCCCAACATGGAGCTCATCGGACACCGGGACAGCCCTTCGGCCAGGAGGAGCGCTCCCTCGGGACTCTTTCCTCTGCAGAAACGGACTGCCAGTGGGGACTTACTTACTCCTTGGGACCCTTGGCCGACAGCGCAAATCGGGACACAAGTTCTTACCCCTCTGTAGCACACGCTGAAACATTACGGTGTTTCCCCCAGCTGGGACCGGCCGTGCCGGCAGCACAGATGGGAGGTCGCTTGACATACCCCTGCCAGCTCCCACCCCTCCCTGCTTCCCTTGGCCACTCTGCGTGTGGCATCCAGGGGTAGACACACCCCTTAATACCCAAGGAATGCCCACGACGCCTGTGTGTCAGGAGGGACATGGCTGCACTCTGCCACTGGCCCCTTTCTCCTTAGTCAGCAGAGCTAGAAACCTCGAGGTCCAGGGCCTACAACCACACTGGGACATGCGTGTGCTCATGCAGACACTGGAATATGCAACACACACACACACTCTTGACACACAGGCATGCATGGTGTCCACACACACACCCCTCTCACGCATGTGCTACAAACACGTGGAGACACGAGCACTCACGCGTACTCATGGAAGCATGCACAACACACACATGGACATGGTGTCAGTCTCTCCGACATGGAGATGGCTTCACACACACACACACACACACACACACACACACACACACACATACATTGTCACACTCACAACACAGCATTCACACTGGGTCTCCAGCAGAGCCATCAACACTTGGAACTGCCCTAACATACTCACAAACGTGGTACCGACACACACATACACAAGAAACACACACAAACACCCATCCACTTTTTCTTACAGGCATACAGAGTGGGCTTCCCCCAAACACAGACACACACACACACACACACACACACACACACGGACATACAGCACTCACACTAGGTCTCCGGCAGAGGTATCCACACGTGGTACCGCCACAGCAAAGTCACAAACGTGGCCCCACAACACACACATAAACAACACAAACCAACACCCTTGGTTTTTTTCCTACAGGCATCCACACAGGGGCACACACACACACACACACACACAGCACTCACACTAGGGCTGTGGCAGAGGCATCTCATTGCGCACTGCCATACAAACTCACAAACGTGGCCCCCACAGTACACACGTAAACAAAAAACATACACAAACACCCATGATCTTTTTCTTAGAAGCATACACAATGAGCCTCACACAAACACACACACACACACTCAAACACACAGCACTCACACTAGGTCTGTGGCAGAGCCATGTACACACAGCACCGCCATAGCAAGCTCACAAACGTGGTCCCACAACACACACATACACAACAAATACACACAAACACCCATGGTCATTTTCTTCCAGGCATACACAGTGGGCCTCACAGTGGGCCTTACACACAGGCATGGGGAACACACCCAATGAACATACACGGACTTCTGCGTTGAAGCATACACAATTCTCCCCAAACCATCTGGCTGACAGAGACACACAGACAAACATAGACACACAGGTATCCATGCATACAAAAACCCAAAGAGACAGGGGCGCCTGGGTGGCTCAGTCATTAAGCGTCTGCCTGCGGCTCAGGGTGATCTCGCGGCGTTCTCGGATCGAGCCCCACATCAGGCTCGTCCTCTGGGAGCCTGCTCCTACCTCTCCACCACCCTGCCTGTGTTCCCGCTCTCGCTGTCTCTCTGTCGGTTAAATAAATAAATAAGTTCTTTAAAAAAAAACACACAGAGAGAAAATTCACACAGGCACACAAGTGGGCAGACACAGAGGTATGCACCCTTGACCACCCTAGTACACGCACCTGTGCTTGTGTAAAATGAGAAACACACAATACACACACAGTCTCCAACCAGAGGCACACACGGGTGGGTAGGCATACACACACGCACGCACACACACACACATGCACGCCTGTGGGAGGGTGGTGCAGAGGGACAGGACATGGGTTTGGAGGGACCGTGAGGGACCCTGAGGAACCGCCTCCTTAGTCCTCCAGGGACACGTGGTTTTGTGGTGATCCTGACTAGAGGAAGCATGCACGGGACGGCATCACAGCAATGCAGGGCACGCTTCCAGGAGAAAGGGTACAGGGAGAAGCTCTCCAAGCGGGGTGAACGGGGCGGTAGCAGAGCCACCGGGCCACGAGTGCCCCGCTCGGCACGCCCCTTCCCCTGCCCTGAAGAACACGGCTCCCATGTAGAGAGGTGTGCCCTTTCCCGTCCTTCTCCCTGACCTGCCGAGCAAGAGTGGTGGTCTCTCCACAACCAAGCCCTGCCCTGCCCTGCCCCCGTGCCTTACATCCCCCGCACACACGGAATCCCACAGGCCAGGGCTGATCTCCTACTGGCCGTGTGCTGGGTCCCCCATACACATCCACACACAGACACATAGGGCTTCTTAACTTGTTTATGACTCGCCCGCCATCCCTGGCGATCTGGGTGCTGGACACTCTCTAGAGCTGGCCCTGAAGATCTGTTCCCCCACGTCTGTCCTGTGCGGGCAGAGCACCACGTAGACACGTCCACCCGTCTCTCACAACGCTGGACGCCTCCTCCACTGCTTCTCGCTGGTCCAACTCTGATGCTCTGCGGTGTCCACGTCCGCACAGCTGCCGTGCCCGCGACACACACACACAAACACACGACACACGGACGCACAAGGGAGGTGTTCGTGACACTGCCTCATGCCGAGGATCGCTAAGGCGGCGGTGACCGAGGGCCCTGTCCTTGTGGGATCCCGCTTCCTCCTCCTCTAGGGCTTCACCACCCTCCTCCAGATGGCCTAGTACCATTGCCAAGAATGGCCGTGTGGCTCTGGGAGGCCACGGGGTGGTCCGTAACACGGAGGGACATCAGAGCGTCTCGGGACAAGGGAGCCCCACTCCCAAAATTTGGCAGACTGTCCCCACCTGAAAAGCCAGCAGGAGAACTGAGGACCCGGCGGACGGCCATGGGTGAGTGTTCAGAGAAATGGGGTGGAGGAGCCTTGCTTCCCCCGAACGACCTGAGACTTTCTGGCTCACACCTGGCTCACCGGATGAACTTGCCCCAGTGGACACCCTGCCCTGGGTGTGTGCCCTGAGTTCCCTCGCCAGGGTCCCTACTCTCCCTCCAGCCGCTCCCTGGGTGATCCGGGGCCCAGGGTCCTCTGAGCCTCAGTTTCCAAACTGAGTCCCAAACCCGACTGTGCCCTGGCACCTCCCACACATATTTCAGGACGCAGTGGCCCGGCTACTCACCGACAGGTCCTCCTGTCTGCTCAGTGCCTTCGGCTGCCTCCCTGCCTCAGGTAGTACCACAAGGGATTGCGCCACAGGTCCTCGATGATGATCTGGTAGGGGAAACCGCCCAGGTGAGCACGGGGCCCGGGCCCCCTTCCCAGGCTGCCCCCATTGCCATCACCAATGCTAATGAAGGCCTCAGCGGCCCCACCTCGGCAATCTTGTTAGACCCTGGGCAGCTGGGGTCGCACAACCACTTGAAGAAGGTAAGGCTGGTGGAGTCGAGTCTTCGGCTGGGAGCTCCACGTTCTTCATCCCAGAACCACTGCACTGGAGTGGACCGAGTCGCCCTGTATCCTGCAGGAAGGGAAAATTCAGGGGAGGCTCTGCACTGCCTAGGACCCACACCCTGTCGCCCTCTCTCCCGCTCTCCTCTCAGCCTCTCTCCCTCCTGTGCCGGCTCTGGCTTCCACTTGTGTCCCTACACACCCCCTGCTCCTCCCGAGTGCCCACCTGCCCCCGCCGGCCCACCCCCGGCACCCTCGAAGCTCTAGCCCACTCCTACCGGCAATGCTAAGGTGATACTCCTTAAGGATCACTTTGTTCTGGAAGTAGGGGTTGTTCCCAAAGAAAAACATCAACGTGCTGTGGTCCTTGGGACGGCCCAGTTCCTCCACCTGCAACATAAAAGAAAGACGAGGGGAAGGGGACTTGTCCTCCACGGGTCCCGAGATGCTCCCTGCATGTCCCGCTGAACAATACTGCCGGGCCCTCTCCTGCCCAAATTCCACTCCCAATTGTCCTACCCCGCCACCCACTCCCAGCGCTGACCTCCAAATCGGTCATGTAGCTGAGCACATCTTTGTCCTGGGCACCCGTCACGGCTGATATCTGGGGGTGATTCAGGATCTGCCTTGGGTCAAGGAGCCTCGCCTTCAGCGCTATGGAAGGAGAGCCAGGACCAACCCAGCCCTTCCCGGTGAGAGGAAGGGCCCCAAACAGGGCACGTGTAGAACCACCAGGCCCTGCTGCCCTCCCAAGCCACTCAGCTCCTGCTCTTTCATCACAGCTGCTCAATACCAGCAGGTGCCTTGGCTTCCAGTGCCTCCGAGAGGGTCTGCGCCCGGCGGGACAAGGTCAAGGGCCTGCCTGTTCTCCCTTCCACCGTCGTCACCCTGGCCTGTGTGTTTGGCAGGCAGGCAGTGACTGCTTTGGGTGTCCAGATGTGGTCGGTCGCGCTCTCAGGGCTGTGTTTGCTTATGTGTTGGCCTGCAGGCCTGTGTCCTGGAGGGGCCTTCTGTGCCCACAATGGGGCCACTCATCTCCCTTAGCCTGGCTGGACACCCACAGGGCAAAGGGAGGGCCCGTTAGGTTCAGCGAGAGAAGGAGGGAAAGGGGTTGGGTGGCAACGGGAGGGAAAGCAAAGGAGAGACAGAGACAGAGATACCCACACAGGAGGAAGGGACACAGAGGGAGGGCAGAGGGGAGCGAGGGAGAGGGTGGGACGCACATAGAGGGGAGAGACACGGAGGGAGGAAACGGGGGGTGGGGGGGCGCCTGGGCATGGGGCCGCAGCCTGGCTGTGTAGGGCCTGAGGAGACAGTTTGCAGCACCGCATACAGCGTGTCTGGGTTTCTGATGTATGGGGAAGCGTGGCGGCCTGCTGAATGACTCTGGAAGCCGCATGAGGACGCAGCAGTGGGTGGGCACTGTACTCTTTAGAAAAGAACACAGGCTCTGAAGGACAGGGAAGGGGGTGGCCTGCCTCTCAATGGGCATGCCCCACGCAGCCGGCAGGACGTTTCCTTCCAGGACCTGCTCCGAGCCAAGGGTGGAACTACACTAGACATGCAGGGTGTGGACATGTGCTCCATGACACCTGGGAGAGTGTTGGGAGTGCTCCCTGCAGTCCCAGAGCATTTGCCCGCAGCTTCTGCTCAGACGTGGTCTCCACAAGCCTCAGCCCTTGCCTTCCCCCCACCTTCAAGGCCCACGCCCCTGTGCTGCGCCTTATAGGGACGGGGGACCCACTCCCACTGGGGGTGGAGAGGGGCCGGGGACCCTTTCCCCCAGCGCTCCTGCCCCTGGCAGAGCCTCTGCTGGTCCCTTCCTCCCAGTGGTCCTCCACCGCAGACAAACCCAAGCCCAGCAGGAGGAAGGATACCGCCTGGGCCCAGAAGCCGGGGATGCGCTGGATGATGGCCCTTCTTCCAGCCAGGTGAGAACTCCGCTTCTGATTCATCCTGCGCTTGAGCCGCAAGTAGGCCCTGGTAGCTTGGGCATCCACAGAGCTGAGCGCGAACTGAACCATCTCCAGCGCGGCAAGTGGTGCGCCGGCTGGCTCGGGACCCGGCCCTGACTCCCCCTGCTGCAGCTGCTGCAGCTGCTCGTCCTGCTGTGCTTGCACCGCCTCCTGGTCTTCCACGGCCACGACCTCCACCACCGCCATGATATCCTCCACCACCAGCACCAACTCGTCCCCGGGGCCAGCCTGCTCTCTGCCCTGCTGGGCCTCCGCACCCAGCACAGCCTCTGCGCCCATCCCCCCGGCACCTAGGGCCTGCAGCGGCCCAGCCTCACCCCAGGCGCCTGCCTGGGCGCAGGGCTCCGGCGCCTCACGGCCCCCCTCCAGGAACAAGCTGCTCCAGGATGGCAGGGCAGCCCCGCCTTGCCCGGAGCCCGCCGCGCTCTCCATGTGGTGCTGGTCCTGAGGGAGCAGAGCCAGCAGCGGAGGGAAGGAGCTGGAGGAGCCAGCACCTGGCTCCCGCACGCGGCCGGCAGGTGGAGCTCTGGCGCCCCCAACTGGAGGCGGGAAGCAGAGGCCTCCAAGAGGCCGGAGGCTGGTGAAGGCATGCGCAGAAGAGCTAGGGACCAGATGGCCACGGGGCGACGGTGACGCGACGCCACGCATGCGGCCTTTGTGACACGGAGCCCTGAGTCACGCCCAGGCCGCTGGGCACGGAGCGTACGGAGGATGACAGGGCGGAGCGTGTGCCCGCCCAGACCCCCGCCCCTCGGCCCCGAAGGCAGCAGCCAGGGAGCCGGCCTGTGTGCCTCCTCCTCCGGGGTGGCCTCCGCATCTGGAACCTGGTCTATTCCCGGCTATCACCTGCCAGGCCATGAGCCGGAGGTCCCTCATATCACACAGCCCGTGTTACCTTTCCCGGCCGTCCAGGGGGACCAGGCTGCTGGCACTGGGGAATTCCAATGCAACGGCTCAAGAGGGTGACCCCCTGACCCCCGGAAGCCTCACCCGGCCCTTTCTTAGTGACCCTGAAGGAAAGCCCTGGAGCCATTACCTGGTGCTCCAACCACCGCCAGATCGCTGTGCCCATGGCCTTCCCGCATTTACCCGAACGGTGGCGAAGGGTGTCAGGGGGCCGCCCACCAGGATCCAGGATGCAGGGGCTGCCTCCCTCACCCCCTCCGCGCCCAGACTCTCCTCAAAAGAGAGGAAACACACACACATAAGTGGCCTCAAATTAGCAAAGAGCCAAGGTCCCTGGCCACCCCACGGAGCCTACAGAGCTACTAACACAGCCCCAGGGAGGTCCGGGATTCGGACTCGGTGGCATGCCAATGGGCAGGACATGTAGCCTACACAGTGACTCGGGGTAGTCTTTCGTCAAAGCCGCTGGTAGGACTTGCTCCCGCTGTACTTTCCTCTGCCACACCCTTCTCTGTCTGGCTCTCTTCCCATCTTTGCTTTCTCCTTCCTTGGGTGACTCTCGTGTCCTCCTTCCCTCCTGCTCTAACTGCCAAGGATGTCAGAGCTCCAGCAGAATGGTCCACGGAGCCTGCTTTTATCCACCTTCCTGAGGAGCTGAGGCTGCTGGGCAGCTCCACTGCCTTTGGTCCCCCCACTGGCTGCATGTTCCTGCTGTGTCTGTCACGGAGTGGACTACCTGCCTGCGAGGGGATATGGCAGCGAGCATTGGCAGCACACGTGCCCTTTCTCCGGTACTCACCAGGTCCTTCGGGACAGTCCCACGCCTCATGGCGGTCCCCACCTTGGGTGAACATTGAGGTGCCCGAGGGACACCGCCTTGAGTGCCAGGAAGCCCGCGTGGGTGATGCCAAGGCCGCGAGGGTTAGTGTTGCATTGTGGGAGGGCCTCATTTAAAAGGAATGGGTCTGGGTGCCTGGAGGATTTCAACCGGAAAGGGGCAGGAGGGTCCCCCTTGAGGTAAAGTGCAGGGCTTTTGGCGGTAGCACGTTTCAGTGTTTCAAAATCTGCTTGTTGAAGCAAACGAGGAAGGGAGCAAAACCAAAGGCCATATGGCGGGAGAAGCAAAATTTTCTAACACCGTCCCTGAGACAGCCCAGACGTTGGAGTTACCACTACAGTCCTAAGTACACTAGCTCTTGTCATGTTGCTCGAGCCCCTGAAGGAAGCTCCTGAGGCAATACTGCACCAGAAGCAGCACAGCCGTGGAAATGGAGAAGGCTGGGGGCTCCAGGTGATGGGAGACGGGGAAGAGAGCAAGAGGGGGAAGAGAGGGAGAGTAGGACTGAGGAGGGAGGAAAAGGGAGGGAGGGGAAGGAAGAGAGAGGAGGGAGAGAGGAGGGAGAGGGACACAGAAGGGAGAGGGGGAGGAGAGGGAGAGGGTGAAGAGAGGGAAAGGAGGGGAGAAGTAGAGGAGGAGGGAGGGGGAAGAAGAGAGAGGAGGGAGAGAGGAGGGAGAGGGACACAGAAGGGTGAGGGAGAGAGGAGGGAGAGGGAGAGGAGGGATGGAGAGGAGAAGAGAGGGAAAGGGCGAGGGAGAGAGGAGGGAGAGACTCTGCAGGGAGAGAGGAAGGGAGAGAGGGAGAGGGAGGGAGAGGGGTCAGCTCATGCTGACCACCAGCAGGCACAAATTGGGAATGCCAGGAAGAGGTGGGAGAGAGGAAGAGGCAGCCAGTGCATGAGGACCTAAGGTGATAAAGCTTTGCCACTTTGCGGACAATGCTGACTCTGCACATCCAAGGAGCCCAATGCAGTCCTAGTGGAAGGAAGGATCCAAAGGGATGCCCAGGCCAATGGGCTCTTGTCTTTGGTGCAAAGGCAAGGACAGGCCTCTCGGCAGCCCACAGAGGCGGGACTGACCCATCACACCCCGGGGTTCCTCAGTGAGAGGAAGAGCCAGCTTCCCCTTAGGATGGACGGTGGCCAGAAGGCAGTGGGTGATAACCTTCAACACGTTCAGGGAAAAAGAGTGTAACGTAAAGGTTATGGTCGCCAAGGACGCCCGAGAAAATATGCACCAGGCATCAGGAGAAGGAGTGAGAGGATGAGCCTAGGGTGGTAGGGAGAGGGCCGTGGGGTGGCGGTGGGGGTGTGTGGCTCTAACATAAGCAGAGTCCTACCCGCTGAAAGGAAGCCGGTCACTAGACCCTTAAGTCAAAGGGCTAGCCTGAGATACAAGGCATCCCCGTAAAGTACTCGCAGAGGAAACAGGAGAGCAGGATTTGCCTATGGAACCACGCTGCGTTGCCTGTGTGGCCTGAAGGACAAGTGCATCCAAGCAGGGGCACGTGTAGGATCGTCGGCTCAGCATGCACAGAGCTGGGTCTTGTAAGCTGTGGGAACGTGAAGTGGAGTCACGACACCCAGCCGGGAGCAGGCCCCTCGCCCACTACGTCAACCAAGTCCACGTATGGGCAAACCTGGGTTCCCCCAGGCTGGGGTGTTCCCTGCAATTGTGAGTGGGGAGGGCCCCCAAGAAGGGGCGTTCAGCGTAGAATCGGTAAAGCACTGTCTACCGTGGAGGAAGCCAGCCCCTTCCCAGAAGGAAGCCTACGGGTGGGAGCACCCATGTGTAGGAAGCTAACAGAGCCAGAGGCGGGCAAGCAACCCCAGGGTAGAGCAGTGGTGACGGGGTGAACGGGGTCGTGGTGTGAACACTGAGTTCCGCCAGGCGCAGGAGTTCTACCGACCCAAGGTGCCCCGGGCCTGCAGGTGGCAATATTGGCTGCGTCCCTAGCGTTGGGGTCAGCCAAGCGTTTGTAGAGAAATTTCAGAACGAAGGGGCAGGAAGGACCTCTTTGAGGTCCCCGCATGTCCCTGACGGTGCCTTGGGTACCTCGCTCACGCACAAGGTCTCGGAGGCCTAGTGGAGCTCGATCCAGTGGTGCCAGAGATGTCCGCCTGTCTCCCAGACACACGAAGCGGACAGCAAAGGAGGACGTAACGCAGGAATTGAGGATGGAAAGGGGCATGGGTTACACAGAAACCAAGTACCACAGTGGCGGACGTCAGTCGGTCCTGCTCAGGAGCAGGCTATGCGGCAACACAGCAAGACTGGGAGGGCAGCAGGACGTTCTGCCTTTGAAAACCTGCCCACATCAACGCACTGTGCAAGAGACTGAGGCCACAAAGTAGTTGAAAGCGGGAAAAGGGAGAACGATGAGTGACCTTCGGCCCTAAGCGGGGCGGCTGAGGAACTTTGGTGAGCCCCTCGCTGCCCGGCAGGAGGAGCTTGGCCCTTCCTCTGTTTCCAAGGAGGCGTCACTGCGCCACCCTACGGTACAGGAAGTGAAGGACTTCTCGGGACTCACCAAAGATTCCTAACGCACCCCCGTCGGAGGAGGAGAGGATTCTGACCCCGAAATGGATGAAACGGGGTCCGATTCACAGGTGGACAGACTCAGAGACAGGAACCCTTACGCCAACCCATTGGCAGGCCAACGGCCCGGCAGCTGTAGCCAAGCAGAGACTCGCAAAGCCCAAAGCACTCCTAGAGGCACAGCTCTGCCTATCTGGGCTCAGCACGGATGCGAGATGGGAGACCTGACGGCACAGGCACAGACGGGCCAAGACACGCCAAGGCATGTTCGGGAAGACAGACTAACACGGGCAAAGAGGGACGCTTTACACAGACAAGAACACGAAGATCCAGAAGGGCCAGGGACACACACGTGGTTCAGAGCCATGGAGCCAGAACGCTAGTGAACTCCTGATGTGGTCCTCTCCGATGAGACAGCAGTCTGGGATCCAGGACTGTGGGTCCCTCAGTGCCCGGGTTCTCGGTCATGCCGCGTCGTGGAAAGGAGATGTAGTCCAGAAGAGGAGTGGTGGGCAGCAGGGCAAATTTATTCAGCAAGTGTACAGAGCTCCCCAAAGGGTTGCTGCGTTCCTGTTCAAGTTTAGGGGGTTTGGGGCGCCTGGGTGGCTAGACGCTTAAGCGTCTGCCTTCGGCTCAGGTCCTGCAGCCAGGCTCCTGGGATCGAGCCCCGCTTCGGGCTCCCTGCTCGACGGGAAGCCTGCCTCTCCCTCTCCCTGGGCTGTTTCCCTGCTTGTGCTCTCTCTCTCTCTCTCTGTCAGATAAATAAATAAATAAATAAATAAATAAATAAATAAATAAATAAATAAGTTTAAATAAAATAAAGTTTCAGGATCTTGGAAGCCATGGTAATGTACAAAAGTTTAGGGAGTTGGATAAGCTCTTTCCAACCTGGAGTGTGGGGCCCTGTGGAATCCCTGATAAGGTGTTGCAATCTCGGCTTTGATCCTGCCCCTGTCTACCTATGGGGTTATTGTTCACGTGTGGAAGGGTCTTGTGGGCTGACACCTGGAGACTAACTGCCTCAGCTTGTGACAGGGACCAGTGATTCGTGCCTCTTGGTGGTGCTTACCTTGTGGGGTCTTCAGCGGAGAGAGGGCCTTGGGCAAACGCCTTAAGCCCATGTGGAAACAGGAATCTCAGCACCACAGTGGTCATGGGACAGACAGCACACCGCTGCGTGGACTGGGCCTTGCCAGTCCTGAGGAACCATACCACCCCTCCCGCACGCCTCCGCCTCTTTGTCGTCTGGGGGAGCCCAAACGAGGGCCCTAGGGAGTCAGGGCACTAGAGATGCCCGCAGAGCGTGGCTGTGTGAGCTTGTGTGTGCCAGGACATGTGAGGGATTGGAGTGTGTGTGGGGGTGGGTGACTGAGGGTGCACCTGAGTGAGTGTGTGTGTCAGCTTGTGGGTGCGGCTGTTTGAGTGTGTGTGTGAGGACGCAGTGTCTGTGCACCACTGTGTGTGAGTGTGCGTGTGTGTGTGTCCCCCTGCAATTTCTCCTTTCTCCTGGGCCCTTGTGCCAGGACGAGAGGGTCATGTTTCCTACCCTCCCAGCTCCCTCTGTCCCCTCTCCCACAGTCCCTCCATACAGCCTGGCCCTCACTCCTTAACGTGGTTGCTGGTCCTCAGAACCTGACTGTGTCAGCAGGAGGCTGTGTGCGTTCCTAGACCTGGGGAGAGCAGTGGCACTGGGTTCGACAGAGTCATCGACCTTGAGTCCTCCCCCCCATGGAATGTGCAGTGGGTGTGTCTGAGGCCATCCACCAGGGAGCATCCCTGGAGGCCACCATCGGCGTCCACCTAACCTGGCAACTGGACGTGTTTGTCCCTGGCTCCTTATTCCCTTTCCTTGAACTCCCTCATTTCCCCAGGGAAGAGATGAGCCCCGGTTGGCTGGCCTTTCGATCAGATCTTCTCCCTGCCCAGCCCCACTGGGCCTGGGGGAACGGTACCTCTGCCCCCTGGGATGCAGTCCCAGACCATGCGTGTCCTAGCCCTGTGGGCAAGCCTACAGGACAGGCCGATCCACAGACCGGGGAAGCCCAGGCGCAGAAGGAAAACACCGACATGCAGCCGCTGTGTTCAGTCAGTCCCCTGGAGCCCCTTCCAGGAGGAAGAGTGCGTGTGCCAGAGCACACAGACACACACACACACACACACACACACACACACACACACACAGAAACACACTTGACGTTGTTTATTTACATTTCGATATTTCTCCAGGGCTCCCGGGGCCTCAACAGGCCTTGTTTCACCCCGGCACCTGTCTTCAGTTATTTCCTGCAGAGAGGAAGCGGGTTGACCCTTCGGCTCCTTCTGAAGTTTCCGGACTGCTTTCCGTCAAGTGCGATGGTCCTCATCCTCATTTCAACATCATGAAGCTCCCTAGACGAGATGGCACACACACACACACACACACGCACACGCACAAGCACGCACGCGGGGACACACGTGCACATGGACACAGGAGGAGAGCAGTGGGTATCTTCACTGGGCCATACTTAAGGTTGCTTGAGGGTTTCAAGGTTCTCGTCGGGAATGGCGTTCATTCTCCCCTGGCCAAGCCCCTGCCCCCGACTGTGATCGCTTTATGTTTCCTCCAGCCACGTATGAACGAGCGTGCTCCTTCATGACTGCCCGCGGGCCAGTGGGCTTGGCAAAGGAGATGCCTCCGGAATTTAAGGGGACAACTGTGGTGATCAACACAGAGAAGGGACGGGAAGGCGGGGTGCGGCTTTGCACCAGGACACCCAGACATTTGGGCCAAGGGTGCCTCTGGTCACCCTTGTAATGCGCTGCTCGCAGACCTGAGGCTGGGGTTCACGGGCCACAGAATGACAGTTGCCGCAAGTGCAGCCGCTGAGCCGGCTTTGCTTCTCCGGCTCTGCTCCATGACGCTGCGTGGCCTCGCCTGCCTCAAGCTTCCCCAGGCACAACCCGTTTGGCACTGCACCTCCCCACGTTCCATGTCAGGGTGACGTGCTTTGTCCCGGGGTCGCTGTCTCGGAGTGTTCCTGTGAACCTCAGTGTCTCCCTTTGTGTAGCCCAGGGCCCAGGGATCCCGACAGCACACGTCTCGGCGCCCACGCCCTGGGCTCCTCACCTGTCGTCCTCTCAGTTCCCTCTCCTGCTGCCTTCTTGCTCACATAATACTGCAGGGGATTGGGCCACAGGTCGTCCATGATGATCTGGCAGGAGAAACGGGGGCGGGGCTCAGGTGTCCATCCCAAGCAGCTGGAGAAGCCAGCAAGGTCATTTACGCTGTGTGTCACAGGGCCCCACCTCAGCTATCCTGCTAGCCCCGGCAAAGCTGTGGTCAGAGAACCAGTTGAAGAAGTTAAGGCTGCTGTTGTGGTGCCTGCGGCTGTGGGCCTCTCGTTCGAAATCCTGGTGCCACTGGATGGGAGGGGAATGAGATGGCCCGTACCCTGCAGGAAGACGAGTGTGTGAGAGGGTGCTGGGTAATGAGTCGGGGAAGGCAACCCGCCCTCCTCCACCTGCCACCGCCCATCCAGACAGCGGCCTCTTACCAGCAGCGCTGACGACATACTCCTTCACAACCACTTCATTCCGGAAGTAGGAGTTCTTGCGAAAGAAGAGCAGGATCTGGCGGCACTCACGGGGAAACCGCAGTTCCTCCACCTGCCCGGCGGGAAAGTGGGGCAGAGGGGTGAAAGCTCTGTCCAGCAGACCTTGACCCTCCTGACTTGGGGGAGGACTCACTTTGGCCACCCTCTCCTCTCCTGTCCCCCACCCCGGCCTCAGTCTCCCGGGCCAGACCTTCAAATCCGTCAGGTAGCCAAGTATGCCTTCATCTTGCTCACTGATCATGGCTGACATCTGCGGGTGGTTCACAAACTGCTTTCGGTCAAGGAGCTCCGAGGGCTGGAGATGAAAGAGCTACAGCAACAGAGCGAGTCTGGACAGCAACCGGGCACTGTCTCCCCTCTCCGCCGCGGGGTCCCACTGCCTCCGCCCCGGCTGCCTCAAGGACCACGGCGCCCCGTAGTGCTACATATCTCAGCAGGGACACAGGCAGCTGGCATCCTGAGAGACACCCCTCCCGCCCCACACCCCCTCCACAGCTCATCCTCCTGTGCTGATGGCTAGGCAGAACTAGCGCGTTCCCGGACAGCACACATTCCTGCCTCAGGCTGACCGGGTGGGCTCTCACCACCCCTTGCCTGCAGCATTCTACCCAGGGGAACCCGTGCTTGGTGTGAATGTGTTTTGGGTGAAGAGACCCTGCTGCTATTCCTGACTCTGACCCGAACCAGTGCTCCTAGACGCCCAGCGGAGTTTCAGTGCCTCGTGCGACACCCAGAGCACCCTGCGGCCCCCACGCCCAACCGGAACCAGGATTTCCAGGCTGTCTTGATCCCCACGGCATGAGCGTGTCCTCTGCAATGCTGCGGGGCGTGAGGGGGCTTCCCCCCCATGATGCATGTTGGTAGTCAACAGCCCCCTCCCTCTCGTTCCTCATGCACTGGCCCAGACACATCGGAATCCCTCAGTGACAGCATGAAGGATACAGCCTTGGCCCAGAAGCCAGGGATGCCCCGGATAATGGCGCTTCGGTGTTCCAGGTGACGCTGCCGCCTCTGACATGACTTGAGCTTGAGCCGAGAGTAGGACCTGCTGGCTTGCTTATTCACGGGCTCCAGCTCGGACTGCAGGGCCCCTAGAGCCTCGAGCGGGGACAGGGATGGACCCCGCCGTGCCTCTGGCTGTTCTTCCCCTTCCTGCTTCTCCTGCGCCTCTTCCTCCTTCTGGCCCTCCTCCCTGGCCTCCTCCTGCACAGCCACCTCCTCAGCCTCTTCAGCCTTCTCCCCTTCCTCAGGCTGCTCCCACTCCTCGGCCTCCTCTTCCTCAGCCACCTGCTCTTCCCCATCTGCGTCCTCCTCCTTCTTAGCCTCCTCCTCCTTGGCCTCAGATGCTCCGTCCACAGAATCCTCCTCAGCCTTCTCCGCCTCCTCATGCTCTTTCTCCGTGGACTTCTCATTTCCCTCATCAGCTTCCTCCCCCACCTCCGTAACCTCTTGGAGGTATATCTCAGACTCTTCCGCAACAGCCCCCTCCTCAGTGTCCTCCTTCTCATCCTCAACAGCCTCCCCTTCCTCAGCCTCTTCAGGCCGTGCCACCACTTCAGCTTTCTCCTCTTCCTCAGACTTGACTGTGTCCTGAGACTCCACCGCAACTTTGGCTTCCTGCTCAGCCTCCTTGTCCTCCTCCTCCTCTGATTCCTCTACAGTGTGCTCCCCTTCAACCTCCTCTACACCAGGGTCCAGCGCTACCATGATATCCACCACCAGCACCAACTCGTCCCCGGGGCCGGCCTGCTCTCTGCCCTGCTGGGCCTCAGCACCCACCACAGCCTCTGCGCCCATCCCGGCGGCACCTAGGGCCTGCAGCGGCCCTGCCTCCCCCCAGGCGCCTGCCTGGGCGCGGGGCCCCGACGCCTCACGGCCCCCCTCCAGGACCAAGGTGGTGCAGGACGGCGGAGCAGCCCCGCCTTCCCCGGAGCCCGCCGCGCTCTCCATGTGGTCCTGGTCGTGAGCGAGCAGAGCCAGCAGCGGAGAGGAGCTGGAGGTGAGAGCACGTGGCTCCCGCAAACGGTCGGGCAGGTGGAGCTCTGGCGCCCCTAGTTGTCTGCGGGAGGCAGCGTCCTCCCAGAGGCCGTGGGCCGCTGAACGCATGCGCACAAGGGATAGCGGGCATGCTGTGTCGCCCCAGGATGACGCTGTATCACGTGTGCGGCCTTGGTGGGACTGAGTCCTGGGCTGGCCCAGGACGAGGGAGAACCCCGCGTCCAATCAGGTAACGGCTGGTGGGCGTGCCCACGCAGGGCCCCGCCCCTCGCGCTGCAGGCACCACTCAGGGAGCCAGCTGCGGCGCCCCCGCCTGCCGTCCGTCCGGGACACACCTCCACCTTCACCCCTCCCGCCGCTTCCTCCCGGGGGGCCCTCCGCCTGGTATTTGAAGCCAGGCAATGCCAGGCTGTCCCTCGCCTACCCGAATAGACTCCTCTAGGACTCAGGACACGGTACACACCCCCGGGAGCCCTGGACCAGTGTGTGTGGAAAGCGTCAGCCCATGCCCCGGAGAATCTAGGGCAATTCCAGGACACAGGTGCCCCGATGCTCTCTGCCAGGCCAGCGTGGGGGGAAAAGTGTGGCCACAGTTTGTTCCAGCCCATGTCCTTTGCTACTCAGGAGAAGAGTGACAAAGAGTGCTGGTTCCATCTGTGTGCCTGTCCTTTCTTCTTCCTCACCTTTCCGTCTTCCTCTAAGTCTTTGTGTTCAGGTGCTCTTTCTCTGGCTCCTCGCTGGCCACACGGTCTCTAGGGGAGAAGGACTTCAGGACAGAAGATGCATTCACCCCTCTGAGCAGCTCTTTTCCCTGGGCATAAAAGCCCTGTCCCCCTCTGTGACTGGCACCCAGTCAGGTGACCCTGGAAAAGGTCCCAAGCGGGGTCCCACAGCAGCACACTCACCCAACAACCACGCAAGCAGACACGCAGTGTGTTTGCCCTGGAGGACAGAGAAACTGACCCTTAGAGGAGCCACGAGCATAGAGCAAAGGGGACCCTGAAGAGGATGTCTGGGTGAACCCTGTTAAGAGGGTGGCTGGTGATGCCGTCTGCTGGCCTGGAGCCACCTGTCTGTCTGCTGTTAGGGAGGCCAGGCGGCAAGGAGCTGAGGACGGCACCCAGGACACACGTAGCAGGAATGCACACGCCTTTCCTACTAGACACAGAGCGTCTTGCGTTGCATTCTGCCAACACCGCGAATGCCATGGGAATGGGTTCCCGGCTCATCTGGCC
The DNA here is from genome assembly GCF_024610735.1 of Ursus americanus. Classification (NCBI taxonomy): domain Eukaryota; kingdom Metazoa; phylum Chordata; class Mammalia; order Carnivora; family Ursidae; genus Ursus; species Ursus americanus. The sequence continues at coordinate 3,879,784 of NC_142163.1, read as the reverse complement.
TGCAGAGGAGAACGTACCCTTCCTAGCCTTGCCCCGTCCATGCCCGTCAGGTCAGACCGTGAGCAGAACATCAGGCCGGGACACCACGGCCCCGGGGCTGGCTCGCAAACGTGGTGAGAGGACACCCAGAGTGCGCTTCTGAGCCAGCACAGTAGGCTTGGGCAGGTGGTTTGGTGCCAATGCAAGCCAGTCTCTCCAGCTCTGACCGAAAAGTAAGGCCTTCTTCCACACCCCCTGAGTCCTCGCAGCCGGCAAAGTGCCGCACGAGCCATGCCCCGGAGAAGGCGTGGCAACGTAAGGCTTACTCCCTGGCAGCTGATGCATGCGTCCAATCGTCCCCACCTCATTCCATGGAAGGCGGGACTTCCACATGGCCAAGGCAGCACGGCGCCTGTGCTCTGGCGGCCCAGGGCACGTGGTTCAGGGCTACCGTCCAGCCTTTCCTCTCCCCTTTAGAGCAGGGAGGTCCTTCCTGAAAGCCCAACGAGGCCCAGAAGGTTCCAGGGAAAACAGGCACGGTGGGCTGGCCCTTCCTGGGGACATCTGGGCCTGAGGCATGCTGGCCGACCCCCTGCGACCAGCAGGTTTCCTGGGACTTCCCTTCCACCCTGCGGACGTGAAGAATCCTAGGGACCGGACCGTGGGAGCTGCCAGGCTGTTCCTCGATTAAGTTTCAAGGAGCCGGGAAGACGCGGATGAGGGAACAGCCTTTCCAGGGGCTCAAGGGAACCTCCCTGGGCCCACAGCATTGCGGCTCTCCACCTCCCTTCTATGTCTCCGAGGAGTGTATCAAGCTTCAGATCCCCAACACTGCCACACAGTCGTGCCACCTAGTGCTGTTCCGGACATGGGGCCATGGGCCCAGCAGGGTTTCCTGAGCCCGAAGAACGAATCCCTCCTCTACCTACAGCTAGCTGCTCCCACAGGCAGGAAGGAAGAGAGTTCCCCAAGGACGTGAGGCCAAGAGTCCAAAGAGGCTGAGCTGTCAGCATTTCAGCCCAGGGCCCGCTGGAAGGCTCACGCAGGGACCACTGATGGGCAACAGGAAGATGGAGCTGGGGCCCTCGTTGCGAGGTCCTACGCCCAGTTGTGGCAGAGGTAGTGGGGAACGTCACCTGGGGAAGTGTGTCCTTGGGGGCGTGCTGGTGGTGGGAGCGAGCTCAGGGGTGGTGAGACTTGTTGATTTGGGAAGGCCCTGTGGGCTCATGAGCAGCAAGCTAGGTGGCCCTCAGTGAGGCAGGGACCATGGGCCTTGAGGGTCCACCTCCTCTCCTTTCCCTCTTCTGCACCTGGTCCACAGGAGGCAGAGATGACCGCCCCAACATGGAGCTCATCGGACACCGGGACAGCCCTTCGGCCAGGAGGAGCGCTCCCTCGGGACTCTTTCCTCTGCAGAAACGGACTGCCAGTGGGGACTTACTTACTCCTTGGGACCCTTGGCCGACAGCGCAAATCGGGACACAAGTTCTTACCCCTCTGTAGCACACGCTGAAACATTACGGTGTTTCCCCCAGCTGGGACCGGCCGTGCCGGCAGCACAGATGGGAGGTCGCTTGACATACCCCTGCCAGCTCCCACCCCTCCCTGCTTCCCTTGGCCACTCTGCGTGTGGCATCCAGGGGTAGACACACCCCTTAATACCCAAGGAATGCCCACGACGCCTGTGTGTCAGGAGGGACATGGCTGCACTCTGCCACTGGCCCCTTTCTCCTTAGTCAGCAGAGCTAGAAACCTCGAGGTCCAGGGCCTACAACCACACTGGGACATGCGTGTGCTCATGCAGACACTGGAATATGCAACACACACACACACTCTTGACACACAGGCATGCATGGTGTCCACACACACACCCCTCTCACGCATGTGCTACAAACACGTGGAGACACGAGCACTCACGCGTACTCATGGAAGCATGCACAACACACACATGGACATGGTGTCAGTCTCTCCGACATGGAGATGGCTTCACACACACACACACACACACACACACACACACACACACACATACATTGTCACACTCACAACACAGCATTCACACTGGGTCTCCAGCAGAGCCATCAACACTTGGAACTGCCCTAACATACTCACAAACGTGGTACCGACACACACATACACAAGAAACACACACAAACACCCATCCACTTTTTCTTACAGGCATACAGAGTGGGCTTCCCCCAAACACAGACACACACACACACACACACACACACACACACGGACATACAGCACTCACACTAGGTCTCCGGCAGAGGTATCCACACGTGGTACCGCCACAGCAAAGTCACAAACGTGGCCCCACAACACACACATAAACAACACAAACCAACACCCTTGGTTTTTTTCCTACAGGCATCCACACAGGGGCACACACACACACACACACACACAGCACTCACACTAGGGCTGTGGCAGAGGCATCTCATTGCGCACTGCCATACAAACTCACAAACGTGGCCCCCACAGTACACACGTAAACAAAAAACATACACAAACACCCATGATCTTTTTCTTAGAAGCATACACAATGAGCCTCACACAAACACACACACACACACTCAAACACACAGCACTCACACTAGGTCTGTGGCAGAGCCATGTACACACAGCACCGCCATAGCAAGCTCACAAACGTGGTCCCACAACACACACATACACAACAAATACACACAAACACCCATGGTCATTTTCTTCCAGGCATACACAGTGGGCCTCACAGTGGGCCTTACACACAGGCATGGGGAACACACCCAATGAACATACACGGACTTCTGCGTTGAAGCATACACAATTCTCCCCAAACCATCTGGCTGACAGAGACACACAGACAAACATAGACACACAGGTATCCATGCATACAAAAACCCAAAGAGACAGGGGCGCCTGGGTGGCTCAGTCATTAAGCGTCTGCCTGCGGCTCAGGGTGATCTCGCGGCGTTCTCGGATCGAGCCCCACATCAGGCTCGTCCTCTGGGAGCCTGCTCCTACCTCTCCACCACCCTGCCTGTGTTCCCGCTCTCGCTGTCTCTCTGTCGGTTAAATAAATAAATAAGTTCTTTAAAAAAAAACACACAGAGAGAAAATTCACACAGGCACACAAGTGGGCAGACACAGAGGTATGCACCCTTGACCACCCTAGTACACGCACCTGTGCTTGTGTAAAATGAGAAACACACAATACACACACAGTCTCCAACCAGAGGCACACACGGGTGGGTAGGCATACACACACGCACGCACACACACACACATGCACGCCTGTGGGAGGGTGGTGCAGAGGGACAGGACATGGGTTTGGAGGGACCGTGAGGGACCCTGAGGAACCGCCTCCTTAGTCCTCCAGGGACACGTGGTTTTGTGGTGATCCTGACTAGAGGAAGCATGCACGGGACGGCATCACAGCAATGCAGGGCACGCTTCCAGGAGAAAGGGTACAGGGAGAAGCTCTCCAAGCGGGGTGAACGGGGCGGTAGCAGAGCCACCGGGCCACGAGTGCCCCGCTCGGCACGCCCCTTCCCCTGCCCTGAAGAACACGGCTCCCATGTAGAGAGGTGTGCCCTTTCCCGTCCTTCTCCCTGACCTGCCGAGCAAGAGTGGTGGTCTCTCCACAACCAAGCCCTGCCCTGCCCTGCCCCCGTGCCTTACATCCCCCGCACACACGGAATCCCACAGGCCAGGGCTGATCTCCTACTGGCCGTGTGCTGGGTCCCCCATACACATCCACACACAGACACATAGGGCTTCTTAACTTGTTTATGACTCGCCCGCCATCCCTGGCGATCTGGGTGCTGGACACTCTCTAGAGCTGGCCCTGAAGATCTGTTCCCCCACGTCTGTCCTGTGCGGGCAGAGCACCACGTAGACACGTCCACCCGTCTCTCACAACGCTGGACGCCTCCTCCACTGCTTCTCGCTGGTCCAACTCTGATGCTCTGCGGTGTCCACGTCCGCACAGCTGCCGTGCCCGCGACACACACACACAAACACACGACACACGGACGCACAAGGGAGGTGTTCGTGACACTGCCTCATGCCGAGGATCGCTAAGGCGGCGGTGACCGAGGGCCCTGTCCTTGTGGGATCCCGCTTCCTCCTCCTCTAGGGCTTCACCACCCTCCTCCAGATGGCCTAGTACCATTGCCAAGAATGGCCGTGTGGCTCTGGGAGGCCACGGGGTGGTCCGTAACACGGAGGGACATCAGAGCGTCTCGGGACAAGGGAGCCCCACTCCCAAAATTTGGCAGACTGTCCCCACCTGAAAAGCCAGCAGGAGAACTGAGGACCCGGCGGACGGCCATGGGTGAGTGTTCAGAGAAATGGGGTGGAGGAGCCTTGCTTCCCCCGAACGACCTGAGACTTTCTGGCTCACACCTGGCTCACCGGATGAACTTGCCCCAGTGGACACCCTGCCCTGGGTGTGTGCCCTGAGTTCCCTCGCCAGGGTCCCTACTCTCCCTCCAGCCGCTCCCTGGGTGATCCGGGGCCCAGGGTCCTCTGAGCCTCAGTTTCCAAACTGAGTCCCAAACCCGACTGTGCCCTGGCACCTCCCACACATATTTCAGGACGCAGTGGCCCGGCTACTCACCGACAGGTCCTCCTGTCTGCTCAGTGCCTTCGGCTGCCTCCCTGCCTCAGGTAGTACCACAAGGGATTGCGCCACAGGTCCTCGATGATGATCTGGTAGGGGAAACCGCCCAGGTGAGCACGGGGCCCGGGCCCCCTTCCCAGGCTGCCCCCATTGCCATCACCAATGCTAATGAAGGCCTCAGCGGCCCCACCTCGGCAATCTTGTTAGACCCTGGGCAGCTGGGGTCGCACAACCACTTGAAGAAGGTAAGGCTGGTGGAGTCGAGTCTTCGGCTGGGAGCTCCACGTTCTTCATCCCAGAACCACTGCACTGGAGTGGACCGAGTCGCCCTGTATCCTGCAGGAAGGGAAAATTCAGGGGAGGCTCTGCACTGCCTAGGACCCACACCCTGTCGCCCTCTCTCCCGCTCTCCTCTCAGCCTCTCTCCCTCCTGTGCCGGCTCTGGCTTCCACTTGTGTCCCTACACACCCCCTGCTCCTCCCGAGTGCCCACCTGCCCCCGCCGGCCCACCCCCGGCACCCTCGAAGCTCTAGCCCACTCCTACCGGCAATGCTAAGGTGATACTCCTTAAGGATCACTTTGTTCTGGAAGTAGGGGTTGTTCCCAAAGAAAAACATCAACGTGCTGTGGTCCTTGGGACGGCCCAGTTCCTCCACCTGCAACATAAAAGAAAGACGAGGGGAAGGGGACTTGTCCTCCACGGGTCCCGAGATGCTCCCTGCATGTCCCGCTGAACAATACTGCCGGGCCCTCTCCTGCCCAAATTCCACTCCCAATTGTCCTACCCCGCCACCCACTCCCAGCGCTGACCTCCAAATCGGTCATGTAGCTGAGCACATCTTTGTCCTGGGCACCCGTCACGGCTGATATCTGGGGGTGATTCAGGATCTGCCTTGGGTCAAGGAGCCTCGCCTTCAGCGCTATGGAAGGAGAGCCAGGACCAACCCAGCCCTTCCCGGTGAGAGGAAGGGCCCCAAACAGGGCACGTGTAGAACCACCAGGCCCTGCTGCCCTCCCAAGCCACTCAGCTCCTGCTCTTTCATCACAGCTGCTCAATACCAGCAGGTGCCTTGGCTTCCAGTGCCTCCGAGAGGGTCTGCGCCCGGCGGGACAAGGTCAAGGGCCTGCCTGTTCTCCCTTCCACCGTCGTCACCCTGGCCTGTGTGTTTGGCAGGCAGGCAGTGACTGCTTTGGGTGTCCAGATGTGGTCGGTCGCGCTCTCAGGGCTGTGTTTGCTTATGTGTTGGCCTGCAGGCCTGTGTCCTGGAGGGGCCTTCTGTGCCCACAATGGGGCCACTCATCTCCCTTAGCCTGGCTGGACACCCACAGGGCAAAGGGAGGGCCCGTTAGGTTCAGCGAGAGAAGGAGGGAAAGGGGTTGGGTGGCAACGGGAGGGAAAGCAAAGGAGAGACAGAGACAGAGATACCCACACAGGAGGAAGGGACACAGAGGGAGGGCAGAGGGGAGCGAGGGAGAGGGTGGGACGCACATAGAGGGGAGAGACACGGAGGGAGGAAACGGGGGGTGGGGGGGCGCCTGGGCATGGGGCCGCAGCCTGGCTGTGTAGGGCCTGAGGAGACAGTTTGCAGCACCGCATACAGCGTGTCTGGGTTTCTGATGTATGGGGAAGCGTGGCGGCCTGCTGAATGACTCTGGAAGCCGCATGAGGACGCAGCAGTGGGTGGGCACTGTACTCTTTAGAAAAGAACACAGGCTCTGAAGGACAGGGAAGGGGGTGGCCTGCCTCTCAATGGGCATGCCCCACGCAGCCGGCAGGACGTTTCCTTCCAGGACCTGCTCCGAGCCAAGGGTGGAACTACACTAGACATGCAGGGTGTGGACATGTGCTCCATGACACCTGGGAGAGTGTTGGGAGTGCTCCCTGCAGTCCCAGAGCATTTGCCCGCAGCTTCTGCTCAGACGTGGTCTCCACAAGCCTCAGCCCTTGCCTTCCCCCCACCTTCAAGGCCCACGCCCCTGTGCTGCGCCTTATAGGGACGGGGGACCCACTCCCACTGGGGGTGGAGAGGGGCCGGGGACCCTTTCCCCCAGCGCTCCTGCCCCTGGCAGAGCCTCTGCTGGTCCCTTCCTCCCAGTGGTCCTCCACCGCAGACAAACCCAAGCCCAGCAGGAGGAAGGATACCGCCTGGGCCCAGAAGCCGGGGATGCGCTGGATGATGGCCCTTCTTCCAGCCAGGTGAGAACTCCGCTTCTGATTCATCCTGCGCTTGAGCCGCAAGTAGGCCCTGGTAGCTTGGGCATCCACAGAGCTGAGCGCGAACTGAACCATCTCCAGCGCGGCAAGTGGTGCGCCGGCTGGCTCGGGACCCGGCCCTGACTCCCCCTGCTGCAGCTGCTGCAGCTGCTCGTCCTGCTGTGCTTGCACCGCCTCCTGGTCTTCCACGGCCACGACCTCCACCACCGCCATGATATCCTCCACCACCAGCACCAACTCGTCCCCGGGGCCAGCCTGCTCTCTGCCCTGCTGGGCCTCCGCACCCAGCACAGCCTCTGCGCCCATCCCCCCGGCACCTAGGGCCTGCAGCGGCCCAGCCTCACCCCAGGCGCCTGCCTGGGCGCAGGGCTCCGGCGCCTCACGGCCCCCCTCCAGGAACAAGGTGCTCCAGGATGGCAGGGCAGCCCCGCCTTGCCCGGAGCCCGCCGCGCTCTCCATGTGGTGCTGGTCCTGAGGGAGCAGAGCCAGCAGCGGAGGGAAGGAGCTGGAGGAGCCAGCACCTAGCTCCCGCACGCGGCCGGCAGGTGGAGCTCTGGCGCCCCCAACTGGAGGCGGGAAGCAGAGGCCTCCAAGAGGCCGGAGGCTGGTGAAGGCATGCGCAGAAGAGCTAGGGACCAGATGGCCACGGGGCGACGGTGACGCGACGCCACGCATGCGGCCTTTGTGACACGGAGCCCTGAGTCACGCCCAGGCCGCTGGGCACGGAGCGTACGGAGGATGACAGGGCGGAGCGTGTGCCCGCCCAGACCCCCGCCCCTCGGCCCCGAAGGCAGCAGCCAGGGAGCCGGCCTGTGTGCCTCCTCCTCCGGGGTGGCCTCCGCATCTGGAACCTGGTCTATTCCCGGCTATCACCTGCCAGGCCATGAGCCGGAGGTCCCTCATATCACACAGCCCGTGTTACCTTTCCCGGCCGTCCAGGGGGACCAGGCTGCTGGCACTGGGGAATTCCAATGCAACGGCTCAAGAGGGTGACCCCCTGACCCCCGGAAGCCTCACCCGGCCCTTTCTTAGTGACCCTGAAGGAAAGCCCTGGAGCCATTACCTGGTGCTCCAACCACCGCCAGATCGCTGTGCCCATGGCCTTCCCGCATTTACCCGAACGGTGGCGAAGGGTGTCAGGGGGCCGCCCACCAGGATCCAGGATGCAGGGGCTGCCTCCCTCACCCCCTCCGCGCCCAGACTCTCCTCAAAAGAGAGGAAACACACACACATAAGTGGCCTCAAATTAGCAAAGAGCCAAGGTCCCTGGCCACCCCACGGAGCCTACAGAGCTACTAACACAGCCCCAGGGAGGTCCGGGATTCGGACTCGGTGGCATGCCAATGGGCAGGACATGTAGCCTACACAGTGACTCGGGGTAGTCTTTCGTCAAAGCCGCTGGTAGGACTTGCTCCCGCTGTACTTTCCTCTGCCACACCCTTCTCTGTCTGGCTCTCTTCCCATCTTTGCTTTCTCCTTCCTTGGGTGACTCTCGTGTCCTCCTTCCCTCCTGCTCTAACTGCCAAGGATGTCAGAGCTCCAGCAGAATGGTCCACGGAGCCTGCTTTTATCCACCTTCCTGAGGAGCTGAGGCTGCTGGGCAGCTCCACTGCCTTTGGTCCCCCCACTGGCTGCATGTTCCTGCTGTGTCTGTCACGGAGTGGACTACCTGCCTGCGAGGGGATATGGCAGCGAGCATTGGCAGCACACGTGCCCTTTCTCCGGTACTCACCAGGTCCTTCGGGACAGTCCCACGCCTCATGGCGGTCCCCACCTTGGGTGAACATTGAGGTGCCCGAGGGACACCGCCTTGAGTGCCAGGAAGCCCGCGTGGGTGATGCCAAGGCCGCGAGGGTTAGTGTTGCATTGTGGGAGGGCCTCATTTAAAAGGAATGGGTCTGGGTGCCTGGAGGATTTCAACCGGAAAGGGGCAGGAGGGTCCCCCTTGAGGTAAAGTGCAGGGCTTTTGGCGGTAGCACGTTTCAGTGTTTCAAAATCTGCTTGTTGAAGCAAACGAGGAAGGGAGCAAAACCAAAGGCCATATGGCGGGAGAAGCAAAATTTTCTAACACTGTCCCTGAGACAGCCCAGACGTTGGAGTTACCACTACAGTCCTAAGTACACTAGCTCTTGTCATGTTGCTCGAGCCCCTGAAGGAAGCTCCTGAGGCAATACTGCACCAGAAGCAGCACAGCCGTGGAAATGGAGAAGGCTGGGGGCTCCAGGTGATGGGAGACGGGGAAGAGAGCAAGAGGGGGAAGAGAGGGAGAGTAGGACTGAGGAGGGAGGAAAAGGGAGGGAGGGGAAGGAAGAGAGAGGAGGGAGAGAGGAGGGAGAGGGACACAGAAGGGAGAGGGGGAGGAGAGGGAGAGGGTGAAGAGAGGGAAAGGAGGGGAGAAGTAGAGGAGGAGGGAGGGGGAAGAAGAGAGAGGAGGGAGAGAGGAGGGAGAGGGACACAGAAGGGTGAGGGAGAGAGGAGGGAGAGGGAGAGGAGGGATGGAGAGGAGAAGAGAGGGAAAGGGCGAGGGAGAGAGGAGGGAGAGACTCTGCAGGGAGAGAGGAAGGGAGAGAGGGAGAGGGAGGGAGAGGGGTCAGCTCATGCTGACCACCAGCAGGCACAAATTGGGAATGCCAGGAAGAGGTGGGAGAGAGGAAGAGGCAGCCAGTGCATGAGGACCTAAGGTGATAAAGCTTTGCCACTTTGCGGACAATGCTGACTCTGCACATCCAAGGAGCCCAATGCAGTCCTAGTGGAAGGAAGGATCCAAAGGGATGCCCAGGCCAATGGGCTCTTGGCTTTGGTGCAAAGGCAAGGACAGGCCTCTCGGCAGCCCACAGAGGCGGGACTGACCCATCACACCCCGGGGTTCCTCAGTGAGAGGAAGAGCCAGCTTCCCCTTAGGATGGACGGTGGCCAGAAGGCAGTGGGTGATAACCTTCAACACGTTCAGGGAAAAAGAGTGTAACGTAAAGGTTATGGTCGCCAAGGACGCCCGAGAAAATATGCACCAGGCATCAGGAGAAGGAGTGAGAGGATGAGCCTAGGGTGGTAGGGAGAGGGCCGTGGGGTGGCGGTGGGGGTGTGTGGCTCTAACATAAGCAGAGTCCTACCCGCTGAAAGGAAGCCGGTCACTAGACCCTTAAGTCAAAGGGCTAGCCTGAGATACAAGGCATCCCCGTAAAGTACTCGCAGAGGAAACAGGAGAGCAGGATTTGCCTATGGAACCACGCTGCGTTGCCTGTGTGGCCTGAAGGACAAGTGCATCCAAGCAGGGGCACGTGTAGGATCGTCGGCTCAGCATGCACAGAGCTGGGTCTTGTAAGCTGTGGGAACGTGAAGTGGAGTCACGACACCCAGCCGGGAGCAGGCCCCTCGCCCACTACGTCAACCAAGTCCACGTATGGGCAAACCTGGGTTCCCCCAGGCTGGGGTGTTCCCTGCAATTGTGAGTGGGGAGGGCCCCCAAGAAGGGGCGTTCAGCGTAGAATCGGTAAAGCACTGTCTACCGTGGAGGAAGCCAGCCCCTTCCCAGAAGGAAGCCTACGGGTGGGAGCACCCATGTGTAGGAAGCTAACAGAGCCAGAGGCGGGCAAGCAACCCCAGGGTAGAGCAGTGGTGACGGGGTGAACGGGGTCGGGGTGTGAACACTGAGTTCCGCCAGGCGCAGGAGTTCTACCGACCCAAGGTGCCCCGGGCCTGCAGGTGGCAATATTGGCTGCGTCCCTAGCGTTGGGGTCAGCCAAGCGTTTGTAGAGAAATTTCAGAACGAAGGGGCAGGAAGGACCTCTTTGAGGTCCCCGCATGTCCCTGACGGTGCCTTGGGTACCTCGCTCACGCACAAGGTCTCGGAGGCCTAGTGGAGCTCGATCCAGTGGTGCCAGAGATGTCCGCCTGTCTCCCAGACACACGAAGCGGACAGCAAAGGAGGACGTAACGCAGGAATTGAGGATGGAAAGGGGCATGGGTTACACAGAAACCAAGTACCACAGTGGCGGACGTCAGTCGGTCCTGCTCAGGAGCAGGCTATGCGGCAACACAGCAAGACTGGGAGGGCAGCAGGACGTTCTGCCTTTGAAAACCTGCCCACATCAACGCACTGTGCAAGAGACTGAGGCCACAAAGTAGTTGAAAGCGGGAAAAGGGAGAACGATGAGTGACCTTCGGCCCTAAGCGGGGCGGCTGAGGAACTTTGGTGAGCCCCTCGCTGCCCGGCAGGAGGAGCTTGGCCCTTCCTCTGTTTCCAAGGAGGCGTCACTGCGCCACCCTACGGTACAGGAAGTGAAGGACTTCTCGGGACTCACCAAAGATTCCTAACGCACCCCCGTCGGAGGAGGAGAGGATTCTGACCCCGAAATGGATGAAACGGGGTCCGATTCACAGGTGGACAGACTCAGAGACAGGAACCCTTACGCCAACCCATTGGCAGGCCAACGGCCCGGCAGCTGTAGCCAAGCAGAGACTCGCAAAGCCCAAAGCACTCCTAGAGGCACAGCTCTGCCTATCTGGGCTCAGCACGGATGCGAGATGGGAGACCTGACGGCACAGGCACAGACGGGCCAAGACACGCCAAGGCATGTTCGGGAAGACAGACTAACACGGGCAAAGAGGGACGCTTTACACAGACAAGAACACGAAGATCCAGAAGGGCCAGGGACACACACGTGGTTCAGAGCCATGGAGCCAGAACGCTAGTGAACTCCTGATGTGGTCCTCTCCGATGAGACAGCAGTCTGGGATCCAGGACTGTGGGTCCCTCAGTGCCCGGGTTCTCGGTCATGCCGCGTCGTGGAAAGGAGATGTAGTCCAGAAGAGGAGTGGTGGGCAGCAGGGCAAAGTTTATTCAGCAAGTGTACAGAGCTCCCCAAAGGGTTGCTGCATTCCTGTTCAAGTTTAGGGGGTTTGGGGCGCCTGGGTGGCTAGACGCTTAAGCGTCTGCCTTCGGCTCAGGTCCTGCAGCCAGGCTCCTGGGATCGAGCCCCGCTTCGGGCTCCCTGCTCGACGGGAAGCCTGCCTCTCCCTCTCCCTGGGCTGTTTCCCTGCTTGTGCTCTCTCTCTCTCTCTCTGTCAGATAAATAAATAAATAAATAAATAAATAAATAAATAAATAAATAAATAAATAAGTTTAAATAAAATAAAGTTTCAGGATCTTGGAAGCCATGGTAATGTACAAAAGTTTAGGGAGTTGGATAAGCTCTTTCCAACCTGGAGTGTGGGGCCCTGTGGAATCCCTGATAAGGTGTTGCAATCTCGGCTTTGATCCTGCCCCTGTCTACCTATGGGGTTATTGTTCACGTGTGGAAGGGTCTTGTGGGCTGACACCTGGAGACTAACTGCCTCAGCTTGTGACAGGGACCAGTGATTCGTGCCTCTTGGTGGTGCTTACCTTGTGGGGTCTTCAGCGGAGAGAGGGCCTTGGGCAAACGCCTTAAGCCCATGTGGAAACAGGAATCTCAGCACCACAGTGGTCATGGGACAGACAGCACACCGCTGCGTGGACTGGGCCTTGCCAGTCCTGAGGAACCATACCACCCCTCCCGCACGCCTCCGCCTCTTTGTCGTCTGGGGGAGCCCAAACGAGGGCCCTAGGGAGTCAGGGCACTAGAGATGCCCGCAGAGCGTGGCTGTGTGAGCTTGTGTGTGCCAGGACATGTGAGGGATTGGAGTGTGTGTGGGGGTGGGTGACTGAGGGTGCACCTGAGTGTCTGTGTCAGCTTGTGGGTGCGGCTGTTTGAGTGTGTGTGTGAGGACGCAGTGTCTGTGCACCACTGTGTGTGAGTGTGCGTGTGTGTGTGTCCCCCTGCAATTTCTCCTTTCTCCTGGGCCCTTGTGCCGGGACGAGAGGGTCATGTTTCCTACCCTCCCAGCTCCCTCTGTCCCCTCTCCCACAGTCCCTCCATACAGCCTGGCCCTCACTCCTTAACGTGGTTGCTGGTCCTCAGAACCTGACTGTGTCAGCAGGAGGCTGTGTGCGTTCCTAGACCTGGGGAGAGCAGTGGCACTGGGTTCGACAGAGTCATGGACCTTGAGTCCTCCCCCCCATGGAATGTGCAGTGGGTGTGTCTGAGGCCATCCACCAGGGAGCATCCCTGGAGGCCACCATCGGCGTCCACCTAACCTGGCAACTGGACGTGTTTGTCCCTGGCTCCTTATTCCCTTTCCTTGAACTCCCTCATTTCCCCAGGGAAGAGATGAGCCCCGGTTGGCTGGCCTTTCGATCAGATCTTCTCCCTGCCCAGCCCCACTGGGCCTGGGGGAACGGTACCTCTGCCCCCTGGGATGCAGTCCCAGACCATGCGTGTCCTAGCCCTGTGGGCAAGCCTACAGGACAGGCCGATCCACAGACCGGGGAAGCCCAGGCGCAGAAGGAAAACACCGACATGCAGCCGCTGTGTTCAGTCAGTCCCCTGGAGCCCCTTCCAGGAGGAAGAGTGCGTGTGCCAGAGCACACAGACACACACACACACACACACACACACACACACACACACAGAAACACACTTGACGTTGTTTATTTACATTTCGATATTTCTCCAGGGCTCCCGGGGACTCAACAGGCCTTGTTTCACCCCGGCACCTGTCTTCAGTTATTTCCTGCAGAGAGGAAGCGGGTTGACCCTTCGGCTCCTTCTGAAGTTTCCGGACTGCTTTCCGTCAAGTGCGATGGTCCTCATCCTCATTTCAACATCATGAAGCTCCCTAGACGAGATGGCACACACACACACACACGCACACGCACAAGCACGCACGCGGGGACACACGTGCACATGGACACAGGAGGAGAGCAGTGGGTATCTTCACTGGGCCATACTTAAGGTTGCTTGAGGGTTTCAAGGTTCTCGTCGGGAATGGCGTTCATTCTCCCCTGGCCAAGCCCCTGCCCCCGACTGTGATGGCTTTATGTTTCCTCCAGCCACGTATGAACGAGCCTGCTCCTTCATGACTGCCCGCGGGCCAGTGGGCTTGGCAAAGGAGATGCCTCCGGAATTTAAGGGGACAACTGTGGTGATCAACACAGAGAAGGGACGGGAAGGCGGGGTGCGGCTTTGCACCAGGACACCCAGACATTTGGGCCAAGGGTGCCTCTGGTCACCCTTGTAATGCGCTGCTCGCAGACCTGAGGCTGGGGTTCACGGGTCACAGAATGACAGTTGCCGCAAGTGCAGCCGCTGAGCCGGCTTTGCTTCTCCGGCTCTGCTCCATGACGCTGCGTGGCCTCGCCTGCCTCAAGCTTCCCCAGGCACAACCCGTTTGGCACTGCACCTCCCCACGTTCCATGTCAGGGTGACGTGCTTTGTCCCGGGGTCGCTGTCTCGGAGTGTTCCTGTGAACCTCAGTGTCTCCCATTGAGTAGCCCAGGGCCCAGGGATCCCGACAGCACACGTCTCGGCGCCCACGCCCTGGGCTCCTCACCTGTCGTCCTCTCAGTTCCCTCTCCTGCTGCCTTCTTGCTCACATAATACTGCAGGGGATTGGGCCACAGGTCGTCCATGATGATCTGGCAGGAGAAACGGGGGCGGGGCTCAGGTGTCCATCCCAAGCAGCTGGAGAAGCCAGCAAGGTCATTTACGCTGTGTGTCACAGGGCCCCACCTCAGCTATCCTGCTAGCCCCGGCAAAGCTGTGGTCAGAGAACCAGTTGAAGAAGTTAAGGCTGCTGTTGTGGTGCCTGCGGCTGTGGGCCTCTCGTTCGAAATCCTGGTGCCACTGGATGGGAGGGGAATGAGATGGCCCGTACCCTGCAGGAAGACGAGTGTGTGAGAGGGTGCTGGGTAATGAGTCGGGGAAGGCAACCCGCCCTCCTCCACCTGCCACCGCCCATCCAGACAGCGGCCTCTTACCAGCAGCGCTGACGACATACTCCTTCACAACCACTTCATTCCGGAAGTAGGAGTTCTTGCGAAAGAAGAGCAGGATCTGGCGGCACTCACGGGGAAACCGCAGTTCCTCCACCTGCCCGGCGGGAAAGTGGGGCAGAGGGGTGAAAGCTCTGTCCAGCAGACCTTGACCCTCCTGACTTGGGGGAGGACTCACTTTGGCCACCCTCTCCTCTCCTGTCCCCCACCCCGGCCTCAGTCTCCCGGGCCAGACCTTCAAATCCGTCAGGTAGCCAAGTATGCCTTCATCTTGCTCACTGATCATGGCTGACATCTGCGGGTGGTTCACAAACTGCTTTCGGTCAAGGAGCTCCGAGGGCTGGAGATGAAAGAGCTACAGCAACAGAGCGAGTCTGGACAGCAACCGGGCACTGTCTCCCATCTCCGCCGCAGGATCCCACTGCCTCCGCCCCGGCTGCCTCAAGGACCACGGCGCCCCGTGGTGCTACATATCTCAGCAGGGACACAGGCAGCTGGCATCCTGAGAGACACCCCTCCCGCCCCACACCCCCTCCACAGCTCATCCTCCTGTGCTGATGGCTAGGCAGAACTAGCGCGTTTCCGGACAGCACACATTCCTGCCTCAGGCTGACCGGGTGGGCTCTCACCACCCCTTGCCTGCAGCATTCTACCCAGGGGAACCCGTGCTTGGTGTGAATGTGTTTTGGGTGAAGAGACCCTGCTGCTATTCCTGACTCTGACCCGAACCAGTGCTCCTAGATGCCCAGCGGAGTTTCAGTGCCTCGTGCGACACCGAGAGCACCCTGCGGCCCCCACGCCCAACCGGAACCAGGATTTCCAGGCTGTCTTGATCCCCACGGCATGAGCGTGTCCTCTGCAATGCTGCGGGGCGTGAGGGGGGTTCCCCCCCATGATGCATGTTGGTAGTCAACAGCCCCCTCCCTCTCGTTCCTCATGCACTGGCCCAGACACATCGGAATCCCTCAGTGACAGCATGAAGGATACAGCCTTGGCCCAGAAGCCAGGGATGCCCCGGATAATGGCGCTTCGGTGTTCCAGGTGACGCTGCCGCCTCTGACATGACTTGAGCTTGAGCCGAGAGTAGGACCTGCTGGCTTGCTTATTCACGGGCTCCAGCTCGGACTGCAGGGCCCCTAGAGCCTCGAGCGGGGACAGGGATGGACCCCGCCGTGCCTCTGGCTGTTCTTCCCCTTCCTGCTTCTCCTGCGCCTCTTCCTCCTTCTGGCCCTCCTCCCTGGCCTCCTCCTGCACAGCCACCTCCTCAGCCTCTTCAGCCTTCTCCCCTTCCTCAGGCTGCTCCCACTCCTCGGCCTCCTCTTCCTCAGCCACCTGCTCTTCCCCATCTGCGTCCTCCTCCTTCTTAGCCTCCTCCTCCTTGGCCTCAGATGCTCCGTCCACAGAATCCTCCTCAGCCTTCTCCGCCTCCTCATGCTCTTTCTCCGTGGACTTCTCATTTCCCTCATCAGCTTCCTCCCCCACCTCCGTAACCTCTTGGAGGTATATCTCAGACTCTTCCGCAACAGCCCCCTCCTCAGTGTCCTCCTTCTCATCCTCAACAGCCTCCCCTTCCTCAGCCTCTTCAGGCCGTGCCACCACTTCAGCTTTCTCCTCTTCCTCAGACTTGACTGTGTCCTGAGACTCCACCGCAACTTTGGCTTCCTGCTCAGCCTCCTTGTCCTCCTCCTCCTCTGATTCCTCTACAGTGTGCTCCCCTTCAACCTCCTCTACACCAGGGTCCAGCGCTACCATGATATCCACCACCAGCACCAACTCGTCCCCGGGGCCGGCCTGCTCTCTGCCCTGCTGGGCCTCAGCACCCACCACAGCCTCTGCGCCCATCCCGGCGGCACCTAGGGCCTGCAGCGGCCCTGCCTCCCCCCAGGCGCCTGCCTGGGCGCGGGGCCCCGACGCCTCACGGCCCCCCTCCAGGACCAAGGTGGTGCAGGACGGCGGGGCAGCCCCGCCTTCCCCGGAGCCCGCCGCGCTCTCCATGTGGTCCTGGTCGTGAGCGAGCAGAGCCAGCAGCGGAGAGGAGCTGGAGGTGAGAGCACGTGGCTCCCGCAAACGGTCGGGCAGGTGGAGCTCTGGCGCCCCTAGTCGTCTGCGCGAGGCAGCGTCCTCCCAGAGGCCGTGGGCCGCTGAACGCATGCGCACAAGGGATAGCGGGCATGCTGTGTCGCCCCAGGATGACGCTGTATCACGTGTGCGGCCTTGGTGGGACTGAGTCCTGGGCTGGCCCAGGACGAGGGAGAACCCCGCGTCCAATCAGGTAACGGCTGGTGGGCGTGCCCACGCAGGGCCCCGCCCCTCGCGCTGCAGGCACCACTCAGGGAGCCAGCTGCGGCGCCCCCGCCTGCCGTCCGTCCGGGACACACCTCCACCTTCACCCCTCCCGCCGCTTCCTCCCGGGGGGCCCTCCGCCTGGTATTTGAAGCCAGGCAATGCCAGGCTGTCCCTCGCCTACCCGAATAGACTCCTCTAGGACTCAGGACACGGTACACACCCCCGGGAGCCCTGGACCAGTGTGTGTGGAAAGCGTCAGCCCATGCCCCGGAGAATCTAGGGCAATTCCAGGACACAGGTGCCCCGATGCTCTCTGCCAGGCCAGCGTGGGGGGAAAAGTGTGGCCACAGTTTGTTCCAGCCCATGTCCTTTGCTACTCAGGAGAAGAGTGACAAAGAGTGCTGGTTCCATCTGTGTGCCTGTCCTTTCTTCTTCCTCACCTTTCCGTCTTCCTCTAAGTCTTTGTGTTCAGGTGCTCTTTCTCTGGCTCCTCGCTGGCCACACGGTCTCTAGGGGAGAAGGACTTCAGGACAGAAGATGCATTCACCCCTCTGAGCAGCTCTTTTCCCTGGGCATAAAAGCCCTGTCCCCCTCTGTGACTGGCACCCAGTCAGGTGACCCTGGAAAAGGTCCCAAGCGGGGTCCCACAGCAGCACACTCACCCAACAACCACGCAAGCAGACACGCAGTGTGTTTGCCCTGGAGGACAGAGAAACTGACCCTTAGAGGAGCCACGAGCATAGAGCAAAGGGGACCCTGAAGAGGATGTCTGGGTGAACCCTGTTAAGAGGGTGGCTGGTGATGCCGTCTGCTGGCCTGGAGCCACCTGTCTGTCTGCTGTTAGGGAGGCCAGGCGGCAAGGAGCTGAGGACGGCACCCAGGACACACGTAGCAGGAATGCACACGCCTTTCCTACTAGACACAGAGCGTCTTGCGTTGCATTCTGCCAACACCGCGAATGCCATGGGAATGGGTTCCCGGCTCATCTGGCCTGCAGAGGAGAACGTACCCTTCCTAGCCTTGCCCCGTCCATGCCCGTCAGGTCAGACCGTGAGCAGAACATCAGGCCGGGACACCACGGCCCCGGGGCTGGCTCGCAAACGTGGTGAGAGGACACCCAGAGTGCGCTTCTGAGCCAGCACAGTAGGCTTGGGCAGGTGGTTTGGTGCCAATGCAAGCCAGTCTCTCCAGCTCTGACCGAAAAGTAAGGCCTTCTTCCACACCCCCTGAGTCCTCGCAGCCGGCAAAGTGCCGCACGAGCCATGCCCCGGAGAAGGCGTGGCAACGTAAGGCTTACTCCCTGGCAGCTGATGCATGCGTCCAATCGTCCCCACCTCATTCCATGGAAGGCGGGACTTCCACATGGCCAAGGCAGCACGGCGCCTGTGCTCTGGCGGCCCAGGGCACGTGGTTCAGGGCTACCGTCCAGCCTTTCCTCTCCCCTTTAGAGCAGGGAGGTCCTTCCTGAAAGCCCAACGAGGCCCAGAAGGTTCCAGGGAAAACAGGCACGGTGGGCTGGCCCTTCCTGGGGACATCTGGGCCTGAGGCATGCTGGCCGACCCCCTGCGACCAGCAGGTTTCCTGGGACTTCCCTTCCACCCTGCGGACGTGAAGAATCCTAGGGACCGGACCGTGGGAGCTGCCAGGCTGTTCCTCGATTAAGTTTCAAGGAGCCGGGAAGACGCGGATGAGGGAACAGCCTTTCCAGGGGCTCAAGGGAACCTCCCTGGGCCCACAGCATTGCGGCTCTCCACCTCCCTTCTATGTCTCCGAGGAGTGTATCAAGCTTCAGATCCCCAACACTGCCACACAGTCGTGCCACCTAGTGCTGTTCCGGACATGGGGCCATGGGCCCAGCAGGGTTTCCTGAGCCCGAAGAACGAATCCCTCCTCTACCTACAGCTAGCTGCTCCCACAGGCAGGAAGGAAGAGAGTTCCCCAAGGACGTGAGGCCAAGAGTCCAAAGAGGCTGAGCTGTCAGCATTTCAGCCCAGGGCCCGCTGGAAGGCTCACGCAGGGACCACTGATGGGCAACAGGAAGATGGAGCTGGGGCCCTCGTTGCGAGGTCCTACGCCCAGTTGTGGCAGAGGTAGTGGGGAACGTCACCTGGGGAAGTGTGTCCTTGGGGGCGTGCTGGTGGTGGGAGCGAGCTCAGGGGTGGTGAGACTTGTTGATTTGGGAAGGCCC
Organism: Ursus americanus; assembly: GCF_024610735.1. Lineage (NCBI taxonomy): Eukaryota > Metazoa > Chordata > Mammalia > Carnivora > Ursidae > Ursus > Ursus americanus. The sequence goes on along the minus strand of NC_142163.1, from coordinate 3,860,655 downwards.
TGTGGGCTCATGAGCAGCAAGCTAGGTGGCCCTCAGTGAGGCAGGGACCATGGGCCTTGAGGGTCCACCTCCTCTCCTTTCCCTCTTCTGCACCTGGTCCACAGGAGGCAGAGATGACCGCCCCAACATGGAGCTCATCGGACACCGGGACAGCCCTTCGGCCAGGAGGAGCGCTCCCTCGGGACTCTTTCCTCTGCAGAAACGGACTGCCAGTGGGGACTTACTTACTCCTTGGGACCCTTGGCCGACAGCGCAAATCGGGACACAAGTTCTTACCCCTCTGTAGCACACGCTGAAACATTACGGTGTTTCCCCCAGCTGGGACCGGCCGTGCCGGCAGCACAGATGGGAGGTCGCTTGACATACCCCTGCCAGCTCCCACCCCTCCCTGCTTCCCTTGGCCACTCTGCGTGTGGCATCCAGGGGTAGACACACCCCTTAATACCCAAGGAATGCCCACGACGCCTGTGTGTCAGGAGGGACATGGCTGCACTCTGCCACTGGCCCCTTTCTCCTTAGTCAGCAGAGCTAGAAACCTCGAGGTCCAGGGCCTACAACCACACTGGGACATGCGTGTGCTCATGCAGACACTGGAATATGCAACACACACACACACTCTTGACACACAGGCATGCATGGTGTCCACACACACACCCCTCTCACGCATGTGCTACAAACACGTGGAGACACGAGCACTCACGCGTACTCATGGAAGCATGCACAACACACACATGGACATGGTGTCAGTCTCTCCGACATGGAGATGGCTTCACACACACACACACACACACACACACACACACACACACACATACATTGTCACACTCACAACACAGCATTCACACTGGGTCTCCAGCAGAGCCATCAACACTTGGAACTGCCCTAACATACTCACAAACGTGGTACCGACACACACATACACAAGAAACACACACAAACACCCATCCACTTTTTCTTACAGGCATACAGAGTGGGCTTCCCCCAAACACAGACACACACACACACACACACACACACACACACGGACATACAGCACTCACACTAGGTCTCCGGCAGAGGTATCCACACGTGGTACCGCCACAGCAAAGTCACAAACGTGGCCCCACAACACACACATAAACAACACAAACCAACACCCTTGGTTTTTTTCCTACAGGCATCCACACAGGGGCACACACACACACACACACACACAGCACTCACACTAGGGCTGTGGCAGAGGCATCTCATTGCGCACTGCCATACAAACTCACAAACGTGGCCCCCACAGTACACACGTAAACAAAAAACATACACAAACACCCATGATCTTTTTCTTAGAAGCATACACAATGAGCCTCACACAAACACACACACACACACTCAAACACACAGCACTCACACTAGGTCTGTGGCAGAGCCATGTACACACAGCACCGCCATAGCAAGCTCACAAACGTGGTCCCACAACACACACATACACAACAAATACACACAAACACCCATGGTCATTTTCTTCCAGGCATACACAGTGGGCCTCACAGTGGGCCTTACACACAGGCATGGGGAACACACCCAATGAACATACACGGACTTCTGCGTTGAAGCATACACAATTCTCCCCAAACCATCTGGCTGACAGAGACACACAGACAAACATAGACACACAGGTATCCATGCATACAAAAACCCAAAGAGACAGGGGCGCCTGGGTGGCTCAGTCATTAAGCGTCTGCCTGCGGCTCAGGGTGATCTCGCGGCGTTCTCGGATCGAGCCCCACATCAGGCTCGTCCTCTGGGAGCCTGCTCCTACCTCTCCACCACCCTGCCTGTGTTCCCGCTCTCGCTGTCTCTCTGTCGGTTAAATAAATAAATAAGTTCTTTAAAAAAAAACACACAGAGAGAAAATTCACACAGGCACACAAGTGGGCAGACACAGAGGTATGCACCCTTGACCACCCTAGTACACGCACCTGTGCTTGTGTAAAATGAGAAACACACAATACACACACAGTCTCCAACCAGAGGCACACACGGGTGGGTAGGCATACACACACGCACGCACACACACACACATGCACGCCTGTGGGAGGGTGGTGCAGAGGGACAGGACATGGGTTTGGAGGGACCGTGAGGGACCCTGAGGAACCGCCTCCTTAGTCCTCCAGGGACACGTGGTTTTGTGGTGATCCTGACTAGAGGAAGCATGCACGGGACGGCATCACAGCAATGCAGGGCACGCTTCCAGGAGAAAGGGTACAGGGAGAAGCTCTCCAAGCGGGGTGAACGGGGCGGTAGCAGAGCCACCGGGCCACGAGTGCCCCGCTCGGCACGCCCCTTCCCCTGCCCTGAAGAACACGGCTCCCATGTAGAGAGGTGTGCCCTTTCCCGTCCTTCTCCCTGACCTGCCGAGCAAGAGTGGTGGTCTCTCCACAACCAAGCCCTGCCCTGCCCTGCCCCCGTGCCTTACATCCCCCGCACACACGGAATCCCACAGGCCAGGGCTGATCTCCTACTGGCCGTGTGCTGGGTCCCCCATACACATCCACACACAGACACATAGGGCTTCTTAACTTGTTTATGACTCGCCCGCCATCCCTGGCGATCTGGGTGCTGGACACTCTCTAGAGCTGGCCCTGAAGATCTGTTCCCCCACGTCTGTCCTGTGCGGGCAGAGCACCACGTAGACACGTCCACCCGTCTCTCACAACGCTGGACGCCTCCTCCACTGCTTCTCGCTGGTCCAACTCTGATGCTCTGCGGTGTCCACGTCCGCACAGCTGCCGTGCCCGCGACACACACACACAAACACACGACACACGGACGCACAAGGGAGGTGTTCGTGACACTGCCTCATGCCGAGGATCGCTAAGGCGGCGGTGACCGAGGGCCCTGTCCTTGTGGGATCCCGCTTCCTCCTCCTCTAGGGCTTCACCACCCTCCTCCAGATGGCCTAGTACCATTGCCAAGAATGGCCGTGTGGCTCTGGGAGGCCACGGGGTGGTCCGTAACACGGAGGGACATCAGAGCGTCTCGGGACAAGGGAGCCCCACTCCCAAAATTTGGCAGACTGTCCCCACCTGAAAAGCCAGCAGGAGAACTGAGGACCCGGCGGACGGCCATGGGTGAGTGTTCAGAGAAATGGGGTGGAGGAGCCTTGCTTCCCCCGAACGACCTGAGACTTTCTGGCTCACACCTGGCTCACCGGATGAACTTGCCCCAGTGGACACCCTGCCCTGGGTGTGTGCCCTGAGTTCCCTCGCCAGGGTCCCTACTCTCCCTCCAGCCGCTCCCTGGGTGATCCGGGGCCCAGGGTCCTCTGAGCCTCAGTTTCCAAACTGAGTCCCAAACCCGACTGTGCCCTGGCACCTCCCACACATATTTCAGGACGCAGTGGCCCGGCTACTCACCGACAGGTCCTCCTGTCTGCTCAGTGCCTTCGGCTGCCTCCCTGCCTCAGGTAGTACCACAAGGGATTGCGCCACAGGTCCTCGATGATGATCTGGTAGGGGAAACCGCCCAGGTGAGCACGGGGCCCGGGCCCCCTTCCCAGGCTGCCCCCATTGCCATCACCAATGCTAATGAAGGCCTCAGCGGCCCCACCTCGGCAATCTTGTTAGACCCTGGGCAGCTGGGGTCGCACAACCACTTGAAGAAGGTAAGGCTGGTGGAGTCGAGTCTTCGGCTGGGAGCTCCACGTTCTTCATCCCAGAACCACTGCACTGGAGTGGACCGAGTCGCCCTGTATCCTGCAGGAAGGGAAAATTCAGGGGAGGCTCTGCACTGCCTAGGACCCACACCCTGTCGCCCTCTCTCCCGCTCTCCTCTCAGCCTCTCTCCCTCCTGTGCCGGCTCTGGCTTCCACTTGTGTCCCTACACACCCCCTGCTCCTCCCGAGTGCCCACCTGCCCCCGCCGGCCCACCCCCGGCACCCTCGAAGCTCTAGCCCACTCCTACCGGCAATGCTAAGGTGATACTCCTTAAGGATCACTTTGTTCTGGAAGTAGGGGTTGTTCCCAAAGAAAAACATCAACGTGCTGTGGTCCTTGGGACGGCCCAGTTCCTCCACCTGCAACATAAAAGAAAGACGAGGGGAAGGGGACTTGTCCTCCACGGGTCCCGAGATGCTCCCTGCATGTCCCGCTGAACAATACTGCCGGGCCCTCTCCTGCCCAAATTCCACTCCCAATTGTCCTACCCCGCCACCCACTCCCAGCGCTGACCTCCAAATCGGTCATGTAGCTGAGCACATCTTTGTCCTGGGCACCCGTCACGGCTGATATCTGGGGGTGATTCAGGATCTGCCTTGGGTCAAGGAGCCTCGCCTTCAGCGCTATGGAAGGAGAGCCAGGACCAACCCAGCCCTTCCCGGTGAGAGGAAGGGCCCCAAACAGGGCACGTGTAGAACCACCAGGCCCTGCTGCCCTCCCAAGCCACTCAGCTCCTGCTCTTTCATCACAGCTGCTCAATACCAGCAGGTGCCTTGGCTTCCAGTGCCTCCGAGAGGGTCTGCGCCCGGCGGGACAAGGTCAAGGGCCTGCCTGTTCTCCCTTCCACCGTCGTCACCCTGGCCTGTGTGTTTGGCAGGCAGGCAGTGACTGCTTTGGGTGTCCAGATGTGGTCGGTCGCGCTCTCAGGGCTGTGTTTGCTTATGTGTTGGCCTGCAGGCCTGTGTCCTGGAGGGGCCTTCTGTGCCCACAATGGGGCCACTCATCTCCCTTAGCCTGGCTGGACACCCACAGGGCAAAGGGAGGGCCCGTTAGGTTCAGCGAGAGAAGGAGGGAAAGGGGTTGGGTGGCAACGGGAGGGAAAGCAAAGGAGAGACAGAGACAGAGATACCCACACAGGAGGAAGGGACACAGAGGGAGGGCAGAGGGGAGCGAGGGAGAGGGTGGGACGCACATAGAGGGGAGAGACACGGAGGGAGGAAACGGGGGGTGGGGGGGCGCCTGGGCATGGGGCCGCAGCCTGGCTGTGTAGGGCCTGAGGAGACAGTTTGCAGCACCGCATACAGCGTGTCTGGGTTTCTGATGTATGGGGAAGCGTGGCGGCCTGCTGAATGACTCTGGAAGCCGCATGAGGACGCAGCAGTGGGTGGGCACTGTACTCTTTAGAAAAGAACACAGGCTCTGAAGGACAGGGAAGGGGGTGGCCTGCCTCTCAATGGGCATGCCCCACGCAGCCGGCAGGACGTTTCCTTCCAGGACCTGCTCCGAGCCAAGGGTGGAACTACACTAGACATGCAGGGTGTGGACATGTGCTCCATGACACCTGGGAGAGTGTTGGGAGTGCTCCCTGCAGTCCCAGAGCATTTGCCCGCAGCTTCTGCTCAGACGTGGTCTCCACAAGCCTCAGCCCTTGCCTTCCCCCCACCTTCAAGGCCCACGCCCCTGTGCTGCGCCTTATAGGGACGGGGGACCCACTCCCACTGGGGGTGGAGAGGGGCCGGGGACCCTTTCCCCCAGCGCTCCTGCCCCTGGCAGAGCCTCTGCTGGTCCCTTCCTCCCAGTGGTCCTCCACCGCAGACAAACCCAAGCCCAGCAGGAGGAAGGATACCGCCTGGGCCCAGAAGCCGGGGATGCGCTGGATGATGGCCCTTCTTCCAGCCAGGTGAGAACTCCGCTTCTGATTCATCCTGCGCTTGAGCCGCAAGTAGGCCCTGGTAGCTTGGGCATCCACAGAGCTGAGCGCGAACTGAACCATCTCCAGCGGGGCAAGTGGTGCACCGGCTGGCTCGGGACCCGGCCCTGACTCCCCCTGCTGCAGCTGCTGCAGCTGCTCGTCCTGCTGTGCTTGCACCGCCTCCTGGTCTTCCACGGCCACGACCTCCACCACCGCCATGATATCCTCCACCACCAGCACCAACTCGTCCCCGGGGCCAGCCTGCTCTCTGCCCTGCTGGGCCTCCGCACCCAGCACAGCCTCTGCGCCCATCCCCCCGGCACCTAGGGCCTGCAGCGGCCCAGCCTCACCCCAGGCGCCTGCCTGGGCGCAGGGCTTCGGCGCCTCACGGCCCCCCTCCAGGAACAAGGTGCTCCAGGATGGCAGGGCAGCCCCGCCTTGCCCGGAGCCCGCCGCGCTCTCCATGTGGTGCTGGTCCTGAGGGAGCAGAGCCAGCAGCGGAGGGAAGGAGCTGGAGGAGCCAGCACCTAGCTCCCGCACGCGGCCGGCAGGTGGAGCTCTGGCGCCCCCAACTGGAGGCGGGAAGCAGAGGCCTCCAAGAGGCCGGAGGCTGGTGAAGGCATGCGCAGAAGAGCTAGGGACCAGATGGCCACGGGGCGACGGTGACGCGACGCCACGCATGCGGCCTTTGTGACACGGAGCCCTGAGTCACGCCCAGGCCGCTGGGCACGGAGCGTACGGAGGATGACAGGGCGGAGCGTGTGCCCGCCCAGACCCCCGCCCCTCGGCCCCGAAGGCAGCAGCCAGGGAGCCGGCCTGTGTGCCTCCTCCTCCGGGGTGGCCTCCGCATCTGGAACCTGGTCTATTCCCGGCTATCACCTGCCAGGCCATGAGCCGGAGGTCCCTCATATCACACAGCCCGTGTTACCTTTCCCGGCCGTCCAGGGGGACCAGGCTGCTGGCACTGGGGAATTCCAATGCAACGGCTCAAGAGGGTGACCCCCTGACCCCCGGAAGCCTCACCCGGCCCTTTCTTAGTGACCCTGAAGGAAAGCCCTGGAGCCATTACCTGGTGCTCCAACCACCGCCAGATCGCTGTGCCCATGGCCTTCCCGCATTTACCCGAACGGTGGCGAAGGGTGTCAGGGGGCCGCCCACCAGGATCCAGGATGCAGGGGCTGCCTCCCTCACCCCCTCCGCGCCCAGACTCTCCTCAAAAGAGAGGAAACACACACACATAAGTGGCCTCAAATTAGCAAAGAGCCAAGGTCCCTGGCCACCCCACGGTGCCTACAGAGCTACTAACACAGCCCCAGGGAGGTCCGGGATTCGGACTCGGTGGCATGCCAATGGGCAGGACATGTAGCCTACACAGTGACTCGGGGTAGTCTTTCGTCAAAGCCGCTGGTAGGACTTGCTCCCGCTGTACTTTCCTCTGCCACACCCTTCTCTGTCTGGCTCTCTTCCCATCTTTGCTTTCTCCTTCCTTGGGTGACTCTCGTGTCCTCCTTCCCTCCTGCTCTAACTGCCAAGGATGTCAGAGCTCCAGCAGAATGGTCCACGGAGCCTGCTTTTATCCACCTTCCTGAGGAGCTGAGGCTGCTGGGCAGCTCCACTGCCTTTGGTCCCCCCACTGGCTGCATGTTCCTGCTGTGTCTGTCACGGAGTGGACTACCTGCCTGCGAGGGGATATGGCAGCGAGCATTGGCAGCACACGTGCCCTTTCTCCGGTACTCACCAGGTCCTTCGGGACAGTCCCACGCCTCATGGCGGTCCCCACCTTGGGTGAACATTGAGGTGCCCGAGGGACACCGCCTTGAGTGCCAGGAAGCCCGCGTGGGTGATGCCAAGGCCGCGAGGGTTAGTGTTGCATTGTGGGAGGGCCTCATTTAAAAGGAATGGGTCTGGGCGCCTGGAGGATTTCAACCGGACAGGGGCAGGAGGGTCCCCCTTGAGGTAAAGTGCAGGGCTTTTGGCGGTAGCACGTTTCAGTGTTTCAAAATCTGCTTGTTGAAGCAAACGAGGAAGGGAGCAAAACCAAAGGCCATATGGCGGGAGAAGCAAAATTTTCTAACACCGTCCCTGAGACAGCCCAGACGTTGGAGTTACCACTACAGTCCTAAGTACACTAGCTCTTGTCATGTTGCTCCAGTCCCTGAAGGAAGCTCCTGAGGCAATACTGCACCAGAAGCAGCACAGCCGTGGAAATGGAGAAGGCTGGGGGCTCCAGGTGATGGGAGACGGGGAAGAGAGCAAGAGGGGGAAGAGAGGGAGAGTAGGACTGAGGAGGGAGGAAAAGGGAGGGAGGGGAAGGAAGAGAGAGGAGGGAGAGAGGAGGGAGAGGGACACAGAAGGGAGAGGGGGAGGAGAGGGAGAGGGTGAAGAGAGGGAAAGGAGGGGAGAAGTAGAGGAGGAGGGAGGGGGAAGAAGAGAGAGGAGGGAGAGAGGAGGGAGAGGGACACAGAAGGGTGAGGGAGAGAGGAGGGAGAGGGAGAGGAGGGATGGAGAGGAGAAGAGAGGGAAAGGGCGAGGGAGAGAGGAGGGAGAGACTCTGCAGGGAGAGAGGAAGGGAGAGAGGGAGAGGGAGGGAGAGGGGTCAGCTCATGCTGACCACCAGCAGGCACAAATTGGGAATGCCAGGAAGAGGTGGGAGAGAGGAAGAGGCAGCCAGTGCATGAGGACCTAAGGTGATAAAGCTTTGCCACTTTGCGGACAATGCTGACTCTGCACATCCAAGGAGCCCAATGCAGTCCTAGTGGAAGGAAGGATCCAAAGGGATGCCCAGGCCAATGGGCTCTTGTCTTTGGTGCAAAGGCAAGGACAGGCCTCTCGGCAGCCCACAGAGGCGGGACTGACCCATCACACCCCGGGGTTCCTCAGTGAGAGGAAGAGCCAGCTTCCCCTTAGGATGGACGGTGGCCAGAAGGCAGTGGGTGATAACCTTCAACACGTTCAGGGAAAAAGAGTGTAACGTAAAGGTTATGGTCGCCAAGGACGCCCGAGAAAATATGCACCAGGCATCAGGAGAAGGAGTGAGAGGATGAGCCTAGGGTGGTAGGGAGAGGGCCGTGGGGTGGCGGTGGGGGTGTGTGGCTCTAACATAAGCAGAGTCCTACCCGCTGAAAGGAAGCCGGTCACTAGACCCTTAAGTCAAAGGGCTAGCCTGAGATACAAGGCATCCCCGTAAAGTACTCGCAGAGGAAACAGGAGAGCAGGATTTGCCTATGGAACCACGCTGCGTTGCCTGTGTGGCCTGAAGGACAAGTGCATCCAAGCAGGGGCACGTGTAGGATCGTCGGCTCAGCATGCACAGAGCTGGGTCTTGTAAGCTGTGGGAACGTGAAGTGGAGTCACGACACCCAGCCGGGAGCAGGCCCCTCGCCCACTACGTCAACCAAGTCCACGTATGGGCAAACCTGGGTTCCCCCAGGCTGGGGTGTTCCCTGCAATTGTGAGTGGGGAGGGCCCCCAAGAAGGGGCGTTCAGCGTAGAATCGGTAAAGCACAGTCTACCGTGGAGGAAGCCAGCCCCTTCCCAGAAGGAAGCCTACGGGTGGGAGCACCCATGTGTAGGAAGCTAACAGAGCCAGAGGCGGGCAAGCAACCCCAGGGTAGAGCAGTGGTGACGGGGTGAACGGGGTCGGGGTGTGAACACTGAGTTCCGCCAGGCGCAGGAGTTCTACCGACCCAAGGTGCCCCGGGCCTGCAGGTGGCAATATTGGCTGCGTCCCTAGCGTTGGGGTCAGCCAAGCGTTTGTAGAGAAATTTCAGAACGAAGGGGCAGGAAGGACCTCTTTGAGGTCCCCGCATGTCCCTGACGGTGCCTTGGGTACCTCGCTCACGCACAAGGTCTCGGAGGCCTAGTGGAGCTCGATCCAGTGGTGCCAGAGATGTCCGCCTGTCTCCCAGACACACGAAGCGGACAGCAAAGGAGGACGTAACGCAGGAATTGAGGATGGAAAGGGGCATGGGTTACACAGAAACCAAGTACCACAGTGGCGGACGTCAGTCGGTCCTGCTCAGGAGCAGGCTATGCGGCAACACAGCAAGACTGGGAGGGCAGCAGGACGTTCTGCCTTTGAAAACCTGCCCACATCAACGCACTGTGCAAGAGACTGAGGCCACAAAGTAGTTGAAAGCGGGAAAAGGGAGAACGATGAGTGACCTTCGGCCCTAAGCGGGGCGGCTGAGGACACTTTGGTGAGCCCCTCGCTGCCCGGCAGGAGGAGCTTGGCCCTTCCTCTGTTTCCAAGGAGGCGTCACTGCGCCACCCTACGGTACAGGAAGTGAAGGACTTCTCGGGACTCACCAAAGATTCCTAACGCACCCCCGTCGGAGGAGGAGAGGATTCTGACCCCGAAATGGATGAAACGGGGTCCGATTCACAGGTGGACAGACTCAGAGACAGGAACCCTTACGCCAACCCATTGGCAGGCCAACGGCCCGGCAGCTGTAGCCAAGCAGAGACTCGCAAAGCCCAAAGCACTCCTAGAGGCACAGCTCTGCCTATCTGGGCTCAGCACGGATGCGAGATGGGAGACCTGACGGCACAGGCACAGACGGGCCAAGACACGCCAAGGCATGTTCGGGAAGACAGACTAACACGGGCAAAGAGGGACGCTTTACACAGACAAGAACACGAAGATCCAGAAGGGCCAGGGACACACACGTGGTTCAGAGCCATGGAGCCAGAATGCTAGTGAACTCCTGATGTGGTCCTCTCCGATGAGACAGCAGTCTGGGATCCAGGACTGTGGGTCCCTCAGTGCCCGGGTTCTCGGTCATGCCGCGTCGTGGAAAGGAGATGTAGTCCAGAAGAGGAGTGGTGGGCAGCAGGGCAAAGTTTATTCAGCAAGTGTACAGAGCTCCCCAAAGGGTTGCTGCGTTCCTGTTCAAGTTTAGGGGGTTTGGGGCGCCTGGGTGGCTAGACGCTTAAGCGTCTGCCTTCGGCTCAGGTCCTGCAGCCAGGCTCCTGGGATCGAGCCCCGCTTCGGGCTCCCTGCTCGACGGGAAGCCTGCCTCTCCCTCTCCCTGGGCTGTTTCCCTGCTTGTGCTCTCTCTCTCTCTCTCTGTCAGATAAATAAATAAATAAATAAATAAATAAATAAATAAATAAATAAATAAATAAATAAGTTTAAATAAAATAAAGTTTCAGGATCTTGGAAGCCATGGTAATGTACAAAAGTTTAGGGAGTTGGATAAGCTCTTTCCAACCTGGAGTGTGGGGCCCTGTGGAATCCCTGATAAGGTGTTGCAATCACGGCTTTGATCCTGCCCCTTTCTACCTATGGGGTTATTGTTCACGTGTGGAAGGGTCTTGTGGGCTGACACCTGGAGACTAACTGTCTCAGCTTGTGACAGGTTCCAGTGATTCGTGCCTCTTGGTGGTGCTTACCTTGTGGGGTCTTCAGCGGAGAGAGGGCCTTGGGCAAACGCCTTAAGCCCATGTGGAAACAGGAATCTCAGCACCACAGTGGTCATGGGACAGACAGCACACCGCTGCGTGGACTGGGCCTTGCCAGTCCTGAGGAACCATACCACCCCTCCCGCACGCCTCCGCCTCTTTGTCGTCTGGGGGAGCCCAAATGAGGGCCCTAGGGAGTCAGGGCACTAGAGATGCCCGCAGAGCGTGGCTGTGTGAGCTTGTGTGTGCCAGGACATGTGAGGGAGTGGAGTGTGTGTGGGGGTGGGTGACTGAGGGTGCACCTGAGTGAGTGTGTGTGTCAGCTTGTGGGTGCGGCTGTTTGAGTGTGTGTGTGAGGACGCAGTGTCTGTGCACCACTGTGTGTGAGCGTGTGTGTGTGTCCCCCTGCAATTTCTCCTTTCTCCTGGGCCCTTGTGCCGGGACGAGAGGGTCATGTTTCCTACCCTCCCAGCTCCCTCTGTCCCCTCTCCCACAGTCCCTCCATACAGCCTGGCCCTCACTCCTTAACGTGGTTGCTGGTCCTCAGAACCTGACTGTGTCAGCAGGAGGCTGTGTGCGTTCCTAGACCTGGGGAGAGCAGTGGCACTGGGTTCGACAGAGTCATGGACCTTGAGTCCTCCCCCCCATGGAATGTGCAGTGGGTGTGTCTGAGGCCATCCACCAGGGAGCATCCCTGGAGGCCACCATCGGCGTCCACCTAACCTGGCAACTGGACGTGTTTGTCCCTGGCTCCTTATTCCCTTTCCTTGAACTCCCTCATTTCCCCAGGGAAGAGATGAGCCCCGGTTGGCTGGCCTTTCGATCAGATCTTCTCCCTGCCCAGCCCCACTGGGCCTGGGGGAACGGTACCTCTGCCCCCTGGGATGCAGTCCCAGACCATGCGTGTCCTAGCCCTGTGGGCAAGCCTACAGGACAGGCCGATCCACAGACCGGGGAAGCCCAGGCGCAGAAGGAAAACACCGACATGCAGCCGCTGTGTTCAGTCAGTCCCCTGGAGCCCCTTCCAGGAGGAAGAGTGCGTGTGCCAGAGCACACACACACACACACACACACACACACACAGAAACACACTTGACGTTGTTTATTTACATTTCGATATTTCTCCAGGGCTCCCGGGGCCTCAACAGGCCTTGTTTCACCCCGGCACCTGTCTTCAGTTATTTCCTGCAGAGAGGAAGCGGGTTGACCCTTCGGCTCCTTCTGAAGTTTCCGGACTGCTTTCCGTCAAGTGCGATGGTCCTCATCCTCATTTCAACATCATGAAGCTCCCTAGACGAGATGGCACACACACACACACACACACGCACACGCACAAGCACGCACGCGGGGACACACGTGCACATGGACACAGGAGGAGAGCAGTGGGTATCTTCACTGGGCCATACTTAAGGTTGCTTGAGGGTTTCAAGGTTCTCGTCGGGAATGGCGTTCATTCTCCCCTGGCCAAGCCCCTGCCCCCGACTGTGATCGCTTTATGTTTCCTCCAGCCACGTATGAACGAGCGTGCTCCTTCATGACTGCCCGCGGGCCAGTGGGCTTGGCAAAGGAGATGCCTCCGGAATTTAAGGGGACAACTGTGGTGATCAACACAGAGAAGGGACGGGAAGGCGGGGTGCGGCTTTGCACCAGGACACCCAGACATTTGGGCCAAGGGTGCCTCTGGTCACCCTTGTAATGCGCTGCTCGCAGACCTGAGGCTGCGGTTCACGGGCCACAGAATGACAGTTGCCGCAAGTGCAGGCGCTGAGCCGGCTTTGCTTCTCCGGCTCTGCTCCATGACGCTGCGTGGCCTCGCCTGCCTCAAGCTTCCCCAGGCACAACCCGTTTGGCACTGCACCTCCCCACGTTCCATGTCAGGGTGACGCGCTTTGTCCCGGGGTCGCTGTCTCGGAGTGTTCCTGTGAACCTCAGTGTCTCCCATTGAGTAGCCCAGGGCCCAGGGATCCCGACAGCACACGTCTCGGCGCCCACGCCCTGGGCTCCTCACCTGTCGTCCTCTCAGTTCCCTCTCCTGCTGCCTTCTTGCTCACATAATACTGCAGGGGATTGGGCCACAGGTCGTCCATGATGATCTGGCAGGAGAAACGGGGGCGGGGCTCAGGTGTCCATCCCAAGCAGCTGGAGAAGCCAGCAAGGTCATTTACGCTGTGTGTCACAGGGCCCCACCTCAGCTATCCTGCTAGCCCCGGCAAAGCTGTGGTCAGAGAACCAGTTGAAGAAGTTAAGGCTGCTGTTGTGGTGCCTGCGGCTGTGGGCCTCTCGTTCGAAATCCTGGTGCCACTGGATGGGAGGGGAATGAGATGGCCCGTACCCTGCAGGAAGACGAGTGTGTGAGAGGGTGCTGGGTAATGAGTCGGGGAAGGCAACCCGCCCTCCTCCACCTGCCACCGCCCATCCAGACAGCGGCCTCTTACCAGCAGCGCTGACGACATACTCCTTCACAACCACTTCATTCCGGAAGTAGGAGTTCTTGCGAAAGAAGAGCAGGATCTGGCGGCACTCACGGGGAAACCGCAGTTCCTCCACCTGCCCGGCGGGAAAGTGGGGCAGAGGGGTGAAAGCTCTGTCCAGCAGACCTTGACCCTCCTGACTTGGGGGAGGACTCACTTTGGCCACCCTCTCCTCTCCTGTCCCCCACCCCGGCCTCAGTCTCCCGGGCCAGACCTTCAAATCCGTCAGGTAGCCAAGTATGCCTTCATCTTGCTCACTGATCATGGCTGACATCTGCGGGTGGTTCACAAACTGCTTTCGGTCAAGGAGCTCCGAGGGCTGGAGATGAAAGAGCTACAGCAACAGAGCGAGTCTGGACAGCAACTGGGCACTGTCTCCCCTCTCCACCGCGGGGTCCCACTGCCTCCGACCCGGCTGCCTCAAGGACCACGGCGCCCCGTGGTGCTACATATCTCAGCAGGGACACAGGCAGCTGGCATCCTGAGAGACACCCCTCCCGCCCCACACCCCCTCCACAGCTCATCCTCCTGTGCTGATGGCTAGGCAGAACTAGCGCGTTCCCGGACAGCACACATTCCTGCCTCAGGCTGACCGGGTGGGCTCTCACCACCCCTTGCCTGCAGCATTCTACCCAGGGGAACCCGTGCTTGGTGTGAATGTGTTTTGGGTGAAGAGACCCTGCTGCTATTCCTGACTCTGACCCGAACCAGTGCTCCTAGATGCCCAGCGGAGTTTCAGTGCCTCGTGCGACACCCAGAGCACCCTGCGGCCCCCACGCCCAACCGGAACCAGGATTTCCAGGCTGTCTTGATCCCCACGGCATGAGCGTGTCCTCTGCAATGCTGCGGGGCGTGAGGGGGCTTCCCCCCCATGATGCATGTTGGTAGTCAACAGCCCCCTCCCTCTCGTTCCTCATGCACTGGCCCAGACACATCGGAATCCCTCAGTGACAGCATGAAGGATACAGCCTTGGCCCAGAAGCCAGGGATGCCCCGGATAATGGCGCTTCGGTGTTCCAGGTGACGCTGCCGCCTCTGACACGACTTGAGCTTGAGCCGAGAGTAGGACCTGCTGGCTTGCTTATTCACGGGCTCCAGCTCGGACTGCAGGGCCCCTAGAGCCTCGAGCGGGGACAGGGATGGACCCCGCCGTGCCTCTGGCTGTTCTTCCCCTTCCTGCTTCTCCTGCGCCTCTTCCTCCTTCTGGCCCTCCTCCCTGGCCTCCTCCTGCACAGCCACCTCCTCAGCCTCTTCAGCCTTCTCCCCTTCCTCAGGCTGCTCCCACTCCTCGGCCTCCTCTTCCTCAGCCACCTGCTCTTCACCATCTGCGTCCTCCTCCTTCTTAGCCTCCTCCTCCTTGGCCTCAGATGCTCCGTCCACAGAATCCTCCTCAGCCTTCTCCGCCTCCTCATGCTCTTTCTCCGTGGACTTCTCATTTCCCTCATCATCTTCCTCCCCCACCTCCGTAACCTCTTGGAGGTATATCTCAGACTCTTCCGCAACAGCCCCCTCCTCAGTGTCCTCCTTCTCATCCTCAACAGCCTCCCCTTCCTCAGCCTCTTCAGGCCGTGCCACCACTTCAGCTTTCTCCTCTTCCTCAGACTTGACTGTGTCCTGAGACTCCACCGCAACTTTGGCTTCCTGCTCAGCCTCCTTGTCCTCCTCCTCCTCTGATTCCTCTACAGTGTGCTCCCCTTCAACCTCCTCTACACCAGGGTCCAGCGCTACCATGATATCCACCACCAGCACCAACTCGTCCCCGGGGCCGGCCTGCTCTCTGCCCTGCTGGGCCTCAGCACCCACCACAGCCTCTGCGCCCATCCCGGCGGCACCTAGGGCCTGCAGCGGCCCTGCCTCCCCCCAGGCGCCTGCCTGGGCGCGGGGCCCCGACGCCTCACGGCCCCCCTCCAGGACCAAGGTGGTGCAGGACGGCGGGGCAGCCCCGCCTTCCCCGGAGCCCGCCGCGCTCTCCATGTGGTCCTGGCCGTGAGCGAGCAGAGCCAGCAACGGAGAGGAGCTGGAGGTGAGAGCACGTGGCTCCCGCAAACGGTCGGGCAGGTGGAGCTCTGGCGCCCCTAGTCGTCTGCGGGAGGCAGCGTCCTCCCAGAGGCCGTGGGCCGCTGAACGCATGCGCACAAGGGATAGCGGGCATGCTGTGTCGTCCCAGGATGACGCTGTATCACGTGTGCGGCCTTGGTGGGACTGAGTCCTGGGCTGGCCCAGGACGAGGGAGAACCCCGCGTCCAATCAGGTAACGGCTGGTGGGCGTGCCCACGCAGGGCCCCGCCCCTCGCGCTGCAGGCACCACTCAGGGAGCCAGCTGCGGCGCCCCCGCCTGCCGTCCGTCCGGGACACACCTCCACCTTCACCCCTCCCGCCGCTTCCTCCCGGGGGGCCCTCCGCCTGGTATTTGAAGCCAGGCAATGCCAGGCTGTCCCTCGCCTACCCGAATAGACTCCTCTAGGACTCAGGACACGGTACACACCCCCGGGAGCCCTGGACCAGTGTGTGTGGAAAGCGTCAGCCCATGCCCCGGAGAATCTAGGGCAATTCCAGGACACAGGTGCCCCGATGCTCTCTGCCAGGCCAGCGTGGGGGGAAAAGTGTGGCCACAGTTTGTTCCAGCCCATGTCCTTTGCTACTCAGGAGAAGAGTGACAAAGAGTGCTGGTTCCATCTGTGTGCCTGTCCTTTCTTCTTCCTCACCTTTCCGTCTTCCTCTAAGTCTTTGTGTTCAGGTGCTCTTTCTCTGGCTCCTCGCTGGCCACACGGTCTCTAGGGGAGAAGGACTTCAGGACAGAAGATGCATTCACCCCTCTGAGCAGCTCTTTTCCCTGGGCATAAAAGCCCTGTCCCCCTCTGTGACTGGCACCCAGTCAGGTGACCCTGGAAAAGGTCCCAAGCGGGGTCCCACAGCAGCACACTCACCCAACAACCACGCAAGCAGACACGCAGTGTGTTTGCCCTGGAGGACAGAGAAACTGACCCTTAGAGGAGCCACGAGCATAGAGCAAAGGGGACCCTGAAGAGGATGTCTGGGTGAACCCTGTTAAGAGGGTGGCTGGTGATGCCGTCTGCTGGCCTGGAGCCACCTGTCTGTCTGCTGTTAGGGAGGCCAGGCGGCAAGGAGCTGAGGACGGCACCCAGGACACACGTAGCAGGAATGCACACGCCTTTCCTACTAGACACAGAGCGTCTTGCGTTGCATTCTGCCAACACCGCGAATGCCATGGGAATGGGTTCCCGGCTCATCTGGCCTGCAGAGGAGAACGTACCCTTCCTAGCCTTGCCCCGTCCATGCCCGTCAGGTCAGACCGTGAGCAGAACATCAGGCCGGGACACCACGGCCCCGGGGCTGGCTCGCAAACGTGGTGAGAGGACACCCAGAGTGCGCTTCTGAGCCAGCACAGTAGGCTTGGGCAGGTGGTTTGGTGCCAATGCAAGCCAGTCTCTCCAGCTCTGACCGAAAAGTAAGGCCTTCTTCCACACCCCCTGAGTCCTCGCAGCCGGCAAAGTGCCGCACGAGCCATGCCCCGGAGAAGGCGTGGCAACGTAAGGCTTACTCCCTGGCAGCTGATGCATGCGTCCAATCGTCCCCACCTCATTCCATGGAAGGCGGGACTTCCACATGGCCAAGGCAGCACGGCGCCTGTGCTCTGGCGGCCCAGGGCACGTGGTTCAGGGCTACCGTCCAGCCTTTCCTCTCCCCTTTAGAGCAGGGAGGTCCTTCCTGAAAGCCCAACGAGGCCCAGAAGGTTCCAGGGAAAACAGGCACGGTGGGCTGGCCCTTCCTGGGGACATCTGGGCCTGAGGCATGCTGGCCGACCCCCTGCGACCAGCAGGTTTCCTGGGACTTCCCTTCCACCCTGCGGACGTGAAGAATCCTAGGGACCGGACCGTGGGAGCTGCCAGGCTGTTCCTCGATTAAGTTTCAAGGAGCCGGGAAGACGCGGATGAGGGAACAGCCTTTCCAGGGGCTCAAGGGAACCTCCCTGGGCCCACAGCATTGCGGCTCTCCACCTCCCTTCTATGTCTCCGAGGAGTGTATCAAGCTTCAGATCCCCAACACTGCCACACAGTCGTGCCACCTAGTGCTGTTCCGGACATGGGGCCATGGGCCCAGCAGGGTTTCCTGAGCCCGAAGAACGAATCCCTCCTCTACCTACAGCTAGCTGCTCCCACAGGCAGGAAGGAAGAGAGTTCCCCAAGGACGTGAGGCCAAGAGTCCAAAGAGGCTGAGCTGTCAGCATTTCAGCCCAGGGCCCGCTGGAAGGCTCACGCAGGGACCACTGATGGGCAACAGGAAGATGGAGCTGGGGCCCTCGTTGCGAGGTCCTACGCCCAGTTGTGGCAGAGGTAGTGGGGAACGTCACCTGGGGAAGTGTGTCCTTGGGGGCGTGCTGGTGGTGGGAGCGAGCTCAGGGGTGGTGAGACTTGTTGATTTGGGAAGGCCCTGTGGGCTCATGAGCAGCAAGCTAGGTGGCCCTCAGTGAGGCAGGGACCATGGGCCTTGAGGGTCCACCTCCTCTCCTTTCCCTCTTCTGCACCTGGTCCACAGGAGGCAGAGATGACCGCCCCAACATGGAGCTCATCGGACACCGGGACAGCCCTTCGGCCAGGAGGAGCGCTCCCTCGGGACTCTTTCCTCTGCAGAAACGGACTGCCAGTGGGGACTTACTTACTCCTTGGGACCCTTGGCCGACAGCGCAAATCGGGACACAAGTTCTTACCCCTCTGTAGCACACGCTGAAACATTACGGTGTTTCCCCCAGCTGGGACCGGCCGTGCCGGCAGCACAGATGGGAGGTCGCTTGACATACCCCTGCCAGCTCCCACCCCTCCCTGCTTCCCTTGGCCACTCTGCGTGTGGCATCCAGGGGTAGACACACCCCTTAATACCCAAGGAATGCCCACGACGCCTGTGTGTCAGGAGGGACATGGCTGCACTCTGCCACTGGCCCCTTTCTCCTTAGTCAGCAGAGCTAGAAACCTCGAGGTCCAGGGCCTACAACCACACTGGGACATGCGTGTGCTCATGCAGACACTGGAATATGCAACACACACACACACTCTTGACACACAGGCATGCATGGTGTCCACACACACACCCCTCTCACGCATGTGCTACAAACACGTGGAGACACGAGCACTCACGCGTACTCATGGAAGCATGCACAACACACACATGGACATGGTGTCAGTCTCTCCGACATGGAGATGGCTTCACACACACACACACACACACACACACACACACACACACACACATACATTGTCACACTCACAACACAGCATTCACACTGGGTCTCCAGCAGAGCCATCAACACTTGGAACTGCCCTAACATACTCACAAACGTGGTACCGACACACACATACACAAGAAACACACACAAACACCCATCCACTTTTTCTTACAGGCATACAGAGTGGGCTTCCCCCAAACACAGACACACACACACACACACACACACACACACACGGACATACAGCACTCACACTAGGTCTCCGGCAGAGGTATCCACACGTGGTACCGCCACAGCAAAGTCACAAACGTGGCCCCACAACACACACATAAACAACACAAACCAACACCCTTGGTTTTTTTCCTACAGGCATCCACACAGGGGCACACACACACACACACACACACAGCACTCACACTAGGGCTGTGGCAGAGGCATCTCATTGCGCACTGCCATACAAACTCACAAACGTGGCCCCCACAGTACACACGTAAACAAAAAACATACACAAACACCCATGATCTTTTTCTTAGAAGCATACACAATGAGCCTCACACAAACACACACACACACACTCAAACACACAGCACTCACACTAGGTCTGTGGCAGAGCCATGTACACACAGCACCGCCATAGCAAGCTCACAAACGTGGTCCCACAACACACACATACACAACAAATACACACAAACACCCATGGTCATTTTCTTCCAGGCATACACAGTGGGCCTCACAGTGGGCCTTACACACAGGCATGGGGAACACACCCAATGAACATACACGGACTTCTGCGTTGAAGCATACACAATTCTCCCCAAACCATCTGGCTGACAGAGACACACAGACAAACATAGACACACAGGTATCCATGCATACAAAAACCCAAAGAGACAGGGGCGCCTGGGTGGCTCAGTCATTAAGCGTCTGCCTGCGGCTCAGGGTGATCTCGCGGCGTTCTCGGATCGAGCCCCACATCAGGCTCGTCCTCTGGGAGCCTGCTCCTACCTCTCCACCACCCTGCCTGTGTTCCCGCTCTCGCTGTCTCTCTGTCGGTTAAATAAATAAATAAGTTCTTTAAAAAAAAACACACAGAGAGAAAATTCACACAGGCACACAAGTGGGCAGACACAGAGGTATGCACCCTTGACCACCCTAGTACACGCACCTGTGCTTGTGTAAAATGAGAAACACACAATACACACACAGTCTCCAACCAGAGGCACACACGGGTGGGTAGGCATACACACACGCACGCACACACACACACATGCACGCCTGTGGGAGGGTGGTGCAGAGGGACAGGACATGGGTTTGGAGGGACCGTGAGGGACCCTGAGGAACCGCCTCCTTAGTCCTCCAGGGACACGTGGTTTTGTGGTGATCCTGACTAGAGGAAGCATGCACGGGACGGCATCACAGCAATGCAGGGCACGCTTCCAGGAGAAAGGGTACAGGGAGAAGCTCTCCAAGCGGGGTGAACGGGGCGGTAGCAGAGCCACCGGGCCACGAGTGCCCCGCTCGGCACGCCCCTTCCCCTGCCCTGAAGAACACGGCTCCCATGTAGAGAGGTGTGCCCTTTCCCGTCCTTCTCCCTGACCTGCCGAGCAAGAGTGGTGGTCTCTCCACAACCAAGCCCTGCCCTGCCCTGCCCCCGTGCCTTACATCCCCCGCACACACGGAATCCCACAGGCCAGGGCTGATCTCCTACTGGCCGTGTGCTGGGTCCCCCATACACATCCACACACAGACACATAGGGCTTCTTAACTTGTTTATGACTCGCCCGCCATCCCTGGCGATCTGGGTGCTGGACACTCTCTAGAGCTGGCCCTGAAGATCTGTTCCCCCACGTCTGTCCTGTGCGGGCAGAGCACCACGTAGACACGTCCACCCGTCTCTCACAACGCTGGACGCCTCCTCCACTGCTTCTCGCTGGTCCAACTCTGATGCTCTGCGGTGTCCACGTCCGCACAGCTGCCATGCCCGCGACACACACACACAAACACACGACACACGGACGCACAAGGGAGGTGTTCGTGACACTGCCTCATGCCGAGGATCGCTAAGGCGGCGGTGACCGAGGGCCCTGTCCTTGTGGGATCCCGCTTCCTCCTCCTCTAGGGCTTCACCACCCTCCTCCAGATGGCCTAGTACCATTGCCAAGAATGGCCGTGTGGCTCTGGGAGGCCACGGGGTGGTCCGTAACACGGAGGGACATCAGAGCGTCTCGGGACAAGGGAGTCCCACTCCCAAAATTTGGCAGACTGTCCCCACCTGAAAAGCCAGCAGGAGAACTGAGGACCCGGCGGACGGCCATGGGTGAGTGTTCAGAGAAATGGGGTGGAGGAGCCTTGCTTCCCCCGAACGACCTGAGACTTTCTGGCTCACACCTGGCTCACCGGATGAACTTGCCCCAGTGGACACCCTGCCCTGGGTGTGTGCCCTGAGTTCCCTCGCCAGGGTCCCTACTCTCCCTCCAGCCGCTCCCTGGGTGATCCGGGGCCCAGGGTCCTCTGAGCCTCAGTTTCCAAACTGAGTCCCAAACCCGACTGTGCCCTGGCACCTCCCACACATATTTCAGGACGCAGTGGCCCGGCTACTCACCGACAGGTCCTCCTGTCTGCTCAGTGCCTTCGGCTGCCTCCCTGCCTCAGGTAGTACCACAAGGGATTGCGCCACAGGTCCTCGATGATGATCTGGTAGGGGAAACCGCCCAGGTGAGCACGGGGCCCGGGCCCCCTTCCCAGGCTGCCCCCATTGCCATCACCAATGCTAATGAAGGCCTCAGCGGCCCCACCTCGGCAATCTTGTTAGACCCTGGGCAGCTGGGGTCGCACAACCACTTGAAGAAGGTAAGGCTGGTGGAGTCGAGTCTTCGGCTGGGAGCTCCACGTTCTTCATCCCAGAACCACTGCACTGGAGTGGACCGAGTCGCCCTGTATCCTGCAGGAAGGGAAAATTCAGGGGAGGCTCTGCACTGCCTAGGACCCACACCCTGTCGCCCTCTCTCCCGCTCTCCTCTCAGCCTCTCTCCCTCCTGTGCCGGCTCTGGCTTCCACTTGTGTCCCTACACACCCCCTGCTCCTCCCGAGTGCCCACCTGCCCCCGCCGGCCCACCCCCGGCACCCTCGAAGCTCTAGCCCACTCCTACCGGCAATGCTAAGGTGATACTCCTTAAGGATCACTTTGTTCTGGAAGTAGGGGTTGTTCCCAAAGAAAAACATCAACGTGCTGTGGTCCTTGGGACGGCCCAGTTCCTCCACCTGCAACATAAAAGAAAGACGAGGGGAAGGGGACTTGTCCTCCACGGGTCCCGAGATGCTCCCTGCATGTCCCGCTGAACAATACTGCCGGGCCCTCTCCTGCCCAAATTCCACTCCCAATTGTCCTACCCCGCCACCCACTCCCAGCGCTGACCTCCAAATCGGTCATGTAGCTGAGCACATCTTTGTCCTGGGCACCCGTCACGGCTGATATCTGGGGGTGATTCAGGATCTGCCTTGGGTCAAGGAGCCTCGCCTTCAGCGCTATGGAAGGAGAGCCAGGACCAACCCAGCCCTTCCCGGTGAGAGGAAGGGCCCCAAACAGGGCACGTGTAGAACCACCAGGCCCTGCTGCCCTCCCAAGCCACTCAGCTCCTGCTCTTTCATCACAGCTGCTCAATACCAGCAGGTGCCTTGGCTTCCAGTGCCTCCGAGAGGGTCTGCGCCCGGCGGGACAAGGTCAAGGGCCTGCCTGTTCTCCCTTCCACCGTCGTCACCCTGGCCTGTGTGTTTGGCAGGCAGGCAGTGACTGCTTTGGGTGTCCAGATGTGGTCGGTCGCGCTCTCAGGGCTGTGTTTGCTTATGTGTTGGCCTGCAGGCCTGTGTCCTGGAGGGGCCTTCTGTGCCCACAATGGGGCCACTCATCTCCCTTAGCCTGGCTGGACACCCACAGGGCAAAGGGAGGGCCCGTTAGGTTCAGCGAGAGAAGGAGGGAAAGGGGTTGGGTGGCAACGGGAGGGAAAGCAAAGGAGAGACAGACACAGAGATACCCACACAGGAGGAAGGGACACAGAGGGAGGGCAGAGGGGAGCGAGGGAGAGGGTGGGACGCACATAGAGGGGAGAGACACGGAGGGAGGAAACGGGGGGTGGGGGGGCGCCTGGGCATGGGGCCGCAGCCTGGCTGTGTAGGGCCTGAGGAGACAGTTTGCAGCACCGCATACAGCGTGTCTGGGTTTCTGATGTATGGGGAAGCGTGGCGGCCTGCTGAATGACTCTGGAAGCCGCATGAGGACGCAGCAGTGGGTGGGCACTGTACTCTTTAGAAAAGAACACAGGCTCTGAAGGACAGGGAAGGGGGTGGCCTGCCTCTCAATGGGCATGCCCCACGCAGCCGGCAGGACGTTTCCTTCCAGGACCTGCTCCGAGCCAAGGGTGGAACTACACTAGACATGCAGGGTGTGGACATGTGCTCCATGACACCTGGGAGAGTGTTGGGAGTGCTCCCTGCAGTCCCAGAGCATTTGCCCGCAGCTTCTGCTCAGACGTGGTCTCCACAAGCCTCAGCCCTTGCCTTCCCCCCACCTTCAAGGCCCACGCCCCTGTGCTGCGCCTTATAGGGACGGGGGACCCACTCCCACTGGGGGTGGAGAGGGGCCGGGGACCCTTTCCCCCAGCGCTCCTGCCCCTGGCAGAGCCTCTGCTGGTCCCTTCCTCCCAGTGGTCCTCCACCGCAGACAAACCCAAGCCCAGCAGGAGGAAGGATACCGCCTGGGCCCAGAAGCCGGGGATGCGCTGGATGATGGCCCTTCTTCCAGCCAGGTGAGAACTCCGCTTCTGATTCATCCTGCGCTTGAGCCGCAAGTAGGCCCTGGTAGCTTGGGCATCCACAGAGCTGAGCGCGAACTGAACCATCTCCAGCGCGGCAAGTGGTGCACCGGCTGGCTCGGGACCCGGCCCTGACTCCCCCTGCTGCAGCTGCTGCAGCTGCTCATCCTGCTGTGCTTGCACCGCCTCCTGGTCTTCCACGGCCACGACCTCCACCACCGCCATGATATCCTCCACCACCAGCACCAACTCGTCCCCGGGGCCAGCCTGCTCTCTGCCCTGCTGGGCCTCCGCACCCAGCACAGCCTCTGCGCCCATCCCCCCGGCACCTAGGGCCTGCAGCGGCCCAGCCTCACCCCAGGCGCCTGCCTGGGCGCAGGGCTTCGGCGCCTCACGGCCCCCCTCCAGGAACAAGGTGCTCCAGGATGGCAGGGCAGCCCCGCCTTGCCCGGAGCCCGCCGCGCTCTCCATGTGGTGCTGGTCCTGAGGGAGCAGAGCCAGCAGCGGAGGGAAGGAGCTGGAGGAGCCAGCACCTAGCTCCCGCACGCGGCCGGCAGGTGGAGCTCTGGCGCCCCCAACTGGAGGCGGGAAGCAGAGGCCTCCAAGAGGCCGGAGGCTGGTGAAGGCATGCGCAGAAGAGCTAGGGACCAGATGGCCACGGGGCGACGGTGACGCGACGCCACGCATGCGGCCTTTGTGACACGGAGCCCTGAGTCACGCCCAGGCCGCTGGGCACGGAGCGTACGGAGGATGACAGGGCGGAGCGTGTGCCCGCCCAGACCCCCGCCCCTCGGCCCCGAAGGCAGCAGCCAGGGAGCCGGCCTGTGTGCCTCCTCCTCCGGGGTGGCCTCCGCATCTGGAACCTGGTCTATTCCCGGCTATCACCTGCCAGGCCATGAGCCGGAGGTCCCTCATATCACACAGCCCGTGTTACCTTTCCCGGCCGTCCAGGGGGACCAGGCTGCTGGCACTGGGGAATTCCAATGCAACGGCTCAAGAGGGTGACCCCCTGACCCCCGGAAGCCTCACCCGGCCCTTTCTTAGTGACCCTGAAGGAAAGCCCTGGAGCCATTACCTGGTGCTCCAACCACCGCCAGATCGCTGTGCCCATGGCCTTCCCGCATTTACCTGAACGGTGGCGAAGGGTGTCAGGGGGCCGCCCACCAGGATCCAGGATGCAGGGGCTGCCTCCCTCACCCCCTCCGCGCCCAGACTCTCCTCAAAAGAGAGGAAACACACACACATAAGTGGCCTCAAATTAGCAAAGAGCCAAGGTCCCTGGCCACCCCACGGAGCCTACAGAGCTACTAACACAGCCCCAGGGAGGTCCGGGATTCGGACTCGGTGGCATGCCAATGGGCAGGACATGTAGCCTACACAGTGACTCGGGGTAGTCTTTCGTCAAAGCCGCTGGTAGGACTTGCTCCCGCTGTACTTTCCTCTGCCACACCCTTCTCTGTCTGGCTCTCTTCCCATCTTTGCTTTCTCCTTCCTTGGGTGACTCTCGTGTCCTCCTTCCCTCCTGCTCTAACTGCCAAGGATGTCAGAGCTCCAGCAGAATGGTCCACGGAGCCTGCTTTTATCCACCTTCCTGAGGAGCTGAGGCTGCTGGGCAGCTCCACTGCCTTTGGTCCCCCCACTGGCTGCATGTTCCTGCTGTGTCTGTCACGGAGTGGACTACCTGCCTGCGAGGGGATATGGCAGCGAGCATTGGCAGCACACGTGCCCTTTCTCCGGTACTCACCAGGTCCTTCGGGACAGTCCCACGCCTCATGGCGGTCCCCACCTTGGGTGAACATTGAGGTGCCCGAGGGACACCGCCTTGAGTGCCAGGAAGCCCGCGTGGGTGATGCCAAGGCCGCGAGGGTTAGTGTTGCATTGTGGGAGGGCCTCATTTAAAACGAATGGGTCTGGGCGCCTGGAGGATTTCAACCGGAAAGGGGCAGGAGGGTCCCCCTTGAGGTAAAGTGCAGGGCTTTTGGCGGTAGCACGTTTCAGTGTTTCAAAATCTGCTTGTTGAAGCAAACGAGGAAGGGAGCAAAACCAAAGGCCATATGGCGGGAGAAGCAAAATTTTCTAACACCGTCCCTGAGACAGCCCAGACGTTGGAGTTACCACTACAGTCCTAAGTACACTAGCTCTTGTCATGTTGCTCCAGCCCCTGAAGGAAGCTCCTGAGGCAATACTGCACCAGAAGCAGCACAGCCGTGGAAATGGAGAAGGCTGGGGGCTCCAGGTGATGGGAGACGGGGAAGAGAGCAAGAGGGGGAAGAGAGGGAGAGTAGGACTGAGGAGGGAGGAAAAGGGAGGGAGGGGAAGGAAGAGAGAGGAGGGAGAGAGGAGGGAGAGGGACACAGAAGGGAGAGGGGGAGGAGAGGGAGAGGGTGAAGAGAGGGAAAGGAGGGGAGAAGTAGAGGAGGAGGGAGGGGAAGAAGAGAGAGGAGGGAGAGAGGAGGGAGAGGGACACAGAAGGGTGAGGGAGAGAGGAGGGAGAGGGAGAGGAGGGATGGAGAGGAGAAGAGAGGGAAAGGGAGAGGGAGAGAGGAGGGAG
Source organism: Ursus americanus (assembly GCF_024610735.1). NCBI lineage: Eukaryota > Metazoa > Chordata > Mammalia > Carnivora > Ursidae > Ursus > Ursus americanus. The sequence continues at coordinate 3,834,579 of NC_142163.1, read as the reverse complement.
AGACTCTGCAGGGAGAGAGGAAGGGAGAGAGGGAGAGGGAGGGAGAGGGGTCAGCTCATGCTGACCACCAGCAGGCACAAATTGGGAATGCCAGAAAGAGGTGGGAGAGAGGAAGAGGCAGCCAGTGCATGAGGACCTAAGGTGATAAAGCTTTGCCACTTTGCGGACAATGCTGACTCTGCACATCCAAGGAGCCCAATGCAGTCCTAGTGGAAGGAAGGATCCAAAGGGATGCCCAGGCCAATGGGCTCTTGTCTTTGGTGCAAAGGCAAGGACAGGCCTCTCGGCAGCCCACAGAGGCGGGACTGACCCATCACACCCCGGGGTTCCTCAGTGAGAGGAAGAGCCAGCTTCCCCTTAGGATGGACGGTGGCCAGAAGGCAGTGGGTGATAACCTTCAACACGTTCAGGGACAAAGAGTGTAACGTAAAGGTTATGGTCGCCAAGGACGCCCGAGAAAATATGCACCAGGCATCAGGAGAAGGAGTGAGAGGATGAGCCTAGGGTGGTAGGGAGAGGGCCGTGGGGTGGCGGTGGGGGTGTGTGGCTCTAACATAAGCAGAGTCCTACCCGCTGAAAGGAAGCCGGTCACTAGACCCTTAAGTCAGAGGGCTAGCCTGAGATACAAGGCATCCCCGTAAAGTACTCGCAGAGGAAACAGGAGAGCAGGATTTGCCTATGGAACCACGCTGCGTTGCCTGTGTGGCCTGAAGGACAAGTGCATCCAAGCAGGGGCACGTGTAGGATCGTCGGCTCAGCATGCACAGAGCTGGGTCTTGTAAGCTGTGGGAACGTGAAGTGGAGTCACGACACCCAGCCGGGAGCAGGCCCCTCGCCCACTACGTCAACCAAGTCCACGTATGGGCAAACCTGGGTTCCCCCAGGCTGGGGTGTTCCCTGCAATTGTGAGTGGGGAGGGCCCCCAAGAAGGGGCGTTCAGTGTAGAATCGGTAAAGCACAGTCTACCGTGGAGGAAGCCAGCCCCTTCCCAGAAGGAAGCCTACGGGTGGGAGCACCCATGTGTAGGAAGCTAACAGAGCCAGAGGCGGGCAAGCAACCCCAGGGTAGAGCAGTGGTGACGGGGTGAACGGGGTCGTGGTGTGAACACTGAGTTCCGCCAGGCGCAGGAGTTCTACCGACCCAAGGTGCCCCGGGCCTGCAGGTGGCAATATTGGCTGCGTCCCTAGCGTTGGGGTCAGCCAAGCGTTTGTAGAGAAATTTCAGAACGAAGGGGCAGGAAGGACCTCTTTGAGGTCCCCGCATGTCCCTGACAGTGCCTTGGGTACCTCGCTCACGCACAAGGTCTCGGAGGCCTAGTGGAGCTCGATCCAGTGGTGCCAGAGATGTCCGCCTGTCTCCCAGACACACGAAGCGGACAGCAAAGGAGGACGTAACGCAGGAATTGAGGATGGAAAGGGGCATGGGTTACACAGAAACCAAGTACCACAGTGGCGGACGTCAGTCGGTCCTGCTCAGGAGCAGGCTATGCGGCAACACAGCAAGACTGGGAGGGCAGCAGGACGTTCTGCCTTTGAAAACCTGCCCACATCAACGCACTGTGCAAGAGACTGAGGCCACAAAGTAGTTGAAAGCGGGAAAAGGGAGAACGATGAGTGACCTTCGGCCCTAAGCGGGGCGGCTGAGGACACTTTGGTGAGCCCCTCGCTGCCCGGCAGGAGGAGCTTGGCCCTTCCTCTGTTTCCAAGGAGGCGTCACTGCGCCACCCTACGGTACAGGAAGTGAAGGACTTCTCGGGACTCACCAAAGATTCCTAACGCACCCCCGTCGGAGGAGGAGAGGATTCTGACCCCGAAATGGATGAAACGGGGTCCGATTCACAGGTGGACAGACTCAGAGACAGGAACCCTTACGCCAACCCATTGGCAGGCCAACGGCCCGGCAGCTGTAGCCAAGCAGAGACTCGCAAAGCCCAAAGCACTCCTAGAGGCACAGCTCTGCCTATCTGGGCTCAGCACGGATGCGAGATGGGAGACCTGACGGCACAGGCACAGCCGGGCCAAGACACGCCAAGGCATGTTCGGGAAGACAGACTAACACGGGCAAAGAGGGACGCTTTACACAGACAAGAACACGAAGATCCAGAAGGGCCAGGGACACACACGTGGTTCAGAGCCATGGAACCAGAACGCTAGTGAACTCCTGATGTGGTCCTCTCCGATGAGACAGCAGTCTGGGATCCAGGACTGTGGGTCCCTCAGTGCCCGGGTTCTCGGTCATGCCGCGTCGTGGAAAGGAGATGTAGTCCAGAAGAGGAGTGGTGGGCAGCAGGGCAAAGTTTATTCAGCAAGTGTACAGAGCTCCCCAAAGGGTTGCTGCATTCCTGTTCAAGTTTAGGGGGTTTGGGGCGCCTGGGTGGCTAGACGCTTAAGCGTCTGCCTTCGGCTCAGGTCCTGCAGCCAGGCTCCTGGGATCGAGCCCCGCTTCGGGCTCCCTGCTCGACGGGAAGCCTGCCTCTCCCTCTCCCTGGGCTGTTTCCCTGCTTGTGCTCTCTCTCTCTCTCTCTGTCAGATAAATAAATAAATAAATAAATAAATAAATAAATAAATAAATAAATAAATAAATAAGTTTAAATAAAATAAAGTTTCAGGATCTTGGAAGCCATGGTAATGTACAAAAGTTTAGGGAGTTGGATAAGCTCTTTCCAACCTGGAGTGTGGGGCCCTGTGGAATCCCTGATAAGGTGTTGCAATCACGGCTTTGATCCTGCCCCTGTCTACCTATGGGGTTATTGTTCACGTGTGGAAGGGTCTTGTGGGCTGACACCTGGAGACTAACTGCCTCAGCTTGTGACAGGGACCAGTGATTCGTGCCTCTTGGTGGTGCTTACCTTGTGGGGTCTTCAGCGGAGAGAGGGCCTTGGGCAAACGCCTTCAGCCCATGTGGAAACAGGAATCTCAGCACCACAGTGGTCATGGGACAGACAGCACACCGCTGCGTGGACTGGGCCTTGCCAGTCCTGAGGAACCATACCACCCCTCCCGCACGCCTCCGCCTCTTTGTCGTCTGGGGGAGCCCAAATGAGGGCCCTAGGGAGTCAGGGCACTAGAGATGCCCGCAGAGCGTGGCTGTGTGAGCTTGTGTGTGCCAGGACATGTGAGGGATTGGAGTGTGTGTGGGGGTGTGGGTGACTGAGGGTGCACCTGAGTGAGTGTGTGTGTCAGCTTGTGGGTGCGGCTGTTTGAGTGTGTGTGTGAGGACGCAGTGTCTGTGCACCACTGTGTGTGAGTGTGCGTGTGTGTGTGTCCCCCTGCAATTTCTCCTTTCTCCTGGGCCCTTGTGCCGGGACGAGAGGGTCATGTTTCCTACCCTCCCAGCTCCCTCTGTCCCCTCTCCCACAGTCCCTCCATACAGCCTGGCCCTCACTCCTTAACGTGGTTGCTGGTCCTCAGAACCTGACTGTGTCAGCAGGAGGCTGTGTGCGTTCCTAGACCTGGGGAGAGCAGTGGCACTGGGTTCGACAGAGTCATGGACCTTGAGTCCTCCCCCCCATGGAATGTGCAGTGTGTGTGTGTGAGGCCATCCACCAGGGAGCATCCCTGGAGGCCACCATCGGCGTCCACCTAACCTGGCAACTGGACGTGTTTGTCCCTGGCTCCTTATTCCCTTTCCTTGAACTCCCTCATTTCCCCAGGGAAGAGATGAGCCCCGGTTGGCTGGCCTTTCGATCAGATCTTCTCCCTGCCCAGCCCCACTGGGCCTGGGGGAAACGGTACCTCTGCCCCCTGGGATGCAGTCCCAGACCATGCGTGTCCTAGCCCTGTGGGCAAGCCTACAGGACAGGCCGATCCACAGACCGGGGAAGCCCAGGCGCAGAAGGAAAACACCGACATGCAGCCGCTGTGTTCAGTCAGTCCCCTGGAGCCCCTTCCAGGAGGAAGAGTGCGTGTGCCAGAGACAGACACACACACACACACACATACACACACACACACACAGAAACACACTTGACGTTGTTTATTTACATTTCGATATTTCTCCAGGGCTCCCGGGGCCTCAACAGGCCTTGTTTCACCCCGGCACCTGTCTTCAGTTATTTCCTGCAGAGAGGAAGCGGGTTGACCCTTCGGCTCCTTCTGAAGTTTCCGGACTGCTTTCCGTCAAGTGCGATGGTCCTCATCCTCATTTCAACATCATGAAGCTCCCTAGACGAGATGGCACACACACACACACACACACGCACACGCACAAGCACGCACGCGGGGACACACGTGCACATGGACACAGGAGGAGAGCAGTGGGTATCTTCACTGGGCCATACTTAAGGTTGCTTGAGGGTTTCAAGGTTCTCGTCGGGAATGGCGTTCATTCTCCCCTGGCCAAGCCCCTGCCCCCGACTGTGATCGCTTTATGTTTCCTCCAGCCACGTATGAACGAGCGTGCTCCTTCATGACTGCCCGCGGGCCAGTGGGCTTGGCAAAGGAGATGCCTCCGGAATTTAAGGGGACAACTGTGGTGATCAACACAGAGAAGGGACGGGAAGGCGGGGTGCGGCTTTGCACCAGGACACCCAGACATTTGGGCCAAGGGTGCCTCTGGTCACCCTTGTAATGCGCTGCTCACAGAGCTGAGGCTGCGGTTCACGGGCCACAGAATGACAGTTGCCGCAAGTGCAGGCGCTGAGCCGGCTTTGCTTCTCCGGCTCTGCTCCATGACGCTGCGTGGCCTCGCCTGCCTCAAGCTTCCCCAGGCACAACCCGTTTGGCACTGCACCTCCCCACGTTCCATGTCAGGGTGACGTGCTTTGTCCCGGGGTCGCTGTCTCGGAGTGTTCCTGTGAACCTCAGTGTCTCCCTTTGTGTAGCCCAGGGCCCAGGGATCCCGACAGCACACGTCTCGGCGCCCACGCCCTGGGCTCCTCACCTGTCGTCCTCTCAGTTCCCTCTCCTGCTGCCTTCTTGCTCACATAATACTGCAGGGGATTGGGCCACAGGTCGTCCATGAGGATCTGGCAGGAGAAACGGGGGCGGGGCTCAGGTGTCCATCCCAAGCAGCTGGAGAAGCCAGCAAGGTCATTTACGCTGTGTGTCACAGGGCCCCACCTCAGCTATCCTGCTAGCCCCGGCAAAGCTGTGGTCAGAGAACCAGTTGAAGAAGTTAAGGCTGCTGTTGTGGTGCCTGCGGCTGTGGGCCTCTCGTTCGAAATCCTGGTGCCACTGGATGGGAGGGGAATGAGATGGCCCGTACCCTGCAGGAAGACGAGTGTGTGAGAGGGTGCTGGGTAATGAGTCGGGGAAGGCAACCCGCCCTCCTCCACCTGCCACCGCCCATCCAGACAGCGGCCTCTTACCAGCAGCGCTGACGACATACTCCTTCACAACCACTTCATTCCGGAAGTAGGAGTTCTTGCGAAAGAAGAGCAGGATCTGGCGGCACTCACGGGGAAACCGCAGTTCCTCCACCTGCCCGGCGGGAAAGTGGGGCAGAGGGGTGAAAGCTCTGTCCAGCAGACCTTGACCCTCCTGACTTGGGGGAGGACTCACTTTGGCCACCCTCTCCTCTCCTGTCCCCCAGCCCGGCCTCAGTCTCCCGGGCCAGACCTTCAAATCCGTCAGGTAGCCAAGTATGCCTTCATCTTGCTCACTGATCATGGCTGACATCTGCGAGTGGTTCACAAACTGCTTTCGGTCAAGGAGCTCCGAGGGCTGGAGATGAAAGAGCTACAGCAACAGAGCGAGTCTGGACAGCAACCGGGCACTGTCTCCCCTCTCCACCGCGGGGTCCCACTGCCTCCGACCCGGCTGCCTCAAGGACCACGGCGCCCCGTGGTGCTACATATCTCAGCAGGGACACAGGCAGCTGGCATCCTGAGAGACACCCCTCCCGCCCCACACCCCCTCCACAGCTCATCCTCCTGTGCTGATGGCTAGGCAGAACTAGCGCGTTCCCGGACAGCACACATTCCTGCCTCAGGCTGACCGGGTGGGCTCTCACCACCCCTTGCCTGCAGCATTCTACCCAGGGGAACCCGTGCTTGGTGTGAATGTGTTTTGGGTGAAGAGACCCTGCTGCTATTCCTGACTCTGACCCGAACCAGTGCTCCTAGATGCCCAGCGGAGTTTTCAGTGCCTCGTGCGACACCCAGAGCACCCTGCGGCCCCCACGCCCAACCGGAACCAGGATTTCCAGGCTGTCTTGATCCCCACGGCATGAGCGTGTCCTCTGCAATGCTGCGGGGCGTGAGGGGGCTTCCCCCCCATGATGCATGTTGGTAGTCAACAGCCCCCTCCCTCTCGTTCCTCATGCACTGGCCCAGACACATCGGAATCCCTCAGTGACAGCATGAAGGATACAGCCTTGGCCCAGAAGCCAGGGATGCCCCGGATAATGGCGCTTCGGTGTTCCAGGTGACGCTGCCGCCTCTGACATGACTTGAGCTTGAGCCGAGAGTAGGACCTGCTGGCTTGCTTATTCACGGGCTCCAGCTCGGACTGCAGGGCCCCTAGAGCCTCGAGCGGGGACAGGGATGGACCCCGCCGTGCCTCTGGCTGTTCTTCCCCTTCCTGCTTCTCCTGCGCCTCTTCCTCCTTCTGGCCCTCCTCCCTGGCCTCCTCCTGCACAGCCACCTCCTCAGCCTCTTCAGCCTTCTCCCCTTCCTCAGGCTGCTCCCACTCCTCGGCCTCCTCTTCCTCAGCCACCTGCTCTTCACCATCTGCGTCCTCCTCCTTCTTAGCCTCCTCCTCCTTGGCCTCAGATGCTCCGTCCACAGAATCCTCCTCAGCCTTCTCCGCCTCCTCATGCTCTTTCTCCGTGGACTTCTCATTTCCCTCATCAGCTTCCTCCCCCACCTCCGTAACCTCTTGGAGGTATATCTCAGACTCTTGCGCAACAGCCCCCCTCCTCAGTGTCCTCCTTCTCATCCTCAACAGCCTCCCCTTCCTCAGCCTCTTCAGGCCGTGCCACCACTTCAGCTTTCTCCTCTTCCTCACACTTGACTGTGTCCTGAGACTCCACCGCAACTTTGGCTTCCTGCTCAGCCTCCTTGTCCTCCTCCTCCTCTGATTCCTCTACAGTGTGCTCCCCTCCAACCTCCTCTACACCAGGGTCCAGCGCTACCATGATATCCACCACCAGCACCAACTCGTCCCCGGGGCCGGCCTGCTCTCTGCCCTGCTGGGCCTCAGCACCCACCACAGCCTCTGCGCCCATCCCGGCGGCACCTAGGGCCTGCAGCGGCCCTGCCTCCCCCCAGGCGCCTGCCTGGGCGCGGGGCCCCGACGCCTCACGGCCCCCCTCCAGGACCAAGGTGGTGCAGGACGGCGGGGCAGCCCCGCCTTCCCCGGAGCCCGCCGCGCTCTCCATGTGGTCCTGGTCGTGAGCGAGCAGAGCCAGCAGCGGAGAGGAGCTGGAGGTGAGAGCACGTGGCTCCCGCAAACGGTCGGGCAGGTGGAGCTCTGGCGCCCCTAGTCGTCTGCGCGAGGCAGCGTCCTCCCAGAGGCCGTGGGCCGCTGAACGCATGCGCACAAGGGATAGCGGGCATGCTGTGTCGCCCCAGGATGACGCTGTATCACGTGTGCGGCCTTGGTGGGACTGAGTCCTGGGCTGGCCCAGGACGAGGGAGAACCCCGCGTCCAATCAGGTAACGGCTGGTGGGCGTGCCCACGCAGGGCCCCGCCCCTCGCGCTGCAGGCACCACTCAGGGAGCCAGCTGCGGCGCCCCCGCCTGCCGTCCGTCCGGGACACACCTCCACCTTCACCCCTCCCGCCGCTTCCTCCCGGGGGGCCCTCCGCCTGGTATTTGAAGCCAGGCAATGCCAGGCTGTCCCTCGCCTACCCGAATAGACTCCTCTAGGACTCAGGACACGGTACACACCCCCGGGAGCCCTGGACCAGTGTGTGTGGAAAGCGTCAGCCCATGCCCCGGAGAATCTAGGGCAATTCCAGGACACAGGTGCCCCGATGCTCTCTGCCAGGCCAGCGTGGGGGGAAAAGTGTGGCCACAGTTTGTTCCAGCCCATGTCCTTTGCTACTCAGGAGAAGAGTGACAAAGAGTGCTGGTTCCATCTGTGTGCCTGTCCTTTCTTCTTCCTCACCTTTCCGTCTTCCTCTAAGTCTTTGTGTTCAGGTGCTCTTTCTCTGGCTCCTCGCTGGCCACACGGTCTCTAGGGGAGAAGGACTTCAGGACAGAAGATGCATTCACCCCTCTGAGCAGCTCTTTTCCCTGGGCATAAAAGCCCTGTCCCCCTCTGTGACTGGCACCCAGTCAGGTGACCCTGGAAAAGGTCCCAAGCGGGGTCCCACAGCAGCACACTCACCCAACAACCACGCAAGCAGACACGCAGTGTGTTTGCCCTGGAGGACAGAGAAACTGACCCTTAGAGGAGCCACGAGCATAGAGCAAAGGGGACCCTGAAGAGGATGTCTGGGTGAACCCTGTTAAGAGGGTGGCTGGTGATGCCGTCTGCTGGCCTGGAGCCACCTGTCTGTCTGCTGTTAGGGAGGCCAGGCGGCAAGGAGCTGAGGACGGCACCCAGGACACACGTAGCAGGAATGCACACGCCTTTCCTACTAGACACAGAGCGTCTTGCGTTGCATTCTGCCAACACCGCGAATGCCATGGGAATGGGTTCCCGGCTCATCTGGCCTGCAGAGGAGAACGTACCCTTCCTAGCCTTGCCCCGTCCATGCCCGTCAGGTCAGACCGTGAGCAGAACATCAGGCCGGGACACCACGGCCCCGGGGCTGGCTCGCAAACGTGGTGAGAGGACACCCAGAGTGCGCTTCTGAGCCAGCACAGTAGGCTTGGGCAGGTGGTTTGGTGCCAATGCAAGCCAGTCTCTCCAGCTCTGACCGAAAAGTAAGGCCTTCTTCCACACCCCCTGAGTCCTCGCAGCCGGCAAAGTGCCGCACGAGCCATGCCCCGGAGAAGGCGTGGCAACGTAAGGCTTACTCCCTGGCAGCTGATGCATGCGTCCAATCGTCCCCACCTCATTCCATGGAAGGCGGGACTTCCACATGGCCAAGGCAGCACGGCGCCTGTGCTCTGGCGGCCCAGGGCACGTGGTTCAGGGCTACCGTCCAGCCTTTCCTCTCCCCTTTAGAGCAGGGAGGTCCTTCCTGAAAGCCCAACGAGGCCCAGAAGGTTCCAGGGAAAACAGGCACGGTGGGCTGGCCCTTCCTGGGGACATCTGGGCCTGAGGCATGCTGGCCGACCCCCTGCGACCAGCAGGTTTCCTGGGACTTCCCTTCCACCCTGCGGACGTGAAGAATCCTAGGGACCGGACCGTGGGAGCTGCCAGGCTGTTCCTCGATTAAGTTTCAAGGAGCCGGGAAGACGCGGATGAGGGAACAGCCTTTCCAGGGGCTCAAGGGAACCTCCCTGGGCCCACAGCATTGCGGCTCTCCACCTCCCTTCTATGTCTCCGAGGAGTGTATCAAGCTTCAGATCCCCAACACTGCCACACAGTCGTGCCACCTAGTGCTGTTCCGGACATGGGGCCATGGGCCCAGCAGGGTTTCCTGAGCCCGAAGAACGAATCCCTCCTCTACCTACAGCTAGCTGCTCCCACAGGCAGGAAGGAAGAGAGTTCCCCAAGGACGTGAGGCCAAGAGTCCAAAGAGGCTGAGCTGTCAGCATTTCAGCCCAGGGCCCGCTGGAAGGCTCACGCAGGGACCACTGATGGGCAACAGGAAGATGGAGCTGGGGCCCTCGTTGCGAGGTCCTACGCCCAGTTGTGGCAGAGGTAGTGGGGAACGTCACCTGGGGAAGTGTGTCCTTGGGGGCGTGCTGGTGGTGGGAGCGAGCTCAGGGGTGGTGAGACTTGTTGATTTGGGAAGGCCCTGTGGGCTCATGAGCAGCAAGCTAGGTGGCCCTCAGTGAGGCAGGGACCATGGGCCTTGAGGGTCCACCTCCTCTCCTTTCCCTCTTCTGCACCTGGTCCACAGGAGGCAGAGATGACCGCCCCAACATGGAGCTCATCGGACACCGGGACAGCCCTTCGGCCAGGAGGAGCGCTCCCTCGGGACTCTTTCCTCTGCAGAAACGGACTGCCAGTGGGGACTTACTTACTCCTTGGGACCCTTGGCCGACAGCGCAAATCGGGGCACAAGTTCTTACCCCTCTGTAGCACACGCTGAAACATTACGGTGTTTCCCACAGCTGGGACCGGCCGTGCCGGCAGCACAGATGGGAGGTCGCTTGACATACCCCTGCCAGCTCCCACCCCTCCCTGCTTCCCTTGGCCACTCTGCGTGTGGCATCCAGGGGTAGACACACCCCTTAATACCCAAGGAATGCCCACGACGCCTGTGTGTCAGGAGGGACATGGCTACACTCTGCCACTGGCCCCTTTCTCCTTAGTCAGCAGAGCTAGAAACCTCGAGGTCCAGGGCCTACAACCACACTGGGACATGCGTGTGCTCATGCAGACACTGGAATATGCAACACACACACACACTCTTGACACACAGGCATGCATGGTGTCCACACACACACCCCTCTCACGCATGTGCTACAAACACGTGGAGACACGAGCACTCACGCGTACTCATGGAAGCATGCACAACACACACATGGACATGGTGTCAGTCTCTCCGACATGGAGATGGCTTCACACACACACACACACACACACACACACACACACATACATTGTCACACTCACAACACAGCATTCACACTGGGTCTCCAGCAGAGCCATCAACACTTGGAACTGCCCTAACATACTCACAAACGTGGTACCGACACACACATACACAAGAAACACACACAAACACCCATCCACTTTTTCTTACAGGCATACAGAGTGGGCTTCCCCCAAACACAGACACACACACACACACACACACACACACACACACGGACATACAGCACTCACACTAGGTCTCCGGCAGAGGTATCCACACGTGGTACCGCCACAGCAAAGTCACAAACGTGGCCCCACAACACACACATAAACAACACAAACCAACACCCTTGGTTTTTTTCCTACAGGCATCCACACAGGGGCACACACACACACACACACACACAGCACTCACACTAGGGCTGTGGCAGAGGCATCTCATTGCGCACTGCCATACAAACTCACAAACGTGGCCCCCACAGTACACACGTAAACAAAAAACATACACAAACACCCATGATCTTTTTCTTAGAAGCATACACAATGAGCCTCACACAAACACACACACACACACTCAAACACACAGCACTCACACTAGGTCTGTGGCAGAGCCATGTACACACAGCACCGCCATAGCAAGCTCACAAACGTGGTCCCACAACACACACATACACAACAAATACACACAAACACCCATGGTCATTTTCTTCCAGGCATACACAGTGGGCCTCACAGTGGGCCTTACACACAGGCATGGGGAACACACCCAATGAACATACACGGACCTCTGCGTTGAAGCATACACAATTCTCCCCAAACCATCTGGCTGACAGAGACACACAGACAAACATAGACACACAGGTATCCATGCATACAAAAACCCAAAGAGACAGGGGCGCCTGGGTGGCTCAGTCATTAAGCGTCTGCCTGCGGCTCAGGGTGATCTCGCGGCGTTCTCGGATCGAGCCCCACATCAGGCTCGTCCTCTGGGAGCCTGCTCCTACCTCTCCACCACCCTGCCTGTGTTCCCGCTCTCGCTGTCTCTCTGTCGGTTAAATAAATAAATAAGTTCTTTAAAAAAAAACACACAGAGAAAATTCACACAGGCACACAAGTGGGCAGACACAGAGGTATGCACCCTTGACCACCCTAGTACACGCACCTGTGCTTGTGTAAAATGAGAAACACACAATAGACACACAGTCTCCAACCAGAGGCACACACGGGTGGGTAGGCATACACACACGCACGCACACACACACACATGCACGCCTGTGGGAGGGTGGTGCAGAGGGACAGGACATGGGTTTGGAGGGACTGTGAGGGACCCTGAGGAACCGCCTCCTTAGTCCTCCAGGGACACGTGGTTTTGTGGTGATCCTGACTAGAGGAAGCATGCACGGGACGGCATCACAGCAATGCAGGGCACGCTTCCAGGAGAAAGGGTACAGGGAGAAGCTCTCCAAGCGGGGTGAACGGGGCGGTAGCAGAGCCACCGGGCCACGAGTGCCCCGCTCGGCACGCCCCTTCCCCTGCCCTGAAGAACACGGCTCCCATGTAGAGAGGTGTGCCCTTTCCCGTCCTTCTCCCTGACCTGCCGAGCAAGAGTGGTGGTCTCTCCACAACCAAGCCCTGCCCTGCCCTGCCCCCGTGCCTTACATCCCCCGCACACACGGAATCCCACAGGCCAGGGCTGATCTCCTACTGGCCGTGTGCTGGGTCCCCCATACACATCCACACACAGACACATAGGGCTTCTTAACTTGTTTATGACTCGCCCGCCATCCCTGGCGATCTGGGTGCTGGACACTCTCTAGAGCTGGCCCTGAAGATCTGTTCCCCCACGTCTGTCCTGTGCGGGCAGAGCACCACGTAGACACGTCCACCCGTCTCTCACAACGCTGGACGCCTCCTCCACTGCTTCTCGCTGGTCCAACTCTGATGCTCTGCGGTGTCCACGTCCGCACAGCTGCCGTGCCCGCGACACACACACACAAACACACGACACACGGACGCACAAGGGAGGTGTTCGTGACACTGCCTCATGCCGAGGATCGCTAAGGCGGTGGTGACCGAGGGCCCTGTCCTTGTGGGATCCCGCTTCCTCCTCCTCTAGGGCTTCACCACCCTCCTCCAGATGGCCTAGTACCATTGCCAAGAATGGCCGTGTGGCTCTGGGAGGCCACGGGGTGGTCCGTAACACGGAGGGACGTCGGAGCGTCTCGGGACAAGGGAGCCCCACTCGAAAAATTTGGCAGACTGTCCCCACCTGAAAAGCCAGCAGGAGAACTGAGGACCCGGCGGACGGCCATGGGTGAGTGTTCAGAGAAATGGGGTGGAGGAGCCTTGCTTCCCCCGAACGACCTGAGACTTTCTGGCTCACACCTGGCTCACCGGATGAACTTGCCCCAGTGGACACCCTGCCCTGGGTGTGTGCCCTGAGTTCCCTCGCCAGGGTCCCTACTCTCCCTCCAGCCGCTCCCTGGGTGATCCGGGGCCCAGGGTCCTCTGAGCCTCAGTTTCCAAACTGAGTCCCAAACCCGACTGTGCCCTGGCACCTCCCACACATATTTCAGGACGCAGTGGCCCGGCTACTCACCGACAGGTCCTCCTGTCTGCTCAGTGTCGTCGGCTGCCTCCCTGCCTCAGGTAGTACCACAAGGGATTGCGCCACAGGTCCTCGATGATGATCTGGTAGGGGAAACCGCCCAGGTGAGCACGGGGCCCGGGCCCCCTTCCCAGGCTGCCCCCATTGCCATCACCAATGCTAATGAAGGCCTCAGCGGCCCCACCTCGGCAATCTTGTTAGACCCTGGGCAGCTGGGGTCGCACAACCACTTGAAGAAGGTAAGGCTGGTGGAGTCGAGTCTTCGGCTGGGAGCTCCACGTTCTTCATCCCAGAACCACTGCACTGGAGTGGACCGAGTCGCCCTGTATCCTGCAGGAAGGGAAAATTCAGGGGAGGCTCTGCACTGCCTAGGACCCACACCCTGTCGCCCTCTCTCCCGCTCTCCTCTCAGCCTCTCTCCCTCCTGTGCCGGCTCTGGCTTCCACTTGTGTCCCTACACACCCCCTGCTCCTCCCGAGTGCCCACCTGCCCCCGCCGGCCCGCCCCCGGCACCCTCGAAGCTCTAGCCCACTCCTACCGGCAATGCTAAGGTGATACTCCTTAAGGATCACTTTGTTCTGGAAGTAGGGGTTGTTCCCAAAGAAAAACATCAACGTGCTGTGGTCCTTGGGACGGCCCAGTTCCTCCACCTGCAACATAAAAGAAAGACGAGGGGAAGGGGACTTGTCCTCCACGGGTCCCGAGATGCTCCCTGCATGTCCCGCTGAACAATACTGCCGGGCCCTCTCCTGCCCAAATTCCACTCCCAATTGTCCTACCCCGCCACCCACTCCCAGCGCTGACCTCCAAATCGGTCATGTAGCTGAGCACATCTTTGTCCTGGGCACCCGTCACGGCTGATATCTGGGGGTGATTCAGGATCTGCCTTGGGTCAAGGAGCCTCGCCTTCAGCGCTATGGAAGGAGAGCCAGGACCAACCCAGCCCTTCCCGGTGAGAGGAAGGGCCCCAAACAGGGCACGTGTAGAACCACCAGGCCCTGCTGCCCTCCCAAGCCACTCAGCTCCTGCTCTTTCATCACAGCTGCTCAATACCAGCAGGTGCCTTGGCTTCCAGTGCCTCCGAGAGGGTCTGCGCCCGGCGGGACAAGGTCAAGGGCCTGCCTGTTCTCCCTTCCACCGTCGTCACCCTGGCCTGTGTGTTTGGCAGGCAGGCAGTGACTGCTTTGGGTGTCCAGATGTGGTCGGTCGCGCTCTCAGGGCTGTGTTTGCTTATGTGTTGGCCTGCAGGCCTGTGTCCTGGAGGGGCCTTCTGTGCCCACAATGGGGCCACTCATCTCCCTTAGCCTGGCTGGACACCCACAGGGCAAAGGGAGGGCCCGTTAGGTTCAGCGAGAGAAGGAGGGAAAGGGGTTGGGTGGCAACGGGAGGGAAAGCAAAGGAGAGACAGACACAGAGATACCCACACAGGAGGAAGGGACACAGAGGGAGGGCAGAGGGGAGCGAGGGAGAGGGTGGGACGCACATAGAGGGGAGAGACACGGAGGGAGGAAACGGGGGGTGGGGGGGCGCCTGGGCATGGGGCCGCAGCCTGGCTGTGTAGGGCCTGAGGAGACAGTTTGCAGCACCGCATACAGCGTGTCTGGGTTTCTGATGTATGGGGAAGCGTGGCGGCCTGCTGAATGACTCTGGAAGCCGCATGAGGACGCAGCAGTGGGTGGGCACTGTACTCTTTAGAAAAGAACACAGGCTCTGAAGGACAGGGAAGGGGGTGGCCTGCCTCTCAATGGGCATGCCCCACGCAGCCGGCAGGACGTTTCCTTCCAGGACCTGCTCCGAGCCAAGGGTGGAACTACACTAGACATGCAGGGTGTGGACATGTGCTCCATGACACCTGGGAGAGTGTTGGGAGTGCTCCCTGCAGTCCCAGAGCATTTGCCCGCAGCTTCTGCTCAGACGTGGTCTCCACAAGCCTCAGCCCTTGCCTTCCCCCCACCTTCAAGGCCCACGCCCCTGTGCTGCGCCTTATAGGGACGGGGGACCCACTCCCACTGGGGGTGGAGAGGGGCAGGGGACCCTTTCCCCCAGCGCTCCTGCCCCTGGCAGAGCCTCTGCTGGTCCCTTCCTCCCAGTGGTCCTCCACCGCAGACAAACCCAAGCCCAGCAGGAGGAAGGATACCGCCTGGGCCCAGAAGCCGGGGATGCGCTGGATGATGGCCCTTCTTCCAGCCAGGTGAGAACTCCGCTTCTGATTCATCCTGCGCTTGAGCCGCAAGTAGGCCCTGGTAGCTTGGGCATCCACAGAGCTGAGCGCGAACTGAACCATCTCCAGCGGGGCAAGTGGTGCACCGGCTGGCTCGGGACCCGGCCCTGACTCCCCCTGCTGCAGCTGCTGCAGCTGCTCGTCCTGCTGTGCTTGCACCGCCTCCTGGTCTTCCACGGCCACGACCTCCACCACCGCCATGATATCCTCCACCACCAGCACCAACTCGTCCCCGGGGCCAGCCTGCTCTCTGCCCTGCTGGGCCTCCGCACCCAGCACAGCCTCTGCGCCCATCCCCCCGGCACCTAGGGCCTGCAGCGGCCCCGCCTCACCCCAGGCGCCTGCCTGGGCGCAGGGCTCCGGCGCCTCACGGCCCCCCTCCAGGAACAAGGTGCTCCAGGATGGCAGGGCAGCCCCGCCTTGCCCGGAGCCCGCCGCGCTCTCCATGTGGTGCTGGTCCTGAGGGAGCAGAGCCAGCAGCGGAGGGAAGGAGCTGGAGGAGCCAGCACCTAGCTCCCGCACGCGGCCGGCAGGTGGAGCTCTGGCGCCCCCAACTGGAGGCGGGAAGCAGAGGCCTCCAAGAGGCCGGAGGCTGGTGAAGGCATGCGCAGAAGAGCTAGGGACCAGATGGCCACGGGGCGACGGTGACGCGACGCCACGCATGCGGCCTTTGTGACACGGAGCCCTGAGTCACGCCCAGGCCGCTGGGCACGGAGCGTACGGAGGATGACAGGGCGGAGCGTGTGCCCGCCCAGACCCCCGCCCCTCGGCCCCAAAGGCAGCAGCCAGGGAGCCGGCCTGTGTGCCTCCTCCTCCGGGGTGGCCTCCGCATCTGGAACCTGGTCTATTCCCGGCTATCACCTGCCAGGCCATGAGCCGGAGGTCCCTCATATCACACAGCCCGTGTTACCTTTCCCGGCCGTCCAGGGGGACCAGGCTGCTGGCACTGGGGAATTCCAATGCAACGGCTCAAGAGGGTGACCCCCTGACCCCCGGAAGCCTCACCCGGCCCTTTCTTAGTGACCCTGAAGGAAAGCCCTGGAGCCATTACCTGGTGCTCCAACCACCGCCAGATCGCTGTGCCCATGGCCTTCCCGCATTTACCTGAACGGTGGCGAAGGGTGTCAGGGGGCCGCCCACCAGGATCCAGGATGCAGGGGCTGCCTCCCTCACCCCCTCCGCGCCCAGACTCTCCTCAAAAGAGAGGAAACACACACACATAAGTGGCCTCAAATTAGCAAAGAGCCAAGGTCCCTGGCCACCCCACGGAGCCTACAGAGCTACTAACACAGCCCCAGGGAGGTCCGGGATTCGGACTCGGTGGCATGCCAATGGGCAGGACATGTAGCCTACACAGTGACTCGGGGTAGTCTTTCGTCAAAGCCGCTGGTAGGACTTGCTCCCGCTGTACTTTCCTCTGCCACACCCTTCTCTGTCTGGCTCTCTTCCCATCTTTGCTTTCTCCTTCCTTGGGTGACTCTCGTGTCCTCCTTCCCTCCTGCTCTAACTGCCAAGGATGTCAGAGCTCCAGCAGAATGGTCCACGGAGCCTGCTTTTATCCACCTTCCTGAGGAGCTGAGGCTGCTGGGCAGCTCCACTGCCTTTGGTCCCCCCACTGGCTGCATGTTCCTGCTGTGTCTGTCACGGAGTGGACTACCTGCCTGCGAGGGGATATGGCAGCGAGCATTGGCAGCACGCGTGCCCTTTCTCCGGTACTCACCAGGTCCTTCGGGACAGTCCCACGCCTCATGGCGGTCCCCACCTTGGGTGAACATTGAGGTGCCCGAGGGACACCGCCTTGAGTGCCAGGAAGCCCGCGTGGGTGATGCCAAGGCCGCGAGGGTTAGTGTTGCATTGTGGGAGGGCCTCATTTAAAACGAATGGGTCTGGGCGCCTGGAGGATTTCAACCGGAAAGGGGCAGGAGGGTCCCCCTTGAGGTAAAGTGCAGGGCTTTTGGCGGTAGCACGTTTCAGTGTTTCAAAATCTGCTTGTTGAAGCAAACGAGGAAGGGAGCAAAACCAAAGGCCATATGGCGGGAGAAGCAAAATTTTCTAACACCGTCCCTGAGACAGCCCAGACGTTGGAGTTACCACTACAGTCCTAAGTACACTAGCTCTTGTCATGTTGCTCCAGCCCCTGAAGGAAGCTCCTGAGGCAATACTGCACCAGAAGCAGCACAGCCGTGGAAATGGAGAAGGCTGGGGGCTCCAGGTGATGGGAGACGGGGAAGAGAGCAAGAGGGGGAAGAGAGGGAGAGTAGGACTGAGGAGGGAGGAAAAGGGAGGGAGGGGAAGGAAGAGAGAGGAGGGAGAGAGGAGGGAGAGGGACACAGAAGGGAGAGGGGGAGGAGAGGGAGAGGGTGAAGAGAGGGAAAGGAGGGGAGAAGTAGAGGAGGAGGGAGGGGAAGAAGAGAGAGGAGGGAGAGAGGAGGGAGAGGGACACAGAAGGGTGAGGGAGAGAGGAGGGAGAGGGAGAGGAGGGATGGAGAGGAGAAGAGAGGGAAAGGGCGAGGGAGAGAGGAGGGAGAGACTCTGCAGGGAGAGAGGAAGGGAGAGAGGGAGAGGGAGGGAGAGGGGTCAGCTCATGCTGACCACCAGCAGGCACAAATTGGGAATGCCAGAAAGAGGTGGGAGAGAGGAAGAGGCAGCCAGTGCATGAGGACCTAAGGTGATAAAGCTTTGCCACTTTGCGGACAATGCTGACTCTGCACATCCAAGGAGCCCAATGCAGTCCTAGTGGAAGGAAGGATCCAAAGGGATGCCCAGGCCAATGGGCTCTTGTCTTTGGTGCAAAGGCAAGGACAGGCCTCTCGGCAGCCCACAGAGGCGGGACTGACCCATCACACCCCGGGGTTCCTCAGTGAGAGGAAGAGCCAGCTTCCCCTTAGGATGGACGGTGGCCAGAAGGCAGTGGGTGATAACCTTCAACACGTTCAGGGACAAAGAGTGTAACGTAAAGGTTATGGTCGCCAAGGACGCCCGAGAAAATATGCACCAGGCATCAGGAGAAGGAGTGAGAGGATGAGCCTAGGGTGGTAGGGAGAGGGCCGTGGGGTGGCGGTGGGGGTGTGTGGCTCTAACATAAGCAGAGTCCTACCCGCTGAAAGGAAGCCGGTCACTAGACCCTTAAGTCAGAGGGCTAGCCTGAGATACAAGGCATCCCCGTAAAGTACTCGCAGAGGAAACAGGAGAGCAGGATTTGCCTATGGAACCACGCTGCGTTGCCTGTGTGGCCTGAAGGACAAGTGCATCCAAGCAGGGGCACGTGTAGGATCGTCGGCTCAGCATGCACAGAGCTGGGTCTTGTAAGCTGTGGGAACGTGAAGTGGAGTCACGACACCCAGCCGGGAGCAGGCCCCTCGCCCACTACGTCAACCAAGTCCACGTATGGGCAAACCTGGGTTCCCCCAGGCTGGGGTGTTCCCTGCAATTGTGAGTGGGGAGGGCCCCCAAGAAGGGGCGTTCAGTGTAGAATCGGTAAAGCACAGTCTACCGTGGAGGAAGCCAGCCCCTTCCCAGAAGGAAGCCTACGGGTGGGAGCACCCATGTGTAGGAAGCTAACAGAGCCAGAGGCGGGCAAGCAACCCCAGGGTAGAGCAGTGGTGACGGGGTGAACGGGGTCGTGGTGTGAACACTGAGTTCCGCCAGGCGCAGGAGTTCTACCGACCCAAGGTGCCCCGGGCCTGCAGGTGGCAATATTGGCTGCGTCCCTAGCGTTGGGGTCAGCCAAGCGTTTGTAGAGAAATTTCAGAACGAAGGGGCAGGAAGGACCTCTTTGAGGTCCCCGCATGTCCCTGACGGTGCCTTGGGTACCTCGCTCACGCACAAGGTCTCGGAGGCCTAGTGGAGCTCGATCCAGTGGTGCCAGAGATGTCCGCCTGTCTCCCAGACACACGAAGCGGACAGCAAAGGAGGACGTAACGCAGGAATTGAGGATGGAAAGGGGCATGGGTTACACAGAAACCAAGTACCACAGTGGCGGACGTCAGTCGGTCCTGCTCAGGAGCAGGCTATGCGGCAACACAGCAAGACTGGGAGGGCAGCAGGACGTTCTGCCTTTGAAAACCTGCCCACATCAACGCACTGTGCAAGAGACTGAGGCCACAAAGTAGTTGAAAGCGGGAAAAGGGAGAACGATGAGTGACCTTCGGCCCTAAGCGGGGCGGCTGAGGACACTTTGGTGAGCCCCTCGCTGCCCGGCAGGAGGAGCTTGGCCCTTCCTCTGTTTCCAAGGAGGCGTCACTGCGCCACCCTACGGTACAGGAAGTGAAGGACTTCTCGGGACTCACCAAAGATTCCTAACGCACCCCCGTCGGAGGAGGAGAGGATTCTGACCCCGAAATGGATGAAACGGGGTCCGATTCACAGGTGGACAGACTCAGAGACAGGAACCCTTACGCCAACCCATTGGCAGGCCAACGGCCCGGCAGCTGTAGCCAAGCAGAGACTCGCAAAGCCCAAAGCACTCCTAGAGGCACAGCTCTGCCTATCTGGGCTCAGCACGGATGCGAGATGGGAGACCTGACGGCACAGGCACAGACGGGCCAAGACACGCCAAGGCATGTTCGGGAAGACAGACTAACACGGGCAAAGAGGGACGCTTTACACAGACAAGAACACGAAGATCCAGAAGGGCCAGGGACACACACGTGGTTCAGAGCCATGGAGCCAGAACGCTAGTGAACTCCTGATGTGGTCCTCTCCGATGAGACAGCAGTCTGGGATCCAGGACTGTGGGTCCCTCAGTGCCCGGGTTCTCGGTCATGCCGCGTCGTGGAAAGGAGATGTAGTCCAGAAGAGGAGTGGTGGGCAGCAGGGCAAAGTTTATTCAGCAAGTGTACAGAGCTCCCCAAAGGGTTGCTGCATTCCTGTTCAAGTTTAGGGGGTTTGGGGCGCCTGGGTGGCTAGACGCTTAAGCGTCTGCCTTCGGCTCAGGTCCTGCAGCCAGGCTCCTGGGATCGAGCCCCGCTTCGGGCTCCCTGCTCGACGGGAAGCCTGCCTCTCCCTCTCCCTGGGCTGTTTCCCTGCTTGTGCTCTCTCTCTCTCTCTCTGTCAGATAAATAAATAAATAAATAAATAAATAAATAAATAAATAAATAAATAAATAAATAAGTTTAAATAAAATAAAGTTTCAGGATCTTGGAAGCCATGGTAATGTACAAAAGTTTAGGGAGTTGGATAAGCTCTTTCCAACCTGGAGTGTGGGGCCCTGTGGAATCCCTGATAAGGTGTTGCAATCTCGGCTTTGATCCTGCCCCTGTCTACCTATGGGGTTATTGTTCACGTGTGGAAGGGTCTTGTGGGCTGACACCTGGAGACTAACTGCCTCAGCTTGTGACAGGGACCAGTGATTCGTGCCTCTTGGTGGTGCTTACCTTGTGGGGTCTTCAGCGGAGAGAGGGCCTTGGGCAAACGCCTTCAGCCCATGTGGAAACAGGAATCTCAGCACCACAGTGGTCATGGGACAGACAGCACACCGCTGCGTGGACTGGGCCTTGCCAGTCCTGAGGAACCATACCACCCCTCCCGCACGCCTCCGCCTCTTTGTCGTCTGGGGGAGCCCAAACGAGGGCCCTAGGGAGTCAGGGCACTAGAGATGCCCGCAGAGCGTGGCTGTGTGAGCTTGTGTGTGCCAGGACATGTGAGGGATTGGAGTGTGTGTGGGGGTGGGTGACTGAGGGTGCACCTGAGTGAGTGTGTGTGTCAGCTTGTGGGTGCGGCTGTTTGAGTGTGTGTGTGAGGACGCAGTGTCTGTGCACCACTGTGTGTGAGTGTGCGTGTGTGTGTGTCCCCCTGCAATTTCTCCTTTCTCCTGGGCCCTTGTGCCGGGACGAGAGGGTCATGTTTCCTACCCTCCCAGCTCCCTCTGTCCCCTCTCCCACAGTCCCTCCATACAGCCTGGCCCTCACTCCTTAACGTGGTTGCTGGTCCTCAGAACCTGACTGTGTCAGCAGGAGGCTGTGTGCGTTCCTAGACCTGGGGAGAGCAGTGGCACTGGGTTCGACAGAGTCATGGACCTTGAGTCCTCCCCCCCATGGAATGTGCAGTGTGTGTGTGTGAGGCCATCCACCAGGGAGCATCCCTGGAGGCCACCATCGGCGTCCACCTAACCTGGCAACTGGACGTGTTTGTCCCTGGCTCCTTATTCCCTTTCCTTGAACTCCCTCATTTCCCCAGGGAAGAGATGAGCCCCGGTTGGCTGGCCTTTCGATCAGATCTTCTCCCTGCCCAGCCCCACTGGGCCTGGGGGAACGGTACCTCTGCCCCCTGGGATGCAGTCCCAGACCATGCGTGTCCTAGCCCTGTGGGCAAGCCTACAGGACAGGCCGATCCACAGACCGGGGAAGCCCAGGCGCAGAAGGAAAACACCGACATGCAGCCGCTGTGTTCAGTCAGTCCCCTGGAGCCCCTTCCAGGAGGAAGAGTGCGTGTGCCAGAGCACACAGACACACACACACACACACACACACACACACACACACAGAAACACACTTGACGTTGTTTATTTACATTTCGATATTTCTCCAGGGCTCCCGGGGCCTCAACAGGCCGTGTTTCACCCCGGCACCTGTCTTCAGTTATTTCCTGCAGAGAGGAAGCGGGTTGACCCTTCGGCTCCTTCTGAAGTTTCCGGACTGCTTTCCGTCAAGTGCGATGGTCCTCATCCTCATTTCAACATCATGAAGCTCCCTAGACGAGATGGCACACACACACACACACACACGCACACGCACAAGCACGCACGCGGGGACACACGTGCACATGGACACAGGAGGAGAGCAGTGGGTATCTTCACTGGGCCATACTTAAGGTTGCTTGAGGGTTTCAAGGTTCTCGTCGGGAATGGCGTTCATTCTCCCCTGGCCAAGCCCCTGCCCCCGACTGTGATCGCTTTATGTTTCCTCCAGCCACGTATGAACGAGCGTGCTCCTTCATGACTGCCCGCGGGCCAGTGGGCTTGGCAAAGGAGATGCCTCCGGAATTTAAGGGGACAACTGTGGTGATCAACACAGAGAAGGGACGGGAAGGCGGGGTGCGGCTTTGCACCAGGACACCCAGACATTTGGGCCAAGGGTGCCTCTGGTCACCCTTGTAATGCGCTGCTCGCAGACCTGAGGCTGCGGTTCACGGGCCACAGAATGACAGTTGCCGCAAGTGCAGGCGCTGAGCCGGCTTTGCTTCTCCGGCTCTGCTCCATGACGCTGCGTGGCCTCGCCTGCCTCAAGCTTCCCCAGGCACAACCCGTTTGGCACTGCACCTCCCCACGTTCCATGTCAGGGTGACGTGCTTTGTCCCGGGGTCGCTGTCTCGGAGTGTTCCTGTGAACCTCAGTGTCTCCCTTTGTGTAGCCCAGGGCCCAGGGATCCCGACAGCACACGTCTCGGCGCCCACGCCCTGGGCTCCTCACCTGTCGTCCTCTCAGTTCCCTCTCCTGCTGCCTTCTTGCTCACATAATACTGCAGGGGATTGGGCCACAGGTCGTCCATGAGGATCTGGCAGGAGAAACGGGGGCGGGGCTCAGGTGTCCATCCCAAGCAGCTGGAGAAGCCAGCAAGGTCATTTACGCTGTGTGTCACAGGGCCCCACCTCAGCTATCCTGCTAGCCCCGGCAAAGCTGTGGTCAGAGAACCAGTTGAAGAAGTTAAGGCTGCTGTTGTGGTGCCTGCGGCTGTGGGCCTCTCGTTCGAAATCCTGGTGCCACTGGATGGGAGGGGAATGAGATGGCCCGTACCCTGCAGGAAGACGAGTGTGTGAGAGGGTGCTGGGTAATGAGTCGGGGAAGGCAACCCGCCCTCCTCCACCTGCCACCGCCCATCCAGACAGCGGCCTCTTACCAGCAGCGCTGACGACATACTCCTTCACAACCACTTCATTCCGGAAGTAGGAGTTCTTGCGAAAGAAGAGCAGGATCTGGCGGCACTCACGGGGAAACCGCAGTTCCTCCACCTGCCCGGCGGGAAAGTGGGGCAGAGGGGTGAAAGCTCTGTCCAGCAGACCTTGACCCTCCTGACTTGGGGGAGGACTCACTTTGGCCACCCTCTCCTCTCCTGTCCCCCACCCCGGCCTCAGTCTCCCGGGCCAGACCTTCAAATCCGTCAGGTAGCCAAGTATGCCTTCATCTTGCTCACTGATCATGGCTGACATCTGCGGGTGGTTCACAAACTGCTTTCGGTCAAGGAGCTCCGAGGGCTGGAGATGAAAGAGCTACAGCAACAGAGCGAGTCTGGACAGCAACCGGGCACTGTCTCCCCTCTCCACCGCGGGGTCCCACTGCCTCCGCCCCGGCTGCCTCAAGGACCACGGCGCCCCGTGGTGCTACATATCTCAGCAGGGACACAGGCAGCTGGCATCCTGAGAGACGCCCCTCCCGCCCCACACCCCCTCCACAGCTCATCCTCCTGTGCTGATGGCTAGGCAGAACTAGCGCGTTCCCGGACAGCACACATTCCTGCCTCAGGCTGACCGGGTGGGCTCTCACCACCCCTTGCCTGCAGCATTCTACCCAGGGGAACCCGTGCTTGGTGTGAATGTGTTTTGGGTGAAGAGACCCTGCTGCTATTCCTGACTCTGACCCGAACCAGTGCTCCTAGATGCCCAGCGGAGTTTCAGTGCCTCGTGCGACACCGAGAGCACCCTGCGTCCCCCACGCCCAACCGGAACCAGGATTTCCAGGCTGTCTTGATCCCCACGGCATGAGCGTGTCCTCTGCAATGCTGCGGGGCATGAGGGGGGTTCCCCCCCATGATGCATGTTGGTAGTCAACAGCCCCCTCCCTCTCGTTCCTCATGCACTGGCCCAGACACATCGGAATCCCTCAGTGACAGCATGAAGGATACAGCCTTGGCCCAGAAGCCAGGGATGCCCCGGATATTGGCGCTTCGGTGTTCCAGGTGACGCTGCCGCCTCTGACATGACTTGAGCTTGAGCCGAGAGTAGGACCTGCTGGCTTGCTTATTCACGGGCTCCAGCTCGGACTGCAGGGCCCCTAGAGCCTCGAGCGGGGACAGGGATGGACCCCGCCGTGCCTCTGGCTGTTCTTCCCCTTCCTGCTTCTCCTGCGCCTCTTCCTCCTTCTGGCCCTCCTCCCTGGCCTCCTCCTGCACAGCCACCTCCTCAGCCTCTTCAGCCTTCTCCCCTTCCTCAGGCTGCTCCCACTCCTCGGCCTCCTCTTCCTCAGCCACCTGCTCTTCCCCATCTGCGTCCTCCTCCTTCTTAGCCTCCTCCTCCTTGGCCTCAGATGCTCTGTCCACAGAATCCTCCTCAGCCTTCTCCGCCTCCTCATGCTCTTTCTCCGTGGACTTCTCATTTCCCTCATCAGCTTCCTCCCCCACCTCCGTAACCTCTTGGAGGTATATCTCAGACTCTTCCGCAACAGCCCCCTCCTCAGTGTCCTCCTTCTCATCCTCAACAGCCTCCCCTTCCTCAGCCTCTTCAGGCCGTGCCACCACTTCAGTTTTCTCCTCTTCCTCAGACTTGACTGTGTCCTGAGACTCCACCGCAACTTTGGCTTCCCGCTCAGCCTCCTTGTCCTCCTCCTCCTCTGATTCCTCTACAGTGTGCTCCCCTTCAACCTCCTCTACACCAGGGTCCAGCGCTACCATGATATCCACCACCAGCACCAACTCGTCCCCGGGGCCGGCCTGCTCTCTGCCCTGCTGGGCCTCAGCACCCACCACAGCCTCTGCGCCCATCCCGGCGGCACCTAGGGCCTGCAGCGGCCCTGCCTCCCCCCAGGCGCCTGCCTGGGCGCGGGGCCCCGACGCCTCACGGCCCCGCTCCAGGACCAAGGTGGTGCAGGACGGCGGGGCAGCCCCGCCTTCCCCGGAGCCCGCCGCGCTCTCCATGTGGTCCTGGTCGTGAGCGAGCAGAGCCAGCAGCGGAGAGGAGCTGGAGGTGAGAGCACGTGGCTCCCGCAAACGGTCGGGCAGGTGGAGCTCTGGCGCCCCTAGTCGTCTGCGGGAGGCAGCGTCCTCCCAGAGGCCGTGGGCCGCTGAACGCATGCGCACAAGGGATAGCGGGCATGCTGTGTCGCCCCAGGATGACGCTGTATCACGTGTGCGGCCTTGGTGGGACTGAGTCCTGGGCTGGCCCAGGACGAGGGAGAACCCCGCGTCCAATCAGGTAACGGCTGGTGGGCGTGCCCACGCAGGGCCCCGCCCCTCGCGCTGCAGGCACCACTCAGGGAGCCAGCTACGGCGCCCCCGCCTGCCGTCCGTCCGGGACACACCTCCACCTTCACCCCTCCCGCCGCTTCCTCCCGGGGGGCCCTCCGCCTGGTATTTGAAGCCAGGCAATGCCAGGCTGTCCCTCGCCTACCCGAATAGACTCCTCTAGGACTCAGGACACGGTACACACCCCCGGGAGCCCTGGACCAGTGTGTGTGGAAAGCGTCAGCCCATGCCCCGGAGAATCTAGGGCAATTCCAGGACACAGGTGCCCCGATGCTCTCTGCCAGGCCAGCGTGGGGGGAAAAGTGTGGCCACAGTTTGTTCCAGCCCATGTCCTTTGCTACTCAGGAGAAGAGTGACAAAGAGTGCTGGTTCCATCTGTGTGCCTGTCCTTTCTTCTTCCTCACCTTTCCGTCTTCCTCTAAGTCTTTGTGTTCAGGTGCTCTTTCTCTGGCTCCTCGCTGGCCACACGGTCTCTAGGGGAGAAGGACTTCAGGACAGAAGATGCATTCACCCCTCTGAGCAGCTCTTTTCCCTGGGCATAAAAGCCCTGTCCCCCTCTGTGACTGGCACCCAGTCAGGTGACCCTGGAAAAGGTCCCAAGCGGGGTCCCACAGCAGCACACTCACCCAACAACCACGCAAGCAGACACGCAGTGTGTTTGCCCTGGAGGACAGAGAAACTGACCCTTAGAGGAGCCACGAGCATAGAGCAAAGGGGACCCTGAAGAGGATGTCTGGGTGAACCCTGTTAAGAGGGTGGCTGGTGATGCCGTCTGCTGGCCTGGAGCCACCTGTCTGTCTGCTGTTAGGGAGGCCAGGCGGCAAGGAGCTGAGGACGGCACCCAGGACACACGTAGCAGGAATGCACACGCCTTTCCTACTAGACACAGAGCGTCTTGCGTTGCATTCTGCCAACACCGCGAATGCCATGGGAATGGGTTCCCGGCTCATCTGGCCTGCAGAGGAGAACGTACCCTTCCTAGCCTTGCCCCGTCCATGCCCGTCAGGTCAGACCGTGAGCAGAACATCAGGCCGGGACACCACGGCCCCGGGGCTGGCTCGCAAACGTGGTGAGAGGACACCCAGAGTGCGCTTCTGAGCCAGCACAGTAGGCTTGGGCAGGTGGTTTGGTGCCAATGCAAGCCAGTCTCTCCAGGTCTGACCGAAAAGTAAGGCCTTCTTCCACACCCCCTGAGTCCTCGCAGCCGGCAAAGTGCCGCACGAGCCATGCCCCGGAGAAGGCGTGGCAACGTAAGGCTTACTCCCTGGCAGCTGATGCATGCGTCCAATCGTCCCCACCTCATTCCATGGAAGGCGGGACTTCCACATGGCCAAGGCAGCACGGCGCCTGTGCTCTGGCGGCCCAGGGCACGTGGTTCAGGGCTACCGTCCAGCCTTTCCTCTCCCCTTTAGAGCAGGGAGGTCCTTCCTGAAAGCCCAACGAGGCCCAGAAGGTTCCAGGGAAAACAGGCACGGTGGGCTGGCCCTTCCTTGGGACATCTGGGCCTGAGGCATGCTGGCCGACCCCCTGCGACCAGCAGGTTTCCTGGGACTTCCCTTCCACCCTGCGGACGTGAAGAATCCTAGGGACCGGACCGTGGGAGCTGCCAGGCTGTTCCTCGATTAAGTTTCAAGGAGCCGGGAAGACGCGGATGAGGGAACAGCCTTTCCAGGGGCTCAAGGGAACCTCCCTGGGCCCACAGCATTGCGGCTCTCCACCTCCCTTCTATGTCTCCGAGGAGTGTATCAAGCTTCAGATCCCCAACACTGCCACACAGTCGTGCCACCTAGTGCTGTTCCGGACATGGGGCCATGGGCCCAGCAGGGTTTCCTGAGCCCGAAGAACGAATCCCTCCTCTACCTACAGCTAGCTGCTCCCACAGGCAGGAAGGAAGAGAGTTCCCCAAGGACGTGAGGCCAAGAGTCCAAAGAGGCTGAGCTGTCAGCATTTCAGCCCAGGGCCCGCTGGAAGGCTCACGCAGGGACCACTGATGGGCAACAGGAAGATGGAGCTGGGGCCCTCGTTGCGAGGTCCTACGCCCAGTTGTGGCAGAGGTAGTGGGGAACGTCACCTGGGGAAGTGTGTCCTTGGGGGCGTGCTGGTGGTGGGAGCGAGCTCAGGGGTGGTGAGACTTGTTGATTTGGGAAGGCCCTGTGGGCTCATGAGCAGCAAGCTAGGTGGCCCTCAGTGAGGCAGGGACCATGGGCCTTGAGGGTCCACCTCCTCTCCTTTCCCTCTTCTGCACCTGGTCCACAGGAGGCAGAGATGACCGCCCCAACATGGAGCTCATCGGACACCGGGACAGCCCTTCGGCCAGGAGGAGCGCTCCCTCGGGACTCTTTCCTCTGCAGAAACGGACTGCCAGTGGGGACTTACTTACTCCTTGGGACCCTTGGCCGACAGCGCAAATCGGGACACAAGTTCTTACCCCTCTGTAGCACACGCTGAAACATTACGGTGTTTCCCCCAGCTGGGACCGGCCGTGCCGGCAGCACAGATGGGAGGTCGCTTGACATACCCCTGCCAGCTCCCACCCCTCCCTGCTTCCCTTGGCCACTCTGCGTGTGGCATCCAGGGGTAGACACACCCCTTAATACCCAAGGAATGCCCACGACGCCTGTGTGTCAGGAGGGACATGGCTGCACTCTGCCACTGGCCCCTTTCTCCTTAGTCAGCAGAGCTAGAAACCTCGAGGTCCAGGGCCTACAACCACACTGGGACATGCGTGTGCTCATGCAGACACTGGAATATGCAACACACACACACACTCTTGACACACAGGCATGCATGGTGTCCACACACACACCCCTCTCACGCATGTGCTACAAACACGTGGAGACACGAGCACTCACGCGTACTCATGGAAGCATGCACAACACACACATGGACATGGTGTCAGTCTCTCCGACATGGAGATGGCTTCACACACACACACACACACACACACACACACACACACACATACATTGTCACACTCACAACACAGCATTCACACTGGGTCTCCAGCAGAGCCATCAACACTTGGAACTGCCCTAACATACTCACAAACGTGGTACCGACACACACATACACAAGAAACACACACAAACACCCATCCACTTTTTCTTACAGGCATACAGAGTGGGCTTCCCCCAAACACAGACACACACACACACACACACACACACACACACGGACATACAGCACTCACACTAGGTCTCCGGCAGAGGTATCCACACGTGGTACCGCCACAGCAAAGTCACAAACGTGGCCCCACAACACACACATAAACAACACAAACCAACACCCTTGGTTTTTTTCCTACAGGCATCCACACAGGGGCACACACACACACACACACACACAGCACTCACACTAGGGCTGTGGCAGAGGCATCTCATTGCGCACTGCCATACAAACTCACAAACGTGGCCCCCACAGTACACACGTAAACAAAAAACATACACAAACACCCATGATCTTTTTCTTAGAAGCATACACAATGAGCCTCACACAAACACACACACACACACTCAAACACACAGCACTCACACTAGGTCTGTGGCAGAGCCATGTACACACAGCACCGCCATAGCAAGCTCACAAACGTGGTCCCACAACACACACATACACAACAAATACACACAAACACCCATGGTCATTTTCTTCCAGGCATACACAGTGGGCCTCACAGTGGGCCTTACACACAGGCATGGGGAACACACCCAATGAACATACACGGACTTCTGCGTTGAAGCATACACAATTCTCCCCAAACCATCTGGCTGACAGAGACACACAGACAAACATAGACACACAGGTATCCATGCATACAAAAACCCAAAGAGACAGGGGCGCCTGGGTGGCTCAGTCATTAAGCGTCTGCCTGCGGCTCAGGGTGATCTCGCGGCGTTCTCGGATCGAGCCCCACATCAGGCTCGTCCTCTGGGAGCCTGCTCCTACCTCTCCACCACCCTGCCTGTGTTCCCGCTCTCGCTGTCTCTCTGTCGGTTAAATAAATAAATAAGTTCTTTAAAAAAAAACACACAGAGAGAAAATTCACACAGGCACACAAGTGGGCAGACACAGAGGTATGCAGCCTTGACCACCCTAGTACACGCACCTGTGCTTGTGTAAAATGAGAAACACACAATACACACACAGTCTCCAACCAGAGGCACACACGGGTGGGTAGGCATACACACACGCACGCACACACACACACATGCACGCCTGTGGGAGGGTGGTGCAGAGGGACAGGACATGGGTTTGGAGGGACCGTGAGGGACCCTGAGGAACCGCCTCCTTAGTCCTCCAGGGACACGTGGTTTTGTGGTGATCCTGACTAGAGGAAGCATGCACGGGACGGCATCACAGCAATGCAGGGCACGCTTCCAGGAGAAAGGGTACAGGGAGAAGCTCTCCAAGCGGGGTGAACGGGGCGGTAGCAGAGCCACCGGGCCACGAGTGCCCCGCTCGGCACGCCCCTTCCCCTGCCCTGAAGAACACGGCTCCCATGTAGAGAGGTGTGCCCTTTCCCGTCCTTCTCCCTGACCTGCCGAGCAAGAGTGGTGGTCTCTCCACAACCAAGCCCTGCCCTGCCCTGCCCCCGTGCCTTACATCCCCCGCACACACGGAATCCCACAGGCCAGGGCTGATCTCCTACTGGCCGTGTGCTGGGTCCCCCATACACATCCACACACAGACACATAGGGCTTCTTAACTTGTTTATGACTCGCCCGCCATCCCTGGCGATCTGGGTGCTGGACACTCTCTAGAGCTGGCCCTGAAGATCTGTTCCCCCACGTCTGTCCTGTGCGGGCAGAGCACCACGTAGACACGTCCACCCGTCTCTCACAACGCTGGACGCCTCCTCCACTGCTTCTCGCTGGTCCAACTCTGATGCTCTGCGGTGTCCACGTCCGCACAGCTGCCGTGCCCGTGACACACACACACAAACACACGACACACGGACGCACAAGGGAGGTGTTCGTGACACTGCCTCATGCCGAGGATCGCTAAGGCGGCGGTGACCGAGGGCCCTGTCCTTGTGGGATCCCGCTTCCTCCTCCTCTAGGGCTTCACCACCCTCCTCCAGATGGCCTAGTACCATTGCCAAGAATGGCCGTGTGGCTCTGGGAGGCCACGGGGTGGTCCGTAACACGGAGGGACATCAGAGCGTCTCGGGACAAGGGAGTCCCACTCCCAAAATTTGGCAGACTGTCCCCACCTGAAAAGCCAGCAGGAGAACTGAGGACCCGGCGGACGGCCATGGGTGAGTGTTCAGAGAAATGGGGTGGAGGAGCCTTGCTTCCCCCGAACGACCTGAGACTTTCTGGCTCACACCTGGCTCACCGGATGAACTTGCCCCAGTGGACACCCTGCCCTGGGTGTGTGCCCTGAGTTCCCTCGCCAGGGTCCCTACTCTCCCTCCAGCCGCTCCCTGGGTGATCCGGGGCCCAGGGTCCTCTGAGCCTCAGTTTCCAAACTGAGTCCCAAACCCGACTGTGCCCTGGCACCTCCCACACATATTTCAGGACGCAGTGGCCCGGCTACTCACCGACAGGTCCTCCTGTCTGCTCAGTGCCTTCGGCTGCCTCCCTGCCTCAGGTAGTACCACAAGGGATTGCGCCACAGGTCCTCGATGATGATCTGGTAGGGGAAACCGCCCAGGTGAGCACGGGGCCCGGGCCCCCTTCCCAGGCTGCCCCCATTGCCATCACCAATGCTAATGAAGGCCTCAGCGGCCCCACCTCGGCAATCTTGTTAGACCCTGGGCAGCTGGGGTCGCACAACCACTTGAAGAAGGTAAGGCTGGTGGAGTCGAGTCTTCGGCTGGGAGCTCCACGTTCTTCATCCCAGAACCACTGCACTGGAGTGGACCGAGTCGCCCTGTATCCTGCAGGAAGGGAAAATTCAGGGGAGGCTCTGCACTGCCTAGGACCCACACCCTGTCGCCCTCTCTCCCGCTCTCCTCTCAGCCTCTCTCCCTCCTGTGCCGGCTCTGGCTTCCACTTGTGTCCCTACACACCCCCTGCTCCTCCCGAGTGCCCACCTGCCCCCGCCGGCCCACCCCCGGCACCCTCGAAGCTCTAGCCCACTCCTACCGGCAATGCTAAGGTGATACTCCTTAAGGATCACTTTGTTCTGGAAGTAGGGGTTGTTCCCAAAGAAAAACATCAACGTGCTGTGGTCCTTGGGACGGCCCAGTTCCTCCACCTGCAACATAAAAGAAAGACGAGGGGAAGGGGACTTGTCCTCCACGGGTCCCGAGATGCTCCCTGCATGTCCCGCTGAACAATACTGCCGGGCCCTCTCCTGCCCAAATTCCACTCCCAATTGTCCTACCCCGCCACCCACTCCCAGCGCTGACCTCCAAATCGGTCATGTAGCTGAGCACATCTTTGTCCTGGGCACCCGTCACGGCTGATATCTGGGGGTGATTCAGGATCTGCCTTGGGTCAAGGAGCCTCGCCTTCAGCGCTATGGAAGGAGAGCCAGGACCAACCCAGCCCTTCCCGGTGAGAGGAAGGGCCCCAAACAGGGCACGTGTAGAACCACCAGGCCCTGCTGCCCTCCCAAGCCACTCAGCTCCTGCTCTTTCATCACAGCTGCTCAATACCAGCAGGTGCCTTGGCTTCCAGTGCCTCCGAGAGGGTCTGCGCCCGGCGGGACAAGGTCAAGGGCCTGCCTGTTCTCCCTTCCACCGTCGTCACCCTGGCCTGTGTGTTTGGCAGGCAGGCAGTGACTGCTTTGGGTGTCCAGATGTGGTCGGTCGCGCTCTCAGGGCTGTGTTTGCTTATGTGTTGGCCTGCAGGCCTGTGTCCTGGAGGGGCCTTCTGTGCCCACAATGGGGCCACTCATCTCCCTTAGCCTGGCTGGACACCCACAGGGCAAAGGGAGGGCCCGTTAGGTTCAGCGAGAGAAGGAGGGAAAGGGGTTGGGTGGCAACGGGAGGGAAAGCAAAGGAGAGACAGAGACAGAGATACCCACACAGGAGGAAGGGACACAGAGGGAGGGCAGAGGGGAGCGAGGGAGAGGGTGGGACGCACATAGAGGGGAGAGACACGGAGGGAGGAAACGGGGGGTGGGGGGGCGCCTGGGCATGGGGCCGCAGCCTGGCTGTGTAGGGCCTGAGGAGACAGTTTGCAGCACCGCATACAGCGTGTCTGGGTTTCTGATGTATGGGGAAGCGTGGCGGCCTGCTGAATGACTCTGGAAGCCGCATGAGGACGCAGCAGTGGGTGGGCACTGTACTCTTTAGAAAAGAACACAGGCTCTGAAGGACAGGGAAGGGGGTGGCCTGCCTCTCAATGGGCATGCCCCACGCAGCCGGCAGGACGTTTCCTTCCAGGACCTGCTCCGAGCCAAGGGTGGAACTACACTAGACATGCAGGGTGTGGACATGTGCTCCATGACACCTGGGAGAGTGTTGGGAGTGCTCCCTGCAGTCCCAGAGCATTTGCCCGCAGCTTCTGCTCAGACGTGGTCTCCACAAGCCTCAGCCCTTGCCTTCCCCCCACCTTCAAGGCCCACGCCCCTGTGCTGCGCCTTATAGGGACGGGGGACCCACTCCCACTGGGGGTGGAGAGGGGCCGGGGACCCTTTCCCCCAGCGCTCCTGCCCCTGGCAGAGCCTCTGCTGGTCCCTTCCTCCCAGTGGTCCTCCACCGCAGACAAACCCAAGCCCAGCAGGAGGAAGGATACCGCCTGGGCCCAGAAGCCGGGGATGCGCTGGATGATGGCCCTTCTTCCAGCCAGGTGAGAACTCCGCTTCTGATTCATCCTGCGCTTGAGCCGCAAGTAGGCCCTGGTAGCTTGGGCATCCACAGAGCTGAGCGCGAACTGAACCATCTCCAGCGGGGCAAGTGGTGCACCGGCTGGCTCGGGACCCGGCCCTGACTCCCCCTGCTGCAGCTGCTGCAGCTGCTCGTCCTGCTGTGCTTGCACCGCCTCCTGGTCTTCCACGGCCACGACCTCCACCACCGCCATGATATCCTCCACCACCAGCACCAACTCGTCCCCGGGGCCAGCCTGCTCTCTGCCCTGCTGGGCCTCCGCACCCAGCACAGCCTCTGCGCCCATCCCCCCGGCACCTAGGGCCTGCAGCTGCCCCGCCTCACCCCAGGCGCCTGCCTGGGCGCAGGGCTCCGGCGCCTCACGGCCCCCCTCCAGGAACAAGGTGCTCCAGGATGGCAGGGCAGCCCCGCCTTGCCCGGAGCCCGCCGCGCTCTCCATGTGGTGCTGGTCCTGAGGGAGCAGAGCCAGCAGCGGAGGGAAGGAGCTGGAGGAGCCAGCACCTAGCTCCCGCACGCGGCCGGCAGGTGGAGCTCTGGCGCCCCCAACTGGAGGCGGGAAGCAGAGGCCTCCAAGAGGCCGGAGGCTGGTGAAGGCATGCGCAGAAGAGCTAGGGACCAGATGGCCACGGGGCGACGGTGACGCGACGCCACGCATGCGGCCTTTGTGACACGGAGCCCTGAGTCACGCCCAGGCCGCTGGGCACGGAGCGTACGGAGGATGACAGGGCGGAGCGTGTGCCCGCCCAGACCCCCGCCCCTCGGCCCCAAAGGCAGCAGCCAGGGAGCCGGCCTGTGTGCCTCCTCCTCCGGGGTGGCCTCCGCATCTGGAACCTGGTCTATTCCCGGCTATCACCTGCCAGGCCATGAGCCGGAGGTCCCTCATATCACACAGCCCGTGTTACCTTTCCCGGCCGTCCAGGGGGACCAGGCTGCTGGCACTGGGGAATTCCAATGCAACGGCTCAAGAGGGTGACCCCCTGACCCCCGGAAGCCTCACCCGGCCCTTTCTTAGTGACCCTGAAGGAAAGCCCTGGAGCCATTACCTGGTGCTCCAACCACCGCCAGATCGCTGTGCCCATGGCCTTCCCGCATTTACCTGAACGGTGGCGAAGGGTGTCAGGGGGCCGCCCACCAGGATCCAGGATGCAGGGGCTGCCTCCCTCACCCCCTCCGCGCCCAGACTCTCCTCAAAAGAGAGGAAACACACACACATAAGTGGCCTCAAATTAGCAAAGAGCCAAGGTCCCTGGCCACCCCACGGAGCCTACAGAGCTACTAACACAGCCCCAGGGAGGTCCGGGATTCGGACTCGGTGGCATGCCAATGGGCAGGACATGTAGCCTACACAGTGACTCGGGGTAGTCTTTCGTCAAAGCCGCTGGTAGGACTTGCTCCCGCTGTACTTTCCTCTGCCACACCCTTCTCTGTCTGGCTCTCTTCCCATCTTTGCTTTCTCCTTCCTTGGGTGACTCTCGTGTCCTCCTTCCCTCCTGCTCTAACTGCCAAGGATGTCAGAGCTCCAGCAGAATGGTCCACGGAGCCTGCTTTTATCCACCTTCCTGAGGAGCTGAGGCTGCTGGGCAGCTCCACTGCCTTTGGTCCCCCCACTGGCTGCATGTTCCTGCTGTGTCTGTCACGGAGTGGACTACCTGCCTGCGAGGGGATATGGCAGCGAGCATTGGCAGCACGCGTGCCCTTTCTCCGGTACTCACCAGGTCCTTCGGGACAGTCCCACGCCTCATGGCGGTCCCCACCTTGGGTGAACATTGAGGTGCCCGAGGGACACCGCCTTGAGTGCCAGGAAGCCCGCGTGGGTGATGCCAAGGCCGCGAGGGTTAGTGTTGCATTGTGGGAGGGCCTCATTTAAAACGAATGGGTCTGGGCGCCTGGAGGATTTCAACCGGAAAGGGGCAGGAGGGTCCCCCTTGAGGTAAAGTGCAGGGCTTTTGGCGGTAGCACGTTTCAGTGTTTCAAAATCTGCTTGTTGAAGCAAACGAGGAAGGGAGCAAAACCAAAGGCCATATGGCGGGAGAAGCAAAATTTTCTAACACCGTCCCTGAGACAGCCCAGACGTTGGAGTTACCACTACAGTCCTAAGTACACTAGCTCTTGTCATGTTGCTCCAGCCCCTGAAGGAAGCTCCTGAGGCAATACTGCACCAGAAGCAGCACAGCCGTGGAAATGGAGAAGGCTGGGGGCTCCAGGTGATGGGAGACGGGGAAGAGAGCAAGAGGGGGAAGAGAGGGAGAGTAGGACTGAGGAGGGAGGAAAAGGGAGGGAGGGGAAGGAAGAGAGAGGAGGGAGAGAGGAGGGAGAGGGACACAGAAGGGAGAGGGGGAGGAGAGGGAGAGGGTGAAGAGAGGGAAAGGAGGGGAGAAGTAGAGGAGGAGGGAGGGGAAGAAGAGAGAGGAGGGAGAGAGGAGGGAGAGGGACACAGAAGGGTG
The DNA here is from genome assembly GCF_024610735.1 of Ursus americanus. NCBI lineage: Eukaryota > Metazoa > Chordata > Mammalia > Carnivora > Ursidae > Ursus > Ursus americanus. The sequence goes on along the minus strand of NC_142163.1, from coordinate 3,798,774 downwards.
AGGGAGAGAGGAGGGAGAGGGAGAGGAGGGATGGAGAGGAGAAGAGAGGGAAAGGGCGAGGGAGAGAGGAGGGAGAGACTCTGCAGGGAGAGAGGAAGGGAGAGAGGGAGAGGGAGGGAGAGGGGTCAGCTCATGCTGACCACCAGCAGGCACAAATTGGGAATGCCAGAAAGAGGTGGGAGAGAGGAAGAGGCAGCCAGTGCATGAGGACCTAAGGTGATAAAGCTTTGCCACTTTGCGGACAATGCTGACTCTGCACATCCAAGGAGCCCAATGCAGTCCTAGTGGAAGGAAGGATCCAAAGGGATGCCCAGGCCAATGGGCTCTTGTCTTTGGTGCAAAGGCAAGGACAGGCCTCTCGGCAGCCCACAGAGGCGGGACTGACCCATCACACCCCGGGGTTCCTCAGTGAGAGGAAGAGCCAGCTTCCCCTTAGGATGGACGGTGGCCAGAAGGCAGTGGGTGATAACCTTCAACACGTTCAGGGACAAAGAGTGTAACGTAAAGGTTATGGTCGCCAAGGACGCCCGAGAAAATATGCACCAGGCATCAGGAGAAGGAGTGAGAGGATGAGCCTAGGGTGGTAGGGAGAGGGCCGTGGGGTGGCGGTGGGGGTGTGTGGCTCTAACATAAGCAGAGTCCTACCCGCTGAAAGGAAGCCGGTCACTAGACCCTTAAGTCAGAGGGCTAGCCTGAGATACAAGGCATCCCCGTAAAGTACTCGCAGAGGAAACAGGAGAGCAGGATTTGCCTATGGAACCACGCTGCGTTGCCTGTGTGGCCTGAAGGACAAGTGCATCCAAGCAGGGGCACGTGTAGGATCGTCGGCTCAGCATGCACAGAGCTGGGTCTTGTAAGCTGTGGGAACGTGAAGTGGAGTCACGACACCCAGCCGGGAGCAGGCCCCTCGCCCACTACGTCAACCAAGTCCACGTATGGGCAAACCTGGGTTCCCCCAGGCTGGGGTGTTCCCTGCAATTGTGAGTGGGGAGGGCCCCCAAGAAGGGGCGTTCAGTGTAGAATCGGTAAAGCACAGTCTACCGTGGAGGAAGCCAGCCCCTTCCCAGAAGGAAGCCTACGGGTGGGAGCACCCATGTGTAGGAAGCTAACAGAGCCAGAGGCGGGCAAGCAACCCCAGGGTAGAGCAGTGGTGACGGGGTGAACGGGGTCGTGGTGTGAACACTGAGTTCCGCCAGGCGCAGGAGTTCTACCGACCCAAGGTGCCCCGGGCCTGCAGGTGGCAATATTGGCTGCGTCCCTAGCGTTGGGGTCAGCCAAGCGTTTGTAGAGAAATTTCAGAACGAAGGGGCAGGAAGGACCTCTTTGAGGTCCCCGCATGTCCCTGACGGTGCCTTGGGTACCTCGCTCACGCACAAGGTCTCGGAGGCCTAGTGGAGCTCGATCCAGTGGTGCCAGAGATGTCCGCCTGTCTCCCAGACACACGAAGCGGACAGCAAAGGAGGACGTAACGCAGGAATTGAGGATGGAAAGGGGCATGGGTTACACAGAAACCAAGTACCACAGTGGCGGACGTCAGTCGGTCCTGCTCAGGAGCAGGCTATGCGGCAACACAGCAAGACTGGGAGGGCAGCAGGACGTTCTGCCTTTGAAAACCTGCCCACATCAACGCACTGTGCAAGAGACTGAGGCCACAAAGTAGTTGAAAGCGGGAAAAGGGAGAACGATGAGTGACCTTCGGCCCTAAGCGGGGCGGCTGAGGACACTTTGGTGAGCCCCTCGCTGCCCGGCAGGAGGAGCTTGGCCCTTCCTCTGTTTCCAAGGAGGCGTCACTGCGCCACCCTACGGTACAGGAAGTGAAGGACTTCTCGGGACTCACCAAAGATTCCTAACGCACCCCCGTCGGAGGAGGAGAGGATTCTGACCCCGAAATGGATGAAACGGGGTCCGATTCACAGGTGGACAGACTCAGAGACAGGAACCCTTACGCCAACCCATTGGCAGGCCAACGGCCCGGCAGCTGTAGCCAAGCAGAGACTCGCAAAGCCCAAAGCACTCCTAGAGGCACAGCTCTGCCTATCTGGGCTCAGCACGGATGCGAGATGGGAGACCTGACGGCACAGGCACAGACGGGCCAAGACACGCCAAGGCATGTTCGGGAAGACAGACTAACACGGGCAAAGAGGGACGCTTTACACAGACAAGAACACGAAGATCCAGAAGGGCCAGGGACACACACGTGGTTCAGAGCCATGGAGCCAGAACGCTAGTGAACTCCTGATGTGGTCCTCTCCGATGAGACAGCAGTCTGGGATCCAGGACTGTGGGTCCCTCAGTGCCCGGGTTCTCGGTCATGCCGCGTCGTGGAAAGGAGATGTAGTCCAGAAGAGGAGTGGTGGGCAGCAGGGCAAAGTTTATTCAGCAAGTGTACAGAGCTCCCCAAAGGGTTGCTGCATTCCTGTTCAAGTTTAGGGGGTTTGGGGCGCCTGGGTGGCTAGACGCTTAAGCGTCTGCCTTCGGCTCAGGTCCTGCAGCCAGGCTCCTGGGATCGAGCCCCGCTTCGGGCTCCCTGCTCGACGGGAAGCCTGCCTCTCCCTCTCCCTGGGCTGTTTCCCTGCTTGTGCTCTCTCTCTCTCTCTCTGTCAGATAAATAAATAAATAAATAAATAAATAAATAAATAAATAAATAAATAAATAAGTTTAAATAAAATAAAGTTTCAGGATCTTGGAAGCCATGGTAATGTACAAAAGTTTAGGGAGTTGGATAAGCTCTTTCCAACCTGGAGTGTGGGGCCCTGTGGAATCCCTGATAAGGTGTTGCAATCTCGGCTTTGATCCTGCCCCTGTCTACCTATGGGGTTATTGTTCACGTGTGGAAGGGTCTTGTGGGCTGACACCTGGAGACTAACTGCCTCAGCTTGTGACAGGGACCAGTGATTCGTGCCTCTTGGTGGTGCTTACCTTGTGGGGTCTTCAGCGGAGAGAGGGCCTTGGGCAAACGCCTTCAGCCCATGTGGAAACAGGAATCTCAGCACCACAGTGGTCATGGGACAGACAGCACACCGCTGCGTGGACTGGGCCTTGCCAGTCCTGAGGAACCATACCACCCCTCCCGCACGCCTCCGCCTCTTTGTCGTCTGGGGGAGCCCAAACGAGGGCCCTAGGGAGTCAGGGCACTAGAGATGCCCGCAGAGCGTGGCTGTGTGAGCTTGTGTGTGCCAGGACATGTGAGGGATTGGAGTGTGTGTGGGGGTGGGTGACTGAGGGTGCACCTGAGTGAGTGTGTGTGTCAGCTTGTGGGTGCGGCTGTTTGAGTGTGTGTGTGAGGACGCAGTGTCTGTGCACCACTGTGTGTGAGTGTGCGTGTGTGTGTGTCCCCCTGCAATTTCTCCTTTCTCCTGGGCCCTTGTGCCGGGACGAGAGGGTCATGTTTCCTACCCTCCCAGCTCCCTCTGTCCCCTCTCCCACAGTCCCTCCATACAGCCTGGCCCTCACTCCTTAACGTGGTTGCTGGTCCTCAGAACCTGACTGTGTCAGCAGGAGGCTGTGTGCGTTCCTAGACCTGGGGAGAGCAGTGGCACTGGGTTCGACAGAGTCATGGACCTTGAGTCCTCCCCCCCATGGAATGTGCAGTGTGTGTGTGTGAGGCCATCCACCAGGGAGCATCCCTGGAGGCCACCATCGGCGTCCACCTAACCTGGCAACTGGACGTGTTTGTCCCTGGCTCCTTATTCCCTTTCCTTGAACTCCCTCATTTCCCCAGGGAAGAGATGAGCCCCGGTTGGCTGGCCTTTCGATCAGATCTTCTCCCTGCCCAGCCCCACTGGGCCTGGGGGAACGGTACCTCTGCCCCCTGGGATGCAGTCCCAGACCATGCGTGTCCTAGCCCTGTGGGCAAGCCTACAGGACAGGCCGATCCACAGACCGGGGAAGCCCAGGCGCAGAAGGAAAACACCGACATGCAGCCGCTGTGTTCAGTCAGTCCCCTGGAGCCCCTTCCAGGAGGAAGAGTGCGTGTGCCAGAGCACACAGACACACACACACACACACACACACACACACACACACAGAAACACACTTGACGTTGTTTATTTACATTTCGATATTTCTCCAGGGCTCCCGGGGCCTCAACAGGCCGTGTTTCACCCCGGCACCTGTCTTCAGTTATTTCCTGCAGAGAGGAAGCGGGTTGACCCTTCGGCTCCTTCTGAAGTTTCCGGACTGCTTTCCGTCAAGTGCGATGGTCCTCATCCTCATTTCAACATCATGAAGCTCCCTAGACGAGATGGCACACACACACACACACACACGCACACGCACAAGCACGCACGCGGGGACACACGTGCACATGGACACAGGAGGAGAGCAGTGGGTATCTTCACTGGGCCATACTTAAGGTTGCTTGAGGGTTTCAAGGTTCTCGTCGGGAATGGCGTTCATTCTCCCCTGGCCAAGCTCCTGCCCCCGACTGTGATCGCTTTATGTTTCCTCCAGCCACGTATGAACGAGCGTGCTCCTTCATGACTGCCCGCGGGCCAGTGGGCTTGGCAAAGGAGATGCCTCCGGAATTTAAGGGGACAACTGTGGTGATCAACACAGAGAAGGGACGGGAAGGCGGGGTGCGGCTTTGCACCAGGACACCCAGACATTTGGGCCAAGGGTGCCTCTGGTCACCCTTGTAATGCGCTGCTCGCAGACCTGAGGCTGCGGTTCACGGGCCACAGAATGACAGTTGCCGCAAGTGCAGGCGCTGAGCCGGCTTTGCTTCTCCGGCTCTGCTCCATGACGCTGCGTGGCCTCGCCTGCCTCAAGCTTCCCCAGGCACAACCCGTTTGGCACTGCACCTCCCCACGTTCCATGTCAGGGTGACGTGCTTTGTCCCGGGGTCGCTGTCTCGGAGTGTTCCTGTGAACCTCAGTGTCTCCCTTTGTGTAGCCCAGGGCCCAGGGATCCCGACAGCACACGTCTCGGCGCCCACGCCCTGGGCTCCTCACCTGTCGTCCTCTCAGTTCCCTCTCCTGCTGCCTTCTTGCTCACATAATACTGCAGGGGATTGGGCCACAGGTCGTCCATGATGATCTGGCAGGAGAAACGGGGGCGGGGCTCAGGTGTCCATCCCAAGCAGCTGGAGAAGCCAGCAAGGTCATTTACGCTGTGTGTCACAGGGCCCCACCTCAGCTATCCTGCTAGCCCCGGCAAAGCTGTGGTCAGAGAACCAGTTGAAGAAGTTAAGGCTGCTGTTGTGGTGCCTGCGGCTGTGGGCCTCTCGTTCGAAATCCTGGTGCCACTGGATGGGAGGGGAATGAGATGGCCCGTACCCTGCAGGAAGACGAGTGTGTGAGAGGGTGCTGGGTAATGAGTCGGGGAAGGCAACCCGCCCTCCTCCACCTGCCACCGCCCATCCAGACAGCGGCCTCTTACCAGCAGCGCTGACGACATACTCCTTCACAACCACTTCATTCCGGAAGTAGGAGTTCTTGCGAAAGAAGAGCAGGATCTGGCGGCACTCACGGGGAAACCGCAGTTCCTCCACCTGCCCGGCGGGAAAGTGGGGCAGAGGGGTGAAAGCTCTGTCCAGCAGACCTTGACCCTCCTGACTTGGGGGAGGACTCACTTTGGCCACCCTCTCCTCTCCTGTCCCCCAGCCCGGCCTCAGTCTCCCGGGCCAGACCTTCAAATCCGTCAGGTAGCCAAGTATGCCTTCATCTTGCTCACTGATCATGGCTGACATCTGCGAGTGGTTCACAAACTGCTTTCGGTCAAGGAGCTCCGAGGGCTGGAGATGAAAGAGCTACAGCAACAGAGCGAGTCTGGACAGCAACCGGGCACTGTCTCCCCTCTCCACCGCGGGGTCCCACTGCCTCCGACCCGGCTGCCTCAAGGACCACGGCGCCCCGTGGTGCTACATATCTCAGCAGGGACACAGGCAGCTGGCATCCTGAGAGACACCCCTCCCGCCCCACACCCCCTCCACAGCTCATCCTCCTGTGCTGATGGCTAGGCAGAACTAGCGCGTTCCCGGACAGCACACATTCCTGCCTCAGGCTGACCGGGTGGGCTCTCACCACCCCTTGCCTGCAGCATTCTACCCAGGGGAACCCGTGCTTGGTGTGAATGTGTTTTGGGTGAAGAGACCCTGCTGCTATTCCTGACTCTGACCCGAACCAGTGCTCCTAGATGCCCAGCGGAGTTTCAGTGCCTCGTGCGACACCCAGAGCACCCTGCGGCCCCCACGCCCAACCGGAACCAGGATTTCCAGGCTGTCTTGATCCCCACGGCATGAGCGTGTCCTCTGCAATGCTGCGGGGCGTGAGGGGGCTTCCCCCCCATGATGCATGTTGGTAGTCAACAGCCCCCTCCCTCTCGTTCCTCATGCACTGGCCCAGACACATCGGAATCCCTCAGTGACAGCATGAAGGATACAGCCTTGGCCCAGAAGCCAGGGATGCCCCGGATAATGGCGCTTCGGTGTTCCAGGTGACGCTGCCGCCTCTGACATGACTTGAGCTTGAGCCGAGAGTAGGACCTGCTGGCTTGCTTATTCACGGGCTCCAGCTCGGACTGCAGGGCCCCTAGAGCCTCGAGCGGGGACAGGGATGGACCCCGCCGTGCCTCTGGCTGTTCTTCCCCTTCCTGCTTCTCCTGCGCCTCTTCCTCCTTCTGGCCCTCCTCCCTGGCCTCCTCCTGCACAGCCACCTCCTCAGCCTCTTCAGCCTTCTCCCCTTCCTCAGGCTGCTCCCACTCCTCGGCCTCCTCTTCCTCAGCCACCTGCTCTTCACCATCTGCGTCCTCCTCCTTCTTAGCCTCCTCCTCCTTGGCCTCAGATGCTCCGTCCACAGAATCCTCCTCAGCCTTCTCCGCCTCCTCATGCTCTTTCTCCGTGGACTTCTCATTTCCCTCATCAGCTTCCTCCCCCACCTCCGTAACCTCTTGGAGGTATATCTCAGACTCTTGCGCAACAGCCCCCTCCTCAGTGTCCTCCTTCTCATCCTCAACAGCCTCCCCTTCCTCAGCCTCTTCAGGCCGTGCCACCACTTCAGCTTTCTCCTCTTCCTCACACTTGACTGTGTCCTGAGACTCCACCGCAACTTTGGCTTCCTGCTCAGCCTCCTTGTCCTCCTCCTCCTCTGATTCCTCTACAGTGTGCTCCCCTCCAACCTCCTCTACACCAGGGTCCAGCGCTACCATGATATCCACCACCAGCACCAACTCGTCCCCGGGGCCGGCCTGCTCTCTGCCCTGCTGGGCCTCAGCACCCACCACAGCCTCTGCGCCCATCCCGGCGGCACCTAGGGCCTGCAGCGGCCCTGCCTCCCCCCAGGCGCCTGCCTGGGCGCGGGGCCCCGACGCCTCACGGCCCCCCTCCAGGACCAAGGTGGTGCAGGACGGCGGGGCAGCCCCGCCTTCCCCGGAGCCCGCCGCGCTCTCCATGTGGTCCTGGTCGTGAGCGAGCAGAGCCAGCAACGGAGAGGAGCTGGAGGTGAGAGCACGTGGCTCCCGCAAACGGTCGGGCAGGTGGAGCTCTGGCGCCCCTAGTCGTCTGCGGGAGGCAGCGTCCTCCCAGAGGCCGTGGGCCGCTGAACGCATGCGCACAAGGGATAGCGGGCATGCTGTGTCGCCCCAGGATGACGCTGTATCACGTGTGCGGCCTTGGTGGGACCGAGTCCTGGGCTGGCCCAGGACGAGGGAGAACCCCGCGTCCAATCAGGTAACGGCTGGTGGGCGTGCCCACGCAGGGCCCCGCCCCTCGCGCTGCAGGCACCACTCAGGGAGCCAGCTGCGGCGCCCCCGCCTGCCGTCCGTCCGGGACACACCTCCACCTTCACCCCTCCCGCCGCTTCCTCCCGGGGGGCCCTCCGCCTGGTATTTGAAGCCAGGCAATGCCAGGCTGTCCCTCGCCTACCCGAATAGACTCCTCTAGGACTCAGGACACGGTACACACCCCCGGGAGCCCTGGACCAGTGTGTGTGGAAAGCGTCAGCCCATGCCCCGGAGAATCTAGGGCAATTCCAGGACACAGGTGCCCCGATGCTCTCTGCCAGGCCAGCGTGGGGGGAAAAGTGTGGCCACAGTTTGTTCCAGCCCATGTCCTTTGCTACTCAGGAGAAGAGTGACAAAGAGTGCTGGTTCCATCTGTGTGCCTGTCCTTTCTTCTTCCTCACCTTTCCGTCTTCCTCTAAGTCTTTGTGTTCAGGTGCTCTTTCTCTGGCTCCTCGCTGGCCACACGGTCTCTAGGGGAGAAGGACTTCAGGACAGAAGATGCATTCACCCCTCTGAGCAGCTCTTTTCCCTGGGCATAAAAGCCCTGTCCCCCTCTGTGACTGGCACCCAGTCAGGTGACCCTGGAAAAGGTCCCAAGCGGGGTCCCACAGCAGCACACTCACCCAACAACCACGCAAGCAGACACGCAGTGTGTTTGCCCTGGAGGACAGAGAAACTGACCCTTAGAGGAGCCACGAGCATAGAGCAAAGGGGACCCTGAAGAGGATGTCTGGGTGAACCCTGTTAAGAGGGTGGCTGGTGATGCCGTCTGCTGGCCTGGAGCCACCTGTCTGTCTGCTGTTAGGGAGGCCAGGCGGCAAGGAGCTGAGGACGGCACCCAGGACACACGTAGCAGGAATGCACACGCCTTTCCTACTAGACACAGAGCGTCTTGCGTTGCATTCTGCCAACACCGCGAATGCCATGGGAATGGGTTCCCGGCTCATCTGGCCTGCAGAGGAGAACGTACCCTTCCTAGCCTTGCCCCGTCCATGCCCGTCAGGTCAGACCGTGAGCAGAACATCAGGCCGGGACACCACGGCCCCGGGGCTGGCTCGCAAACGTGGTGAGAGGACACCCAGAGTGCGCTTCTGAGCCAGCACAGTAGGCTTGGGCAGGTGGTTTGGTGCCAATGCAAGCCAGTCTCTCCAGCTCTGACCGAAAAGTAAGGCCTTCTTCCACACCCCCTGAGTCCTCGCAGCCGGCAAAGTGCCGCACGAGCCATGCCCCGGAGAAGGCGTGGCAACGTAAGGCTTACTCCCTGGCAGCTGATGCATGCGTCCAATCGTCCCCACCTCATTCCATGGAAGGCGGGACTTCCACATGGCCAAGGCAGCACGGCGCCTGTGCTCTGGCGGCCCAGGGCACGTGGTTCAGGGCTACCGTCCAGCCTTTCCTCTCCCCTTTAGAGCAGGGAGGTCCTTCCTGAAAGCCCAACGAGGCCCAGAAGGTTCCAGGGAAAACAGGCACGGTGGGCTGGCCCTTCCTGGGGACATCTGGGCCTGAGGCATGCTGGCCGACCCCCTGCGACCAGCAGGTTTCCTGGGACTTCCCTTCCACCCTGCGGACGTGAAGAATCCTAGGGACCGGACCGTGGGAGCTGCCAGGCTGTTCCTCGATTAAGTTTCAAGGAGCCGGGAAGACGCGGATGAGGGAACAGCCTTTCCAGGGGCTCAAGGGAACCTCCCTGGGCCCACAGCATTGCGGCTCTCCACCTCCCTTCTATGTCTCCGAGGAGTGTATCAAGCTTCAGATCCCCAACACTGCCACACAGTCGTGCCACCTAGTGCTGTTCCGGACATGGGGCCATGGGCCCAGCAGGGTTTCCTGAGCCCGAAGAACGAATCCCTCCTCTACCTACAGCTAGCTGCTCCCACAGGCAGGAAGGAAGAGAGTTCCCCAAGGACGTGAGGCCAAGAGTCCAAAGAGGCTGAGCTGTCAGCATTTCAGCCCAGGGCCCGCTGGAAGGCTCACGCAGGGACCACTGATGGGCAACAGGAAGATGGAGCTGGGGCCCTCGTTGCGAGGTCCTACGCCCAGTTGTGGCAGAGGTAGTGGGGAACGTCACCTGGGGAAGTGTGTCCTTGGGGGCGTGCTGGTGGTGGGAGCGAGCTCAGGGGTGGTGAGACTTGTTGATTTGGGAAGGCCCTGTGGGCTCATGAGCAGCAAGCTAGGTGGCCCTCAGTGAGGCAGGGACCATGGGCCTTGAGGGTCCACCTCCTCTCCTTTCCCTCTTCTGCACCTGGTCCACAGGAGGCAGAGATGACCGCCCCAACATGGAGCTCATCGGACACCGGGACAGCCCTTCGGCCAGGAGGAGCGCTCCCTCGGGACTCTTTCCTCTGCAGAAACGGACTGCCAGTGGGGACTTACTTACTCCTTGGGACCCTTGGCCGACAGCGCAAATCGGGACACAAGTTCTTACCCCTCTGTAGCACACGCTGAAACATTACGGTGTTTCCCCCAGCTGGGACCGGCCGTGCCGGCAGCACAGATGGGAGGTCGCTTGACATACCCCTGCCAGCTCCCACCCCTCCCTGCTTCCCTTGGCCACTCTGCGTGTGGCATCCAGGGGTAGACACACCCCTTAATACCCAAGGAATGCCCACGACGCCTGTGTGTCAGGAGGGACATGGCTGCACTCTGCCACTGGCCCCTTTCTCCTTAGTCAGCAGAGCTAGAAACCTCGAGGTCCAGGGCCTACAACCACACTGGGACATGCGTGTGCTCATGCAGACACTGGAATATGCAACACACACACACACTCTTGACACACAGGCATGCATGGTGTCCACACACACACCCCTCTCACGCATGTGCTACAAACACGTGGAGACACGAGCACTCACGCGTACTCATGGAAGCATGCACAACACACACATGGACATGGTGTCAGTCTCTCCGACATGGAGATGGCTTCACACACACACACACACACACACACACACACACACACACATACATTGTCACACTCACAACACAGCATTCACACTGGGTCTCCAGCAGAGCCATCAACACTTGGAACTGCCCTAACATACTCACAAACGTGGTACCGACACACACATACACAAGAAACACACACAAACACCCATCCACTTTTTCTTACAGGCATACAGAGTGGGCTTCCCCCAAACACAGACACACACACACACACACACACACACACACACACGGACATACAGCACTCACACTAGGTCTCCGGCAGAGGTATCCACACGTGGTACCGCCACAGCAAAGTCACAAACGTGGCCCCACAACACACACATAAACAACACAAACCAACACCCTTGGTTTTTTTCCTACAGGCATCCACACAGGGGCACACACACACACACACACACACAGCACTCACACTAGGGCTGTGGCAGAGGCATCTCATTGCGCACTGCCATACAAACTCACAAACGTGGCCCCCACAGTACACACGTAAACAAAAAACATACACAAACACCCATGATCTTTTTCTTAGAAGCATACACAATGAGCCTCACACAAACACACACACACACACTCAAACACACAGCACTCACACTAGGTCTGTGGCAGAGCCATGTACACACAGCACCGCCATAGCAAGCTCACAAACGTGGTCCCACAACACACACATACACAACAAATACACACAAACACCCATGGTCATTTTCTTCCAGGCATACACAGTGGGCCTCACAGTGGGCCTTACACACAGGCATGGGGAACACACCCAATGAACATACACGGACTTCTGCGTTGAAGCATACACAATTCTCCCCAAACCATCTGGCTGACAGAGACACACAGACAAACATAGACACACAGGTATCCATGCATACAAAAACCCAAAGAGACAGGGGCGCCTGGGTGGCTCAGTCATTAAGCGTCTGCCTGCGGCTCAGGGTGATCTCGCGGCATTCTCGGATCGAGCCCCACATCAGGCTCGTCCTCTGGGAGCCTGCTCCTACCTCTCCACCACCCTGCCTGTGTTCCCGCTCTCGCTGTCTCTCTGTCGGTTAAATAAATAAATAAGTTCTTTAAAAAAAAACACACAGAGAGAAAATTCACACAGGCACACAAGTGGGCAGACACAGAGGTATGCAGCCTTGACCACCCTAGTACACGCACCTGTGCTTGTGTAAAATGAGAAACACACAATACACACACAGTCTCCAACCAGAGGCACACACGGGTGGGTAGGCATACACACACGCACGCACACACACACACATGCACGCCTGTGGGAGGGTGGTGCAGAGGGACAGGACATGGGTTTGGAGGGACCGTGAGGGACCCTGAGGAACCGCCTCCTTAGTCCTCCAGGGACACGTGGTTTTGTGGTGATCCTGACTAGAGGAAGCATGCACGGGACGGCATCACAGCAATGCAGGGCACGCTTCCAGGAGAAAGGGTACAGGGAGAAGCTCTCCAAGCGGGGTGAACGGGGCGGTAGCAGAGCCACCGGGCCACGAGTGCCCCGCTCGGCACGCCCCTTCCCCTGCCCTGAAGAACACGGCTCCCATGTAGAGAGGTGTGCCCTTTCCCGTCCTTCTCCCTGACCTGCCGAGCAAGAGTGGTGGTCTCTCCACAACCAAGCCCTGCCCTGCCCTGCCCCCGTGCCTTACATCCCCCGCACACACGGAATCCCACAGGCCAGGGCTGATCTCCTACTGGCCGTGTGCTGGGTCCCCCATACACATCCACACACAGACACATAGGGCTTCTTAACTTGTTTATGACTCGCCCGCCATCCCTGGCGATCTGGGTGCTGGACACTCTCTAGAGCTGGCCCTGAAGATCTGTTCCCCCACGTCTGTCCTGTGCGGGCAGAGCACCACGTAGACACGTCCACCCGTCTCTCACAACGCTGGACGCCTCCTCCACTGCTTCTCGCTGGTCCAACTCTGATGCTCTGCGGTGTCCACGTCCGCACAGCTGCCGTGCCCGCGACACACACACACAAACACACGACACACGGACGCACAAGGGAGGTGTTCGTGACACTGCCTCATGCCGAGGATCGCTAAGGCGGCGGTGACCGAGGGCCCTGTCCTTGTGGGATCCCGCTTCCTCCTCCTCTAGGGCTTCACCACCCTCCTCCAGATGGCCTAGTACCATTGCCAAGAATGGCCGTGTGGCTCTGGGAGGCCACGGGGTGGTCCGTAACACGGAGGGACATCAGAGCGTCTCGGGACAAGGGAGTCCCACTCCCAAAATTTGGCAGACTGTCCCCACCTGAAAAGCCAGCAGGAGAACTGAGGACCCGGCGGACGGCCATGGGTGAGTGTTCAGAGAAATGGGGTGGAGGAGCCTTGCTTCCCCCGAACGACCTGAGACTTTCTGGCTCACACCTGGCTCACCGGATGAACTTGCCCCAGTGGACACCCTGCCCTGGGTGTGTGCCCTGAGTTCCCTCGCCAGGGTCCCTACTCTCCCTCCAGCCGCTCCCTGGGTGATCCGGGGCCCAGGGTCCTCTGAGCCTCAGTTTCCAAACTGAGTCCCAAACCCGACTGTGCCCTGGCACCTCCCACACATATTTCAGGACGCAGTGGCCCGGCTACTCACCGACAGGTCCTCCTGTCTGCTCAGTGCCTTCGGCTGCCTCCCTGCCTCAGGTAGTACCACAAGGGATTGCGCCACAGGTCCTCGATGATGATCTGGTAGGGGAAACCGCCCAGGTGAGCACGGGGCCCGGGCCCCCTTCCCAGGCTGCCCCCATTGCCATCACCAATGCTAATGAAGGCCTCAGCGGCCCCACCTCGGCAATCTTGTTAGACCCTGGGCAGCTGGGGTCGCACAACCACTTGAAGAAGGTAAGGCTGGTGGAGTCGAGTCTTCGGCTGGGAGCTCCACGTTCTTCATCCCAGAACCACTGCACTGGAGTGGACCGAGTCGCCCTGTATCCTGCAGGAAGGGAAAATTCAGGGGAGGCTCTGCACTGCCTAGGACCCACACCCTGTCGCCCTCTCTCCCGCTCTCCTCTCAGCCTCTCTCCCTCCTGTGCCGGCTCTGGCTTCCACTTGTGTCCCTACACACCCCCTGCTCCTCCCGAGTGCCCACCTGCCCCCGCCGGCCCACCCCCGGCACCCTCGAAGCTCTAGCCCACTCCTACCGGCAAAGCTAAGGTGATACTCCTTAAGGATCACTTTGTTCTGGAAGTAGGGGTTGTTCCCAAAGAAAAACATCAACGTGCTGTGGTCCTTGGGACGGCCCAGTTCCTCCACCTGCAACATAAAAGAAAGACGAGGGGAAGGGGACTTGTCCTCCACGGGTCCCGAGATGCTCCCTGCATGTCCCGCTGAACAATACTGCCGGGCCCTCTCCTGCCCAAATTCCACTCCCAATTGTCCTACCCCGCCACCCACTCCCAGCGCTGACCTCCAAATCGGTCATGTAGCTGAGCACATCTTTGTCCTGGGCACCCGTCACGGCTGATATCTGGGGGTGATTCAGGATCTGCCTTGGGTCAAGGAGCCTCGCCTTCAGCGCTATGGAAGGAGAGCCAGGACCAACCCAGCCCTTCCCGGTGAGAGGAAGGGCCCCAAACAGGGCACGTGTAGAACCACCAGGCCCTGCTGCCCTCCCAAGCCACTCAGCTCCTGCTCTTTCATCACAGCTGCTCAATACCAGCAGGTGCCTTGGCTTCCAGTGCCTCCGAGAGGGTCTGCGCCCGGCGGGACAAGGTCAAGGGCCTGCCTGTTCTCCCTTCCACCGTCGTCACCCTGGCCTGTGTGTTTGGCAGGCAGGCAGTGACTGCTTTGGGTGTCCAGATGTGGTCGGTCGCGCTCTCAGGGCTGTGTTTGCTTATGTGTTGGCCTGCAGGCCTGTGTCCTGGAGGGGCCTTCTGTGCCCACAATGGGGCCACTCATCTCCCTTAGCCTGGCTGGACACCCACAGGGCAAAGGGAGGGCCCGTTAGGTTCAGCGAGAGAAGGAGGGAAAGGGGTTGGGTGGCAACGGGAGGGAAAGCAAAGGAGAGACAGAGACAGAGATACCCACACAGGAGGAAGGGACACAGAGGGAGGGCAGAGGGGAGCGAGGGAGAGGGTGGGACGCACATAGAGGGGAGAGACACGGAGGGAGGAAACGGGGGGTGGGGGGGCGCCTGGGCATGGGGCCGCAGCCTGGCTGTGTAGGGCCTGAGGAGACAGTTTGCAGCACCGCATACAGCGTGTCTGGGTTTCTGATGTATGGGGAAGCGTGGCGGCCTGCTGAATGACTCTGGAAGCCGCATGAGGACGCAGCAGTGGGTGGGCACTGTACTCTTTAGAAAAGAACACAGGCTCTGAAGGACAGGGAAGGGGGTGGCCTGCCTCTCAATGGGCATGCCCCACGCAGCCGGCAGGACGTTTCCTTCCAGGACCTGCTCCGAGCCAAGGGTGGAACTACACTAGACATGCAGGGTGTGGACATGTGCTCCATGACACCTGGGAGAGTGTTGGGAGTGCTCCCTGCAGTCCCAGAGCATTTGCCCGCAGCTTCTGCTCAGACGTGGTCTCCACAAGCCTCAGCCCTTGCCTTCCCCCCACCTTCAAGGCCCACGCCCCTGTGCTGCGCCTTATAGGGACGGGGGACCCACTCCCACTGGGGGTGGAGAGGGGCCGGGGACCCTTTCCCCCAGCGCTCCTGCCCCTGGCAGAGCCTCTGCTGGTCCCTTCCTCCCAGTGGTCCTCCACCGCAGACAAACCCAAGCCCAGCAGGAGGAAGGATACCGCCTGGGCCCAGAAGCCGGGGATGCGCTGGATGATGGCCCTTCTTCCAGCCAGGTGAGAACTCCGCTTCTGATTCATCCTGCGCTTGAGCCGCAAGTAGGCCCTGGTAGCTTGGGCATCCACAGAGCTGAGCGCGAACTGAACCATCTCCAGCGCGGCAAGTGGTGCACCGGCTGGCTCGGGACCCGGCCCTGACTCCCCCTGCTGCAGCTGCTGCAGCTGCTCATCCTGCTGTGCTTGCACCGCCTCCTGGTCTTCCACGGCCACGACCTCCACCACCGCCATGATATCCTCCACCACCAGCACCAACTCGTCCCCGGGGCCAGCCTGCTCTCTGCCCTGCTGGGCCTCCGCACCCAGCACAGCCTCTGCGCCCATCCCCCCGGCACCTAGGGCCTGCAGCGGCCCAGCCTCACCCCAGGCGCCTGCCTGGGCGCAGGGCTTCGGCGCCTCACGGCCCCCCTCCAGGAACAAGGTGCTCCAGGATGGCAGGGCAGCCCCGCCTTGCCCGGAGCCCGCCGCGCTCTCCATGTGGTGCTGGTCCTGAGGGAGCAGAGCCAGCAGCGGAGGGAAGGAGCTGGAGGAGCCAGCACCTAGCTCCCGCACGCGGCCGGCAGGTGGAGCTCTGGCGCCCCCAACTGGAGGCGGGAAGCAGAGGCCTCCAAGAGGCCGGAGGCTGGTGAAGGCATGCGCAGAAGAGCTAGGGACCAGATGGCCACGGGGCGACGGTGACGCGACGCCACGCATGCGGCCTTTGTGACACGGAGCCCTGAGTCACGCCCAGGCCGCTGGGCACGGAGCGTACGGAGGATGACAGGGCGGAGCGTGTGCCCGCCCAGACCCCCGCCCCTCGGCCCCAAAGGCAGCAGCCAGGGAGCCGGCCTGTGTGCCTCCTCCTCCGGGGTGGCCTCCGCATCTGGAACCTGGTCTATTCCCGGCTATCACCTGCCAGGCCATGAGCCGGAGGTCCCTCATATCACACAGCCCGTGTTACCTTTCCCGGCCGTCCAGGGGGACCAGGCTGCTGGCACTGGGGAATTCCAATGCAACGGCTCAAGAGGGTGACCCCCTGACCCCCGGAAGCCTCACCCGGCCCTTTCTTAGTGACCCTGAAGGAAAGCCCTGGAGCCATTACCTGGTGCTCCAACCACCGCCAGATCGCTGTGCCCATGGCCTTCCCGCATTTACCTGAACGGTGGCGAAGGGTGTCAGGGGGCCGCCCACCAGGATCCAGGATGCAGGGGCTGCCTCCCTCACCCCCTCCGCGCCCAGACTCTCCTCAAAAGAGAGGAAACACACACACATAAGTGGCCTCAAATTAGCAAAGAGCCAAGGTCCCTGGCCACCCCACGGAGCCTACAGAGCTACTAACACAGCCCCAGGGAGGTCCGGGATTCGGACTCGGTGGCATGCCAATGGGCAGGACATGTAGCCTACACAGTGACTCGGGGTAGTCTTTCGTCAAAGCCGCTGGTAGGACTTGCTCCCGCTGTACTTTCCTCTGCCACACCCTTCTCTGTCTGGCTCTCTTCCCATCTTTGCTTTCTCCTTCCTTGGGTGACTCTCGTGTCCTCCTTCCCTCCTGCTCTAACTGCCAAGGATGTCAGAGCTCCAGCAGAATGGTCCACGGAGCCTGCTTTTATCCACCTTCCTGAGGAGCTGAGGCTGCTGGGCAGCTCCACTGCCTTTGGTCCCCCCACTGGCTGCATGTTCCTGCTGTGTCTGTCACGGAGTGGACTACCTGCCTGCGAGGGGATATGGCAGCGAGCATTGGCAGCACACGTGCCCTTTCTCCGGTACTCACCAGGTCCTTCGGGACAGTCCCACGCCTCATGGCGGTCCCCACCTTGGGTGAACATTGAGGTGCCCGAGGGACACCGCCTTGAGTGCCAGGAAGCCCGCGTGGGTGATGCCAAGGCCGCGAGGGTTAGTGTTGCATTGTGGGAGGGCCTCATTTAAAACGAATGGGTCTGGGCGCCTGGAGGATTTCAACCGGAAAGGGGCAGGAGGGTCCCCCTTGAGGTAAAGTGCAGGGCTTTTGGCGGTAGCACGTTTCAGTGTTTCAAAATCTGCTTGTTGAAGCAAACGAGGAAGGGAGCAAAACCAAAGGCCATATGGCGGGAGAAGCAAAATTTTCTAACACCGTCCCTGAGACAGCCCAGACGTTGGAGTTACCACTACAGTCCTAAGTACACTAGCTCTTGTCATGTTGCTCGAGCCCCTGAAGGAAGCTCCTGAGGCAATACTGCACCAGAAGCAGCACAGCCGTGGAAATGGAGAAGGCTGGGGGCTCCAGGTGATGGGAGACGGGGAAGAGAGCAAGAGGGGGAAGAGAGGGAGAGTAGGACTGAGGAGGGAGGAAAAGGGAGGGAGGGGAAGGAAGAGAGAGGAGGGAGAGAGGAGGGAGAGGGACACAGAAGGGAGAGGGGGAGGAGAGGGAGAGGGTGAAGAGAGGGAAAGGAGGGGAGAAGTAGAGGAGGAGGGAGGGGAAGAAGAGAGAGGAGGGAGAGAGGAGGGAGAGGGACACAGAAGGGTGAGGGAGAGAGGAGGGAGAGGGAGAGGAGGGATGGAGAGGAGAAGAGAGGGAAAGGGAGAGGGAGAGAGGAGGGAGAGACTCTGCAGGGAGAGAGGAAGGGAGAGAGGGAGAGGGAGGGAGAGGGGTCAGCTCATGCTGACCACCAGCAGGCACAAATTGGGAATGCCAGAAAGAGGTGGGAGAGAGGAAGAGGCAGCCAGTGCATGAGGACCTAAGGTGATAAAGCTTTGCCACTTTGCGGACAATGCTGACTCTGCACATCCAAGGAGCCCAATGCAGTCCTAGTGGAAGGAAGGATCCAAAGGGATGCCCAGGCCAATGGGCTCTTGTCTTTGGTGCAAAGGCAAGGACAGGCCTCTCGGCAGCCCACAGAGGCGGGACTGACCCATCACACCCCGGGGTTCCTCAGTGAGAGGAAGAGCCAGCTTCCCCTTAGGATGGACGGTGGCCAGAAGGCAGTGGGTGATAACCTTCAACACGTTCAGGGACAAAGAGTGTAACGTAAAGGTTATGGTCGCCAAGGACGCCCGAGAAAATATGCACCAGGCATCAGGAGAAGGAGTGAGAGGATGAGCCTAGGGTGGTAGGGAGAGGGCCGTGGGGTGGCGGTGGGGGTGTGTGGCTCTAACATAAGCAGAGTCCTACCCGCTGAAAGGAAGCCGGTCACTAGACCCTTAAGTCAGAGGGCTAGCCTGAGATACAAGGCATCCCCGTAAAGTACTCGCAGAGGAAACAGGAGAGCAGGATTTGCCTATGGAACCACGCTGCGTTGCCTGTGTGGCCTGAAGGACAAGTGCATCCAAGCAGGGGCACGTGTAGGATCGTCGGCTCAGCATGCACAGAGCTGGGTCTTGTAAGCTGTGGGAACGTGAAGTGGAGTCACGACACCCAGCCGGGAGCAGGCCCCTCGCCCACTACGTCAACCAAGTCCACGTATGGGCAAACCTGGGTTCCCCCAGGCTGGGGTGTTCCCTGCAATTGTGAGTGGGGAGGGCCCCCAAGAAGGGGCGTTCAGTGTAGAATCGGTAAAGCACAGTCTACCGTGGAGGAAGCCAGCCCCTTCCCAGAAGGAAGCCTACGGGTGGGAGCACCCATGTGTAGGAAGCTAACAGAGCCAGAGGCGGGCAAGCAACCCCAGGGTAGAGCAGTGGTGACGGGGTGAACGGGGTCGTGGTGTGAACACTGAGTTCCGCCAGGCGCAGGAGTTCTACCGACCCAAGGTGCCCCGGGCCTGCAGGTGGCAATATTGGCTGCGTCCCTAGCGTTGGGGTCAGCCAAGCGTTTGTAGAGAAATTTCAGAACGAAGGGGCAGGAAGGACCTCTTTGAGGTCCCCGCATGTCCCTGACAGTGCCTTGGGTACCTCGCTCACGCACAAGGTCTCGGAGGCCTAGTGGAGCTCGATCCAGTGGTGCCAGAGATGTCCGCCTGTCTCCCAGACACACGAAGCGGACAGCAAAGGAGGACGTAACGCAGGAATTGAGGATGGAAAGGGGCATGGGTTACACAGAAACCAAGTACCACAGTGGCGGACGTCAGTCGGTCCTGCTCAGGAGCAGGCTATGCGGCAACACAGCAAGACTGGGAGGGCAGCAGGACGTTCTGCCTTTGAAAACCTGCCCACATCAACGCACTGTGCAAGAGACTGAGGCCACAAAGTAGTTGAAAGCGGGAAAAGGGAGAACGATGAGTGACCTTCGGCCCTAAGCGGGGCGGCTGAGGACACTTTGGTGAGCCCCTCGCTGCCCGGCAGGAGGAGCTTGGCCCTTCCTCTGTTTCCAAGGAGGCGTCACTGCGCCACCCTACGGTACAGGAAGTGAAGGACTTCTCGGGACTCACCAAAGATTCCTAACGCACCCCCGTCGGAGGAGGAGAGGATTCTGACCCCGAAATGGATGAAACGGGGTCCGATTCACAGGTGGACAGACTCAGAGACAGGAACCCTTACGCCAACCCATTGGCAGGCCAACGGCCCGGCAGCTGTAGCCAAGCAGAGACTCGCAAAGCCCAAAGCACTCCTAGAGGCACAGCTGTGCCTATCTGGGCTCAGCACGGATGCGAGATGGGAGACCTGACGGCACAGGCACAGCCGGGCCAAGACACGCCAAGGCATGTTCGGGAAGACAGACTAACACGGGCAAAGAGGGACGCTTTACACAGACAAGAACACGAAGATCCAGAAGGGCCAGGGACACACACGTGGTTCAGAGCCATGGAACCAGAACGCTAGTGAACTCCTGATGTGGTCCTCTCCGATGAGACAGCAGTCTGGGATCCAGGACTGTGGGTCCCTCAGTGCCCGGGTTCTCGGTCATGCCGCGTCGTGGAAAGGAGATGTAGTCCAGAAGAGGAGTGGTGGGCAGCAGGGCAAAGTTTATTCAGCAAGTGTACAGAGCTCCCCAAAGGGTTGCTGCATTCCTGTTCAAGTTTAGGGGGTTTGGGGCGCCTGGGTGGCTAGACGCTTAAGCGTCTGCCTTCGGCTCAGGTCCTGCAGCCAGGCTCCTGGGATCGAGCCCCGCTTCGGGCTCCCTGCTCGACGGGAAGCCTGCCTCTCCCTCTCCCTGGGCTGTTTCCCTGCTTGTGCTCTCTCTCTCTCTCTCTGTCAGATAAATAAATAAATAAATAAATAAATAAATAAATAAATAAATAAATAAATAAGTTTAAATAAAATAAAGTTTCAGGATCTTGGAAGCCATGGTAATGTACAAAAGTTTAGGGAGTTGGATAAGCTCTTTCCAACCTGGAGTGTGGGGCCCTGTGGAATCCCTGATAAGGTGTTGCAATCACGGCTTTGATCCTGCCCCTGTCTACCTATGGGGTTATTGTTCACGTGTGGAAGGGTCTTGTGGGCTGACACCTGGAGACTAACTGCCTCAGCTTGTGACAGGGACCAGTGATTCGTGCCTCTTGGTGGTGCTTACCTTGTGGGGTCTTCAGCGGAGAGAGGGCCTTGGGCAAACGCCTTCAGCCCATGTGGAAACAGGAATCTCAGCACCACAGTGGTCATGGGACAGACAGCACACCGCTGCGTGGACTGGGCCTTGCCAGTCCTGAGGAACCATACCACCCCTCCCGCACGCCTCCGCCTCTTTGTCGTCTGGGGGAGCCCAAATGAGGGCCCTAGGGAGTCAGGGCACTAGAGATGCCCGCAGAGCGTGGCTGTGTGAGCTTGTGTGTGCCAGGACATGTGAGGGATTGGAGTGTGTGTGGGGGTGGGTGACTGAGGGTGCACCTGAGTGAGTGTGTGTGTCAGCTTGTGGGTGCGGCTGTTTGAGTGTGTGTGTGAGGACGCAGTGTCTGTGCACCACTGTGTGTGAGTGTGCGTGTGTGTGTGTCCCCCTGCAATTTCTCCTTTCTCCTGGGCCCTTGTGCCGGGACGAGAGGGTCATGTTTCCTACCCTCCCAGCTCCCTCTGTCCCCTCTCCCACAGTCCCTCCATACAGCCTGGCCCTCACTCCTTAACGTGGTTGCTGGTCCTCAGAACCTGACTGTGTCAGCAGGAGGCTGTGTGCGTTCCTAGACCTGGGGAGAGCAGTGGCACTGGGTTCGACAGAGTCATGGACCTTGAGTCCTCCCCCCCATGGAATGTGCAGTGTGTGTGTGTGAGGCCATCCACCAGGGAGCATCCCTGGAGGCCACCATCGGCGTCCACCTAACCTGGCAACTGGACGTGTTTGTCCCTGGCTCCTTATTCCCTTTCCTTGAACTCCCTCATTTCCCCAGGGAAGAGATGAGCCCCGGTTGGCTGGCCTTTCGATCAGATCTTCTCCCTGCCCAGCCCCACTGGGCCTGGGGGAACGGTACCTCTGCCCCCTGGGATGCAGTCCCAGACCATGCGTGTCCTAGCCCTGTGGGCAAGCCTACAGGACAGGCCGATCCACAGACCGGGGAAGCCCAGGCGCAGAAGGAAAACACCGACATGCAGCCGCTGTGTTCAGTCAGTCCCCTGGAGCCCCTTCCAGGAGGAAGAGTGCGTGTGCCAGAGCACACAGACACACACACACACACACACACACACACACACACACAGAAACACACTTGACGTTGTTTATTTACATTTCGATATTTCTCCAGGGCTCCCGGGGCCTCAACAGGCCTTGTTTCACCCCGGCACCTGTCTTCAGTTATTTCCTGCAGAGAGGAAGCGGGTTGACCCTTCGGCTCCTTCTGAAGTTTCCGGACTGCTTTCCGTCAAGTGCGATGGTCCTCATCCTCATTTCAACATCATGAAGCTCCCTAGACGAGATGGCACACACACACACACACACACGCACACGCACAAGCACGCACGCGGGGACACACGTGCACATGGACACAGGAGGAGAGCAGTGGGTATCTTCACTGGGCCATACTTAAGGTTGCTTGAGGGTTTCAAGGTTCTCGTCGGGAATGGCGTTCATTCTCCCCTGGCCAAGCCCCTGCCCCCGACTGTGATCGCTTTATGTTTCCTCCAGCCACGTATGAACGAGCGTGCTCCTTCATGACTGCCCGCGGGCCAGTGGGCTTGGCAAAGGAGATGCCTCCGGAATTTAAGGGGACAACTGTGGTGATCAACACAGAGAAGGGACGGGAAGGCGGGGTGCGGCTTTGCACCAGGACACCCAGACATTTGGGCCAAGGGTGCCTCTGGTCACCCTTGTAATGCGCTGCTCGCAGACCTGAGCCTGGGGTTCACGGGCCACAGAATGACAGTTGCCGCAAGTGCAGGCGCTGAGCCGGCTTTGCTTCTCCGGCTCTGCTCCATGACGCTGCGTGGCCTCGCCTGCCTCAAGCTTCCCCAGGCACAACCCGTTTGGCACTGCACCTCCCCACGTTCCATGTCAGGGTGACGTGCTTTGTCCCGGGGTCGCTGTCTCGGAGTGTTCCTGTGAACCTCAGTGTCTCCCTTTGTGTAGCCCAGGGCCCAGGGATCCCGACAGCACACGTCTCGGCGCCCACGCCCTGGGCTCCTCACCTGTCGTCCTCTCAGTTCCCTCTCCTGCTGCCTTCTTGCTCACATAATACTGCAGGGGATTGGGCCACAGGTCGTCCATGATGATCTGGCAGGAGAAACGGGGGCGGGGCTCAGGTGTCCATCCCAAGCAGCTGGAGAAGCCAGCAAGGTCATTTACGCTGTGTGTCACAGGGCCCCACCTCAGCTATCCTGCTAGCCCCGGCAAAGCTGTGGTCAGAGAACCAGTTGAAGAAGTTAAGGCTGCTGTTGTGGTGCCTGCGGCTGTGGGCCTCTCGTTCGAAATCCTGGTGCCACTGGATGGGAGGGGAATGAGATGGCCCGTACCCTGCAGGAAGACGAGTGTGTGAGAGGGTGCTGGGTAATGAGTCGGGGAAGGCAACCCGCCCTCCTCCACCTGCCACCGCCCATCCAGACAGCGGCCTCTTACCAGCAGCGCTGACGACATACTCCTTCACAACCACTTCATTCCGGAAGTAGGAGTTCTTGCGAAAGAAGAGCAGGATCTGGCGGCACTCACGGGGAAACCGCAGTTCCTCCACCTGCCCAGCGGGAAAGTGGGGCAGAGGGGTGAAAGCTCTGTCCAGCAGACCTTGACCCTCCTGACTTGGGGGAGGACTCACTTTGGCCACCCTCTCCTCTCCTGTCCCCCACCCCGGCCTCAGTCTCCCGGGCCAGACCTTCAAATCCGTCAGGTAGCCAAGTATGCCTTCATCTTGCTCACTGATCATGGCTGACATCTGCGGGTGGTTCACAAACTGCTTTCGGTCAAGGAGCTCCGAGGGCTGGAGATGAAAGAGCTACAGCAACAGAGCGAGTCTGGACAGCAACCGGGCACTGTCTCCCCTCTCCACCGCGGGGTCCCACTGCCTCCGACCCGGCTGCCTCAAGGACCACGGCGCCCCGTGGTGCTACATATCTCAGCAGGGACACAGGCAGCTGGCATCCTGAGAGACACCCCTCCCGCCCCACACCCCCTCCACAGCTCATCCTCCTGTGCTGATGGCTAGGCAGAACTAGCGCGTTCCCGGACAGCACACATTCCTGCCTCAGGCTGACCGGGTGGGCTCTCACCACCCCTTGCCTGCAGCATTCTACCCAGGGGAACCCGTGCTTGGTGTGAATGTGTTTTGGGTGAAGAGACCCTGCTGCTATTCCTGACTCTGACCCGAACCAGTGCTCCTAGATGCCCAGCGGAGTTTCAGTGCCTCGTGCGACACCCAGAGCACCCTGCGGCCCCCACGCCCAACCGGAACCAGGATTTCCAGGCTGTCTTGATCCCCACGGCATGAGCGTGTCCTCTGCAATGCTGCGGGGCGTGAGGGGGGTTCCCCCCCATGATGCATGTTGGTAGTCAACAGCCCCCTCCCTCTCGTTCCTCATGCACTGGCCCAGACACATCGGAATCCCTCAGTGACAGCATGAAGGATACAGCCTTGGCCCAGAAGCCAGGGATGCCCCGGATAATGGCGCTTCGGTGTTCCAGGTGACGCTGCCGCCTCTGACATGACTTGAGCTTGAGCCGAGAGTAGGACCTGCTGGCTTGCTTATTCACGGGCTCCAGCTCGGACTGCAGGGCCCCTAGAGCCTCGAGCGGGGACAGGGATGGACCCCGCCGTGCCTCTGGCTGTTCTTCCCCTTCCTGCTTCTCCTGCGCCTCTTCCTCCTTCTGGCCCTCCTCCCTGGCCTCCTCCTGCACAGCCACCTCCTCAGCCTCTTCAGCCTTCTCCCCTTCCTCAGGCTGCTCCCACTCCTCGGCCTCCTCTTCCTCAGCCACCTGCTCTTCCCCATCTGCGTCCTCCTCCTTCTTAGCCTCCTCCTCCTTGGCCTCAGATGCTCCGTCCACAGAATCCTCCTCAGCCTTCTCCGCCTCCTCATGCTCTTTCTCCGTGGACTTCTCATTTCCCTCATCAGCTTCCTCCCCCACCTCCGTAACCTCTTGGAGGTATATCTCAGACTCTTCCGCAACAGCCCCCTCCTCAGTGTCCTCCTTCTCATCCTCAACAGCCTCCCCTTCCTCAGCCTCTTCAGGCCGTGCCACCACTTCAGCTTTCTCCTCTTCCTCAGACTTGACTGTGTCCTGAGACTCCACCGCAACTTTGGCTTCCTGCTCAGCCTCCTTGTCCTCCTCCTCCTCTGATTCCTCTACAGTGTGCTCCCCTTCAACCTCCTCTACACCAGGGTCCAGCGCTACCATGATATCCACCACCAGCACCAACTCGTCCCCGGGGCCGGCCTGCTCTCTGCCCTGCTGGGCCTCAGCACCCACCACAGCCTCTGCGCCCATCCCGGCGGCACCTAGGGCCTGCAGCGGCCCTGCCTCCCCCCAGGCGCCTGCCTGGGCGCGGGGCCCCGACGCCTCACGGCCCCCCCTCCAGGACCAAGGTGGTGCAGGACAGCGGGGCAGCCCCGCCTTCCCCGGAGCCCGCCGCGCTCTCCATGTGGTCCTGGTCGTGAGCGAGCAGAGCCAGCAGCGGAGAGGAGCTGGAGGTGAGAGCACGTGGCTCCCGCAAACGGTCGGGCAGGTGGAGCTCTGGCGCCCCTAGTCGTCTGCGGGAGGCAGCGTCCTCCCAGAGGCCGTGGGCCGCTGAACGCATGCGCACAAGGGATAGCGGGCATGCTGTGTCGCCCCAGGATGACGCTGTATCACGTGTGCGGCCTTGGTGGGACTGAGTCCTGGGCTGGCCCAGGACGAGGGAGAACCCCTCGTCCAATCAGGTAACGGCTGGTGGGCGTGCCCACGCAGGGCCCCGCCCCTCGCGCTGCAGGCACCACTCAGGGAGCCAGCTGCGGCGCCCCCGCCTGCCGTCCGTCCGGGACACACCTCCACCTTCACCCCTCCCGCCGCTTCCTCCCGGGGGGCCCTCCGCCTGGTATTTGAAGCCAGGCAATGCCAGGCTGTCCCTCGCCTACCCGAATAGACTCCTCTAGGACTCAGGACACGGTACACACCCCCGGGAGCCCTGGACCAGTGTGTGTGGAAAGCGTCAGCCCATGCCCCGGAGAATCTAGGGCAATTCCAGGACACAGGTGCCCCGATGCTCTCTGCCAGGCCAGCGTGGGGGGAAAAGTGTGGCCACAGTTTGTTCCAGCCCATGTCCTTTGCTACTCAGGAGAAGAGTGACAAAGAGTGCTGGTTCCATCTGTGTGCCTGTCCTTTCTTCTTCCTCACCTTTCCGTCTTCCTCTAAGTCTTTGTGTTCAGGTGCTCTTTCTCTGGCTCCTCGCTGGCCACACGGTCTCTAGGGGAGAAGGACTTCAGGACAGAAGATGCATTCACCCCTCTGAGCAGCTCTTTTCCCTGGGCATAAAAGCCCTGTCCCCCTCTGTGACTGGCACCCAGTCAGGTGACCCTGGAAAAGGTCCCAAGCGGGGTCCCACAGCAGCACACTCACCCAACAACCACGCAAGCAGACACGCAGTGTGTTTGCCCTGGAGGACAGAGAAACTGACCCTTAGAGGAGCCACGAGCATAGAGCAAAGGGGACCCTGAAGAGGATGTCTGGGTGAACCCTGTTAAGAGGGTGGCTGGTGATGCCGTCTGCTGGCCTGGAGCCACCTGTCTGTCTGCTGTTAGGGAGGCCAGGCGGCAAGGAGCTGAGGACGGCACCCAGGACACACGTAGCAGGAATGCACACGCCTTTCCTACTAGACACAGAGCGTCTTGCGTTGCATTCTGCCAACACCGCGAATGCCATGGGAATGGGTTCCCGGCTCATCTGGCCTGCAGAGGAGAACGTACCCTTCCTAGCCTTGCCCCGTCCATGCCCGTCAGGTCAGACCGTGAGCAGAACATCAGGCCGGGACACCACGGCCCCGGGGCTGGCTCGCAAACGTGGTGAGAGGACACCCAGAGTGCGCTTCTGAGCCAGCACAGTAGGCTTGGGCAGGTGGTTTGGTGCCAATGCAAGCCAGTCTCTCCAGCTCTGACCGAAAAGTAAGGCCTTCTTCCACACCCCCTGAGTCCTCGCAGCCGGCAAAGTGCCGCACGAGCCATGCCCCGGAGAAGGCGTGGCAACGTAAGGCTTACTCCCTGGCAGCTGATGCATGCGTCCAATCGTCCCCACCTCATTCCATGGAAGGCGGGACTTCCACATGGCCAAGGCAGCACGGCGCCTGTGCTCTGGCGGCCCAGGGCACGTGGTTCAGGGCTACCGTCCAGCCTTTCCTCTCCCCTTTAGAGCAGGGAGGTCCTTCCTGAAAGCCCAACGAGGCCCAGAAGGTTCCAGGGAAAACAGGCACGGTGGGCTGGCCCTTCCTGGGGACATCTGGGCCTGAGGCATGCTGGCCGACCCCCTGCGACCAGCAGGTTTCCTGGGACTTCCCTTCCACCCTGCGGACGTGAAGAATCCTAGGGACCGGACCGTGGGAGCTGCCAGGCTGTTCCTTGATTAAGTTTCAAGGAGCCGGGAAGACGCGGATGAGGGAACAGCCTTTCCAGGGGCTCAAGGGAACCTCCCTGGGCCCACAGCATTGCGGCTCTCCACCTCCCTTCTATGTCTCCGAGGAGTGTATCAAGCTTCAGATCCCCAACACTGCCACACAGTCGTGCCACCTAGTGCTGTTCCGGACATGGGGCCATGGGCCCAGCAGGGTTTCCTGAGCCCGAAGAACGAATCCCTCCTCTACCTACAGCTAGCTGCTCCCACAGGCAGGAAGGAAGAGAGTTCCCCAAGGACGTGAGGCCAAGAGTCCAAAGAGGCTGAGCTGTCAGCATTTCAGCCCAGGGCCCGCTGGAAGGCTCACGCAGGGACCACTGATGGGCAACAGGAAGATGGAGCTGGGGCCCTCGTTGCGAGGTCCTACGCCCAGTTGTGGCAGAGGTAGTGGGGAACGTCACCTGGGGAAGTGTGTCCTTGGGGGCGTGCTGGTGGTGGGAGCGAGCTCAGGGGTGGTGAGACTTGTTGATTTGGGAAGGCCCTGTGGGCTCATGAGCAGCAAGCTAGGTGGCCCTCAGTGAGGCAGGGACCATGGGCCTTGAGGGTCCACCTCCTCTCCTTTCCCTCTTCTGCACCTGGTCCACAGGAGGCAGAGATGACCGCCCCAACATGGAGCTCATCGGACACCGGGACAGCCCTTCGGCCAGGAGGAGCGCTCCCTCGGGACTCTTTCCTCTGCAGAAACGGACTGCCAGTGGGGACTTACTTACTCCTTGGGACCCTTGGCCGACAGCGCAAATCGGGACACAAGTTCTTACCCCTCTGTAGCACACGCTGAAACATTACGGTGTTTCCCCCAGCTGGGACCGGCCGTGCCGGCAGCACAGATGGGAGGTCGCTTGACATACCCCTGCCAGCTCCCACCCCTCCCTGCTTCCCTTGGCCACTCTGCGTGTGGCATCCAGGGGTAGACACACCCCTTAATACCCAAGGAATGCCCACGACGCCTGTGTGTCAGGAGGGACATGGCTGCACTCTGCCACTGGCCCCTTTCTCCTTAGTCAGCAGAGCTAGAAACCTCGAGGTCCAGGGCCTACAACCACACTGGGACATGCGTGTGCTCATGCAGACACTGGAATATGCAACACACACACACACTCTTGACACACAGGCATGCATGGTGTCCACACACACACCCCTCT
Source organism: Ursus americanus (assembly GCF_024610735.1). Taxonomy (NCBI): domain Eukaryota; kingdom Metazoa; phylum Chordata; class Mammalia; order Carnivora; family Ursidae; genus Ursus; species Ursus americanus. The sequence goes on along the minus strand of NC_142163.1, from coordinate 3,770,306 downwards.
CACGCATGTGCTACAAACACGTGGAGACACGAGCACTCACGCGTACTCATGGAAGCATGCACAACACACACATGGACATGGTGTCAGTCTCTCCGACATGGAGATGGCTTCACACACACACACACACACACATACATTGTCACACTCACAACACAGCATTCACACTGGGTCTCCAGCAGAGCCATCAACACTTGGAACTGCCCTAACATACTCACAAACGTGGTACCGACACACACATACACAAGAAACACACACAAACACCCATCCACTTTTTCTTACAGGCATACAGAGTGGGCTTCCCCCAAACACAGACACACACACACACACACACACACACACACACGGACATACAGCACTCACACTAGGTCTCCGGCAGAGGTATCCACACGTGGTACCGCCACAGCAAAGTCACAAACGTGGCCCCACAACACACACATAAACAACACAAACCAACACCCTTGGTTTTTTTCCTACAGGCATCCACACAGGGGCACACACACACACACACACACACACAGCACTCACACTAGGGCTGTGGCAGAGGCATCTCATTGCGCACTGCCATACAAACTCACAAACGTGGCCCCCACAGTACACACGTAAACAAAAAACATACACAAACACCCATGATCTTTTTCTTAGAAGCATACACAATGAGCCTCACACAAACACACACACACACACTCAAACACACAGCACTCACACTAGGTCTGTGGCAGAGCCATGTACACACAGCACCGCCATAGCAAGCTCACAAACGTGGTCCCACAACACACACATACACAACAAATACACACAAACACCCATGGTCATTTTCTTCCAGGCATACACAGTGGGCCTCACAGTGGGCCTTACACACAGGCATGGGGAACACACCCAATGAACATACACGGACTTCTGCGTTGAAGCATACACAATTCTCCCCAAACCATCTGGCTGACAGAGACACACAGACAAACATAGACACACAGGTATCCATGCATACAAAAACCCAAAGAGACAGGGGCGCCTGGGTGGCTCAGTCATTAAGCGTCTGCCTGCGGCTCAGGGTGATCTCGCGGCGTTCTCGGATCGAGCCCCACATCAGGCTCGTCCTCTGGGAGCCTGCTCCTACCTCTCCACCACCCTGCCTGTGTTCCCGCTCTCGCTGTCTCTCTGTCGGTTAAATAAATAAATAAGTTCTTTAAAAAAAAACACACAGAGAGAAAATTCACACAGGCACACAAGTGGGCAGACACAGAGGTATGCACCCTTGACCACCCTAGTACACGCACCTGTGCTTGTGTAAAATGAGAAACACACAATACACACACAGTCTCCAACCAGAGGCACACACGGGTGGGTAGGCATACACACACGCACGCACACACACACACATGCACGCCTGTGGGAGGGTGGTGCAGAGGGACAGGACATGGGTTTGGAGGGACCGTGAGGGACCCTGAGGAACCGCCTCCTTAGTCCTCCAGGGACACGTGGTTTTGTGGTGATCCTGACTAGAGGAAGCATGCACGGGACGGCATCACAGCAATGCAGGGCACGCTTCCAGGAGAAAGGGTACAGGGAGAAGCTCTCCAAGCGGGGTGAACGGGGCGGTAGCAGAGCCACCGGGCCACGAGTGCCCCGCTCGGCACGCCCCTTCCCCTGCCCTGAAGAACACGGCTCCCATGTAGAGAGGTGTGCCCTTTCCCGTCCTTCTCCCTGACCTGCCGAGCAAGAGTGGTGGTCTCTCCACAACCAAGCCCTGCCCTGCCCTGCCCCCGTGCCTTACATCCCCCGCACACACGGAATCCCACAGGCCAGGGCTGATCTCCTACTGGCCGTGTGCTGGGTCCCCCATACACATCCACACACAGACACATAGGGCTTCTTAACTTGTTTATGACTCGCCCGCCATCCCTGGCGATCTGGGTGCTGGACACTCTCTAGAGCTGGCCCTGAAGATCTGTTCCCCCACGTCTGTCCTGTGCGGGCAGAGCACCACGTAGACACGTCCACCCGTCTCTCACAACGCTGGACGCCTCCTCCACTGCTTCTCGCTGGTCCAACTCTGATGCTCTGCGGTGTCCACGTCCGCACAGCTGCCGTGCCCGTGACACACACACACAAACACACGACACACGGACGCACAAGGGAGGTGTTCGTGACACTGCCTCATGCCGAGGATCGCTAAGGCGGCGGTGACCGAGGGCCCTGTCCTTGTGGGATCCCGCTTCCTCCTCCTCTAGGGCTTCACCACCCTCCTCCAGATGGCCTAGTACCATTGCCAAGAATGGCCGTGTGGCTCTGGGAGGCCACGGGGTGGTCCGTAACACGGAGGGACATCAGAGCGTCTCGGGACAAGGGAGTCCCACTCCCAAAATTTGGCAGACTGTCCCCACCTGAAAAGCCAGCAGGAGAACTGAGGACCCGGCGGACGGCCATGGGTGAGTGTTCAGAGAAATGGGGTGGAGGAGCCTTGCTTCCCCCGAACGACCTGAGACTTTCTGGCTCACACCTGGCTCACCGGATGAACTTGCCCCAGTGGACACCCTGCCCTGGGTGTGTGCCCTGAGTTCCCTCGCCAGGGTCCCTACTCTCCCTCCAGCCGCTCCCTGGGTGATCCGGGGCCCAGGGTCCTCTGAGCCTCAGTTTCCAAACTGAGTCCCAAACCCGACTGTGCCCTGGCACCTCCCACACATATTTCAGGACGCAGTGGCCCGGCTACTCACCGACAGGTCCTCCTGTCTGCTCAGTGCCTTCGGCTGCCTCCCTGCCTCAGGTAGTACCACAAGGGATTGCGCCACAGGTCCTCGATGATGATCTGGTAGGGGAAACCGCCCAGGTGAGCACGGGGCCCGGGCCCCCTTCCCAGGCTGCCCCCATTGCCATCACCAATGCTAATGAAGGCCTCAGCGGCCCCACCTCGGCAATCTTGTTAGACCCTGGGCAGCTGGGGTCGCACAACCACTTGAAGAAGGTAAGGCTGGTGGAGTCGAGTCTTCGGCTGGGAGCTCCACGTTCTTCATCCCAGAACCACTGCACTGGAGTGGACCGAGTCGCCCTGTATCCTGCAGGAAGGGAAAATTCAGGGGAGGCTCTGCACTGCCTAGGACCCACACCCTGTCGCCCTCTCTCCCGCTCTCCTCTCAGCCTCTCTCCCTCCTGTGCCGGCTCTGGCTTCCACTTGTGTCCCTACACACCCCCTGCTCCTCCCGAGTGCCCACCTGCCCCCGCCGGCCCACCCCCGGCACCCTCGAAGCTCTAGCCCACTCCTACCGGCAATGCTAAGGTGATACTCCTTAAGGATCACTTTGTTCTGGAAGTAGGGGTTGTTCCCAAAGAAAAACATCAACGTGCTGTGGTCCTTGGGACGGCCCAGTTCCTCCACCTGCAACATAAAAGAAAGACGAGGGGAAGGGGACTTGTCCTCCACGGGTCCCGAGATGCTCCCTGCATGTCCCGCTGAACAATACTGCCGCGCCCTCTCCTGCCCAAATTCCACTCCCAATTGTCCTACCCCGCCACCCACTCCCAGCGCTGACCTCCAAATCGGTCATGTAGCTGAGCACATCTTTGTCCTGGGCACCCGTCACGGCTGATATCTGGGGGTGATTCAGGATCTGCCTTGGGTCAAGGAGCCTCGCCTTCAGCGCTATGGAAGGAGAGCCAGGACCAACCCAGCCCTTCCCGGTGAGAGGAAGGGCCCCAAACAGGGCACGTGTAGAACCACCAGGCCCTGCTGCCCTCCCAAGCCACTCAGCTCCTGCTCTTTCATCACAGCTGCTCAATACCAGCAGGTGCCTTGGCTTCCAGTGCCTCCGAGAGGGTCTGCGCCCGGCGGGACAAGGTCAAGGGCCTGCCTGTTCTCCCTTCCACCGTCGTCACCCTGGCCTGTGTGTTTGGCAGGCAGGCAGTGACTGCTTTGGGTGTCCAGATGTGGTCGGTCGCGCTCTCAGGGCTGTGTTTGCTTATGTGTTGGCCTGCAGGCCTGTGTCCTGGAGGGGCCTTCTGTGCCCACAATGGGGCCACTCATCTCCCTTAGCCTGGCTGGACACCCACAGGGCAAAGGGAGGGCCCGTTAGGTTCAGCGAGAGAAGGAGGGAAAGGGGTTGGGTGGCAACGGGAGGGAAAGCAAAGGAGAGACAGAGACAGAGATACCCACACAGGAGGAAGGGACACAGAGGGAGGGCAGAGGGGAGCGAGGGAGAGGGTGGGACGCACATAGAGGGGAGAGACACGGAGGGAGGAAACGGGGGGTGGGGGGGCGCCTGGGCATGGGGCCGCAGCCTGGCTGTGTAGGGCCTGAGGAGACAGTTTGCAGCACCGCATACAGCGTGTCTGGGTTTCTGATGTATGGGGAAGCGTGGCGGCCTGCTGAATGACTCTGGAAGCCGCATGAGGACGCAGCAGTGGGTGGGCACTGTACTCTTTAGAAAAGAACACAGGCTCTGAAGGACAGGGAAGGGGGTGGCCTGCCTCTCAATGGGCATGCCCCACGCAGCCGGCAGGACGTTTCCTTCCAGGACCTGCTCCGAGCCAAGGGTGGAACTACACTAGACATGCAGGGTGTGGACATGTGCTCCATGACACCTGGGAGAGTGTTGGGAGTGCTCCCTGCAGTCCCAGAGCATTTGCCCGCAGCTTCTGCTCAGACGTGGTCTCCACAAGCCTCAGCCCTTGCCTTCCCCCCACCTTCAAGGCCCACGCCCCTGTGCTGCGCCTTATAGGGACGGGGGACCCACTCCCACTGGGGGTGGAGAGGGGCAGGGGACCCTTTCCCCCAGCGCTCCTGCCCCTGGCAGAGCCTCTGCTGGTCCCTTCCTCCCAGTGGTCCTCCACCGCAGACAAACCCAAGCCCAGCAGGAGGAAGGATACCGCCTGGGCCCAGAAGCCGGGGATGCGCTGGATGATGGCCCTTCTTCCAGCCAGGTGAGAACTCCGCTTCTGATTCATCCTGCGCTTGAGCCGCAAGTAGGCCCTGGTAGCTTGGGCATCCACAGAGCTGAGCGCGAACTGAACCATCTCCAGCGGGGCAAGTGGTGCACCGGCTGGCTCGGGACCCGGCCCTGACTCCCCCTGCTGCAGCTGCTGCAGCTGCTCGTCCTGCTGTGCTTGCACCGCCTCCTGGTCTTCCACGGCCACGACCTCCACCACCGCCATGATATCCTCCACCACCAGCACCAACTCGTCCCCGGGGCCAGCCTGCTCTCTGCCCTGCTGGGCCTCCGCACCCAGCACAGCCTCTGCGCCCATCCCCCCGGCACCTAGGGCCTGCAGCTGCCCCGCCTCACCCCAGGCGCCTGCCTGGGCGCAGGGCTCCGGCGCCTCACGGCCCCCCTCCAGGAACAAGGTGCTCCAGGATGGCAGGGCAGCCCCGCCTTGCCCGGAGCCCGCCGCGCTCTCCATGTGGTGCTGGTCCTGAGGGAGCAGAGCCAGCAGCGGAGGGAAGGAGCTGGAGGAGCCAGCACCTAGCTCCCGCACGCGGCCGGCAGGTGGAGCTCTGGCGCCCCCAACTGGAGGCGGGAAGCAGAGGCCTCCAAGAGGCCGGAGGCTGGTGAAGGCATGCGCAGAAGAGCTAGGGACCAGATGGCCACGGGGCGACGGTGACGCGACGCCACGCATGCGGCCTTTGTGACACGGAGCCCTGAGTCACGCCCAGGCCGCTGGGCACGGAGCGTACGGAGGATGACAGGGCGGAGCGTGTGCCCGCCCAGACCCCCGCCCCTCGGCCCCAAAGGCAGCAGCCAGGGAGCCGGCCTGTGTGCCTCCTCCTCCGGGGTGGCCTCCGCATCTGGAACCTGGTCTATTCCCGGCTATCACCTGCCAGGCCATGAGCCGGAGGTCCCTCATATCACACAGCCCGTGTTACCTTTCCCGGCCGTCCAGGGGGACCAGGCTGCTGGCACTGGGGAATTCCAATGCAACGGCTCAAGAGGGTGACCCCCTGACCCCCGGAAGCCTCACCCGGCCCTTTCTTAGTGACCCTGAAGGAAAGCCCTGGAGCCATTACCTGGTGCTCCAACCACCGCCAGATCGCTGTGCCCATGGCCTTCCCGCATTTACCTGAACGGTGGCGAAGGGTGTCAGGGGGCCGCCCACCAGGATCCAGGATGCAGGGGCTGCCTCCCTCACCCCCTCCGCGCCCAGACTCTCCTCAAAAGAGAGGAAACACACACACATAAGTGGCCTCAAATTAGCAAAGAGCCAAGGTCCCTGGCCACCCCACGGAGCCTACAGAGCTACTAACACAGCCCCAGGGAGGTCCGGGATTCGGACTCGGTGGCATGCCAATGGGCAGGACATGTAGCCTACACAGTGACTCGGGGTAGTCTTTCGTCAAAGCCGCTGGTAGGACTTGCTCCCGCTGTACTTTCCTCTGCCACACCCTTCTCTGTCTGGCTCTCTTCCCATCTTTGCTTTCTCCTTCCTTGGGTGACTCTCGTGTCCTCCTTCCCTCCTGCTCTAACTGCCAAGGATGTCAGAGCTCCAGCAGAATGGTCCACGGAGCCTGCTTTTATCCACCTTCCTGAGGAGCTGAGGCTGCTGGGCAGCTCCACTGCCTTTGGTCCCCCCACTGGCTGCATGTTCCTGCTGTGTCTGTCACGGAGTGGACTACCTGCCTGCGAGGGGATATGGCAGCGAGCATTGGCAGCACGCGTGCCCTTTCTCCGGTACTCACCAGGTCCTTCGGGACAGTCCCACGCCTCATGGCGGTCCCCACCTTGGGTGAACATTGAGGTGCCCGAGGGACACCGCCTTGAGTGCCAGGAAGCCCGCGTGGGTGATGCCAAGGCCGCGAGGGTTAGTGTTGCATTGTGGGAGGGCCTCATTTAAAACGAATGGGTCTGGGCGCCTGGAGGATTTCAACCGGAAAGGGGCAGGAGGGTCCCCCTTGAGGTAAAGTGCAGGGCTTTTGGCGGTAGCACGTTTCAGTGTTTCAAAATCTGCTTGTTGAAGCAAACGAGGAAGGGAGCAAAACCAAAGGCCATATGGCGGGAGAAGCAAAATTTTCTAACACCGTCCCTGAGACAGCCCAGACGTTGGAGTTACCACTACAGTCCTAAGTACACTAGCTCTTGTCATGTTGCTCCAGCCCCTGAAGGAAGCTCCTGAGGCAATACTGCACCAGAAGCAGCACAGCCGTGGAAATGGAGAAGGCTGGGGGCTCCAGGTGATGGGAGACGGGGAAGAGAGCAAGAGGGGGAAGAGAGGGAGAGTAGGACTGAGGAGGGAGGAAAAGGGAGGGAGGGGAAGGAAGAGAGAGGAGGGAGAGAGGAGGGAGAGGGACACAGAAGGGAGAGGGGGAGGAGAGGGAGAGGGTGAAGAGAGGGAAAGGAGGGGAGAAGTAGAGGAGGAGGGAGGGGAAGAAGAGAGAGGAGGGAGAGAGGAGGGAGAGGGACACAGAAGGGTGAGGGAGAGAGGAGGGAGAGGGAGAGGAGGGATGGAGAGGAGAAGAGAGGGAAAGGGAGAGGGAGAGAGGAGGGAGAGACTCTGCAGGGAGAGAGGAAGGGAGAGAGGGAGAGGGAGGGAGAGGGGTCAGCTCATGCTGACCACCAGCAGGCACAAATTGGGAATGCCAGAAAGAGGTGGGAGAGAGGAAGAGGCAGCCAGTGCATGAGGACCTAAGGTGATAAAGCTTTGCCACTTTGCGGACAATGCTGACTCTGCACATCCAAGGAGCCCAATGCAGTCCTAGTGGAAGGAAGGATCCAAAGGGATGCCCAGGCCAATGGGCTCTTGTCTTTGGTGCAAAGGCAAGGACAGGCCTCTCGGCAGCCCACAGAGGCGGGACTGACCCATCACACCCCGGGGTTCCTCAGTGAGAGGAAGAGCCAGCTTCCCCTTAGGATGGACGGTGGCCAGAAGGCAGTGGGTGATAACCTTCAACACGTTCAGGGACAAAGAGTGTAACGTAAAGGTTATGGTCGCCAAGGACGCCCGAGAAAATATGCACCAGGCATCAGGAGAAGGAGTGAGAGGATGAGCCTAGGGTGGTAGGGAGAGGGCCGTGGGGTGGCGGTGGGGGTGTGTGGCTCTAACATAAGCAGAGTCCTACCCGCTGAAAGGAAGCCGGTCACTAGACCCTTAAGTCAGAGGGCTAGCCTGAGATACAAGGCATCCCCGTAAAGTACTCGCAGAGGAAACAGGAGAGCAGGATTTGCCTATGGAACCACGCTGCGTTGCCTGTGTGGCCTGAAGGACAAGTGCATCCAAGCAGGGGCACGTGTAGGATCGTCGGCTCAGCATGCACAGAGCTGGGTCTTGTAAGCTGTGGGAACGTGAAGTGGAGTCACGACACCCAGCCGGGAGCAGGCCCCTCGCCCACTACGTCAACCAAGTCCACGTATGGGCAAACCTGGGTTCCCCCAGGCTGGGGTGTTCCCTGCAATTGTGAGTGGGGAGGGCCCCCAAGAAGGGGCGTTCAGTGTAGAATCGGTAAAGCACAGTCTACCGTGGAGGAAGCCAGCCCCTTCCCAGAAGGAAGCCTACGGGTGGGAGCACCCATGTGTAGGAAGCTAACAGAGCCAGAGGCGGGCAAGCAACCCCAGGGTAGAGCAGTGGTGACGGGGTGAACGGGGTCGGGGTGTGAACACTGAGTTCCGCCAGGCGCAGGAGTTCTACCGACCCAAGGTGCCCCGGGCCTGCAGGTGGCAATATTGGCTGCGTCCCTAGCGTTGGGGTCAGCCAAGCGTTTGTAGAGAAATTTCAGAACGAAGGGGCAGGAAGGACCTCTTTGAGGTCCCCGCATGTCCCTGACGGTGCCTTGGGTACCTCGCTCACGCACAAGGTCTCGGAGGCCTAGTGGAGCTCGATCCAGTGGTGCCAGAGATGTCCGCCTGTCTCCCAGACACACGAAGCGGACAGCAAAGGAGGACGTAACGCAGGAATTGAGGATGGAAAGGGGCATGGGTTACACAGAAACCAAGTACCACAGTGGCGGACGTCAGTCGGTCCTGCTCAGGAGCAGGCTATGCGGCAACACAGCAAGACTGGGAGGGCAGCAGGACGTTCTGCCTTTGAAAACCTGCCCACATCAACGCACTGTGCAAGAGACTGAGGCCACAAAGTAGTTGAAAGCGGGAAAAGGGAGAACGATGAGTGACCTTCGGCCCTAAGCGGGGCGGCTGAGGACACTTTGGTGAGCCCCTCGCTGCCCGGCAGGAGGAGCTTGGCCCTTCCTCTGTTTCCAAGGAGGCGTCACTGCGCCACCCTACGGTACAGGAAGTGAAGGACTTCTCGGGACTCACCAAAGATTCCTAACGCACCCCCGTCGGAGGAGGAGAGGATTCTGACCCCGAAATGGATGAAACGGGGTCCGATTCACAGGTGGACAGACTCAGAGACAGGAACCCTTACGCCAACCCATTGGCAGGCCAACGGCCCGGCAGCTGTAGCCAAGCAGAGACTCGCAAAGCCCAAAGCACTCCTAGAGGCACAGCTCTGCCTATCTGGGCTCAGCACGGATGCGAGATGGGAGACCTGACGGCACAGGCACAGACGGGCCAAGACACGCCAAGGCATGTTCGGGAAGACAGACTAACACGGGCAAAGAGGGACGCTTTACACAGACAAGAACACGAAGATCCAGAAGGGCCAGGGACACACACGTGGTTCAGAGCCATGGAGCCAGAACGCTAGTGAACTCCTGATGTGGTCCTCTCCGATGAGACAGCAGTCTGGGATCCAGGACTGTGGGTCCCTCAGTGCCCGGGTTCTCGGTCATGCCGCGTCGTGGAAAGGAGATGTAGTCCAGAAGAGGAGTGGTGGGCAGCAGGGCAAAGTTTATTCAGCAAGTGTACAGAGCTCCCCAAAGGGTTGCTGCATTCCTGTTCAAGTTTAGGGGGTTTGGGGCGCCTGGGTGGCTAGACGCTTAAGCGTCTGCCTTCGGCTCAGGTCCTGCAGCCAGGCTCCTGGGATCGAGCCCCGCTTCGGGCTCCCTGCTCGACGGGAAGCCTGCCTCTCCCTCTCCCTGGGCTGTTTCCCTGCTTGTGCTCTCTCTCTCTCTCTCTGTCAGATAAATAAATAAATAAATAAATAAATAAATAAATAAATAAATAAATAAATAAGTTTAAATAAAATAAAGTTTCAGGATCTTGGAAGCCATGGTAATGTACAAAAGTTTAGGGAGTTGGATAAGCTCTTTCCAACCTGGAGTGTGGGGCCCTGTGGAATCCCTGATAAGGTGTTGCAATCTCGGCTTTGATCCTGCCCCTGTCTACCTATGGGGTTATTGTTCACGTGTGGAAGGGTCTTGTGGGCTGACACCTGGAGACTAACTGCCTCAGCTTGTGACAGGGACCAGTGATTCGTGCCTCTTGGTGGTGCTTACCTTGTGGGGTCTTCAGCGGAGAGAGGGCCTTGGGCAAACGCCTTCAGCCCATGTGGAAACAGGAATCTCAGCACCACAGTGGTCATGGGACAGACAGCACACCGCTGCGTGGACTGGGCCTTGCCAGTCCTGAGGAACCATACCACCCCTCCCGCACGCCTCCGCCTCTTTGTCGTCTGGGGGAGCCCAAATGAGGGCCCTAGGGAGTCAGGGCACTAGAGATGCCCGCAGAGCGTGGCTGTGTGAGCTTGTGTGTGCCAGGACATGTGAGGGATTGGAGTGTGTGTGGGGGTGGGTGACTGAGGGTGCACCTGAGTGAGTGTGTGTGTCAGCTTGTGGGTGCGGCTGTTTGAGTGTGTGTGTGAGGACGCAGTGTCTGTGCACCACTGTGTGTGAGTGTGCGTGTGTGTGTGTCCCCCTGCAATTTCTCCTTTCTCCTGGGCCCTTGTGCCGGGACGAGAGGGTCATGTTTCCTACCCTCCCAGCTCCCTCTGTCCCCTCTCCCACAGTCCCTCCATACAGCCTGGCCCTCACTCCTTAACGTGGTTGCTGGTCCTCAGAACCTGACTGTGTCAGCAGGAGGCTGTGTGCGTTCCTAGACCTGGGGAGAGCAGTGGCACTGGGTTCGACAGAGTCATGGACCTTGAGTCCTCCCCCCCATGGAATGTGCAGTGGGTGTGTGTGAGGCCATCCACCAGGGAGCATCCCTGGAGGCCACCATCGGCGTCCACCTAACCTGGCAACTGGACGTGTTTGTCCCTGGCTCCTTATTCCCTTTCCTTGAACTCCCTCATTTCCCCAGGGAAGAGATGAGCCCCGGTTGGCTGGCCTTTCGATCAGATCTTCTCCCTGCCCAGCCCCACTGGGCCTGGGGGAACGGTACCTCTGCCCCCTGGGATGCAGTCCCAGACCATGCGTGTCCTAGCCCTGTGGGCAAGCCTACAGGACAGGCCGATCCACAGACCGGGGAAGCCCAGGCGCAGAAGGAAAACACCGACATGCAGCCGCTGTGTTCAGTCAGTCCCCTGGAGCCCCTTCCAGGAGGAAGAGTGCGTGTGCCAGAGCACACAGACACACACACACACACACACACACACACACACACACACACACAGAAACACACTTGACGTTGTTTATTTACATTTCGATATTTCTCCAGGGCTCCCGGGGCCTCAACAGGCCTTGTTTCACCCCGGCACCTGTCTTCAGTTATTTCCTGCAGAGAGGAAGCGGGTTGACCCTTCGGCTCCTTCTGAAGTTTCCGGACTGCTTTCCGTCAAGTGCGATGGTCCTCATCCTCATTTCAACATCATGAAGCTCCCTAGACGAGATGGCACACACACACACACACACACGCACACGCACAAGCACGCACGCGGGGACACACGTGCACATGGACACAGGAGGAGAGCAGTGGGTATCTTCACTGGGCCATACTTAAGGTTGCTTGAGGGTTTCAAGGTTCTCGTCGGGAATGGCGTTCATTCTCCCCTGGCCAAGCCCCTGCCCCCGACTGTGATCGCTTTATGTTTCCTCCAGCCACGTATGAACGAGCGTGCTCCTTCATGACTGCCCGCGGGCCAGTGGGCTTGGCAAAGGAGATGCCTCCGGAATTTAAGGGGACAACTGTGGTGATCAACACAGAGAAGGGACGGGAAGGCGGGGTGCGGCTTTGCACCAGGACACCCAGACATTTGGGCCAAGGGTGCCTCTGGTCACCCTTGTAATGCGCTGCTCGCAGACCTGAGGCTGGGGTCCACGGGCCACAGAATGACAGTTGCCGCAAGTGCAGGCGCTGAGCCGGCTTTGCTTCTCCGGCTCTGCTCCATGACGCTGCGTGGCCTCGCCTGCCTCAAGCTTCCCCAGGCACAACCCGTTTGGCACTGCACCTCCCCACGTTCCATGTCAGGGTGACGTGCTTTGTCCCGGGGTCGCTGTCTCGGAGTGTTCCTGTGAACCTCAGTGTCTCCCTTTGTGTAGCCCAGGGCCCAGGGATCCCGACAGCACACGTCTCGGCGCCCACGCCCTGGGCTCCTCACCTGTCGTCCTCTCAGTTCCCTCTCCTGCTGCCTTCTTGCTCACATAATACTGCAGGGGATTGGGCCACAGGTCGTCCATGATGATCTGGCAGGAGAAACGGGGGCGGGGCTCAGGTGTCCATCCCAAGCAGCTGGAGAAGCCAGCAAGGTCATTTACGCTGTGTGTCACAGGGCCCCACCTCAGCTATCCTGCTAGCCCCGGCAAAGCTGTGGTCAGAGAACCAGTTGAAGAAGTTAAGGCTGCTGTTGTGGTGCCTGCGGCTGTGGGCCTCTCGTTCGAAATCCTGGTGCCACTGGATGGGAGGGGAATGAGATGGCCCGTACCCTGCAGGAAGACGAGTGTGTGAGAGGGTGCTGGGTAATGAGTCGGGGAAGGCAACCCGCCCTCCTCCACCTGCCACCGCCCATCCAGACAGCGGCCTCTTACCAGCAGCGCTGACGACATACTCCTTCACAACCACTTCATTCCGGAAGTAGGAGTTCTTGCGAAAGAAGAGCAGGATCTGGCGGCACTCACGGGGAAACCGCAGTTCCTCCACCTGCCCGGCGGGAAAGTGGGGCAGAGGGGTGAAAGCTCTGTCCAGCAGACCTTGACCCTCCTGACTTGGGGGAGGACTCACTTTGGCCACCCTCTCCTCTCCTGTCCCCCACCCCGGCCTCAGTCTCCCGGGCCAGACCTTCAAATCCGTCAGGTAGCCAAGTATGCCTTCATCTTGCTCACTGATCATGGCTGACATCTGCGGGTGGTTCACAAACTGCTTTCGGTCAAGGAGCTCCGAGGGCTGGAGATGAAAGAGCTACAGCAACAGAGCGAGTCTGGACAGCAACCGGGCACTGTCTCCCCTCTCCGCCGCGGGGTCCCACTGCCTCCGCCCCGGCTGCCTCAAGGACCACGGCGCCCCGTGGTGCTACATATCTCAGCAGGGACACAGGCAGCTGGCATCCTGAGAGACACCCCTCCCGCCCCACACCCCCTCCACAGCTCATCCTCCTGTGCTGATGGCTAGGCAGAACTAGCGCGTTCCCGGACAGCACACATTCCTGCCTCAGGCTGACCGGGTGGGCTCTCACCACCCCTTGCCTGCAGCATTCTACCCAGGGGAACCCGTGCTTGGTGTGAATGTGTTTTGGGTGAAGAGACCCTGCTGCTATTCCTGACTCTGACCCGAACCAGTGCTCCTAGATGCCCAGCGGAGTTTCAGTGCCTCGTGCGACACCCAGAGCACCCTGCGGCCCCCACGCCCAACCGGAACCAGGATTTCCAGGCTGTCTTGATCCCCACGGCATGAGCGTGTCCTCTGCAATGCTGCGGGGCGTGAGGGGGCTTCCCCCCCATGATGCATGTTGGTAGTCAACAGCCCCCTCCCTCTCGTTCCTCATGCACTGGCCCAGACACATCGGAATCCCTCAGTGACAGCATGAAGGATACAGCCTTGGCCCAGAAGCCAGGGATGCCCCGGATAATGGTGCTTCGGTGTTCCAGGTGACGCTGCCGCCTCTGACATGACTTGAGCTTGAGCCGAGAGTAGGACCTGCTGGCTTGCTTATTCACGGGCTCCAGCTCGGACTGCAGGGCCCCTAGAGCCTCGAGCGGGGACAGGGATGGACCCCGCCGTGCCTCTGGCTGTTCTTCCCCTTCCTGCTTCTCCTGCGCCTCTTCCTCCTTCTGGCCCTCCTCCCTGGCCTCCTCCTGCACAGCCACCTCCTCAGCCTCTTCAGCCTTCTCCCCTTCCTCAGGCTGCTCCCACTCCTCGGCCTCCTCTTCCTCAGCCACCTGCTCTTCACCATCTGCGTCCTCCTCCTTCTTAGCCTCCTCCTCCTTGGCCTCAGATGCTCCGTCCACAGAATCCTCCTCAGCCTTCTCCGCCTCCTCATGCTCTTTCTCCGTGGACTTCTCATTTCCCTCATCAGCTTCCTCCCCCACCTCCGTAACCTCTTGGAGGTATATCTCAGACTCTTCCGCAACAGCCCCCTCCTCAGTGTCCTCCTTCTCATCCTCAACAGCCTCCCCTTCCTCAGCCTCTTCAGGCCGTGCCACCACTTCAGCTTTCTCCTCTTCCTCAGACTTGACTGTGTCCTGAGACTCCACCGCAACTTTGGCTTCCTGCTCAGCCTCCTTGTCCTCCTCCTCCTCTGATTCCTCTACAGTGTGCTCCCCTCCAACCTCCTCTACACCAGGGTCCAGCGCTACCATGATATCCACCACCAGCACCAACTCGTCCCCGGGGCCGGCCTGCTCTCTGCCCTGCTGGGCCTCAGCACCCACCACAGCCTCTGCGCCCATCCCGGCGGCACCTAGGGCCTGCAGCGGCCCTGCCTCCCCCCAGGCGCCTGCCTGGGCGCGGGGCCCCGACGCCTCACGGCCCCCCTCCAGGACCAAGGTGGTGCAGGACGGCGGGGCAGCCCCGCCTTCCCCGGAGCCCGCCGCGCTCTCCATGTGGTCCTGGTCGTGAGCGAGCAGAGCCAGCAGCGGAGAGGAGCTGGAGGTGAGAGCACGTGGCTCCCGCAAACGGTCGGGCAGGTGGAGCTCTGGCGCCCCTAGTCGTCTGCGGGAGGCAGCGTCCTCCCAGAGGCCGTGGGCCGCTGAACGCATGCGCACAAGGGATAGCGGGCATGCTGTGTCGCCCCAGGATGACGCTGTATCACGTGTGCGGCCTTGGTGGGACTGAGTCCTGGGCTGGCCCAGGACGAGGGAGAACCCCGCGTCCAATCAGGTAACGGCTGGTGGGCGTGCCCACGCAGGGCCCCGCCCCTCGCGCTGCAGGCACCACTCAGGGAGCCAGCTACGGCGCCCCCGCCTGCCGTCCGTCCGGGACACACCTCCACCTTCACCCCTCCCGCCGCTTCCTCCCGGGGGGCCCTCCGCCTGGTATTTGAAGCCAGGCAATGCCAGGCTGTCCCTCGCCTACCCGAATAGACTCCTCTAGGACTCAGGACACGGTACACACCCCCGGGAGCCCTGGACCAGTGTGTGTGGAAAGCGTCAGCCCATGCCCCGGAGAATCTAGGGCAATTCCAGGACACAGGTGCCCCGATGCTCTCTGCCAGGCCAGCGTGGGGGGAAAAGTGTGGCCACAGTTTGTTCCAGCCCATGTCCTTTGCTACTCAGGAGAAGAGTGACAAAGAGTGCTGGTTCCATCTGTGTGCCTGTCCTTTCTTCTTCCTCACCTTTCCGTCTTCCTCTAAGTCTTTGTGTTCAGGTGCTCTTTCTCTGGCTCCTCGCTGGCCACACGGTCTCTAGGGGAGAAGGACTTCAGGACAGAAGATGCATTCACCCCTCTGAGCAGCTCTTTTCCCTGGGCATAAAAGCCCTGTCCCCCTCTGTGACTGGCACCCAGTCAGGTGACCCTGGAAAAGGTCCCAAGCGGGGTCCCACAGCAGCACACTCACCCAACAACCACGCAAGCAGACACGCAGTGTGTTTGCCCTGGAGGACAGAGAAACTGACCCTTAGAGGAGCCACGAGCATAGAGCAAAGGGGACCCTGAAGAGGATGTCTGGGTGAACCCTGTTAAGAGGGTGGCTGGTGATGCCGTCTGCTGGCCTGGAGCCACCTGTCTGTCTGCTGTTAGGGAGGCCAGGCGGCAAGGAGCTGAGGACGGCACCCAGGACACACGTAGCAGGAATGCACACGCCTTTCCTACTAGACACAGAGCGTCTTGCGTTGCATTCTGCCAACACCGCGAATGCCATGGGAATGGGTTCCCGGCTCATCTGGCCTGCAGAGGAGAACGTACCCTTCCTAGCCTTGCCCCGTCCATGCCCGTCAGGTCAGACCGTGAGCAGAACATCAGGCCGGGACACCACGGCCCCGGGGCTGGCTCGCAAACGTGGTGAGAGGACACCCAGAGTGCGCTTCTGAGCCAGCACAGTAGGCTTGGGCAGGTGGTTTGGTGCCAATGCAAGCCAGTCTCTCCAGCTCTGACCGAAAAGTAAGGCCTTCTTCCACACCCCCTGAGTCCTCGCAGCCGGCAAAGTGCCGCACGAGCCATGCCCCGGAGAAGGCGTGGCAACGTAAGGCTTACTCCCTGGCAGCTGATGCATGCGTCCAATCGTCCCCACCTCATTCCATGGAAGGCGGGACTTCCACATGGCCAAGGCAGCACGGCGCCTGTGCTCTGGCGGCCCAGGGCACGTGGTTCAGGGCTACCGTCCAGCCTTTCCTCTCCCCTTTAGAGCAGGGAGGTCCTTCCTGAAAGCCCAACGAGGCCCAGAAGGTTCCAGGGAAAACAGGCACGGTGGGCTGGCCCTTCCTGGGGACATCTGGGCCTGAGGCATGCTGGCCGACCCCCTGCGACCAGCAGGTTTCCTGGGACTTCCCTTCCACCCTGCGGACGTGAAGAATCCTAGGGACCGGACCGTGGGAGCTGCCAGGCTGTTCCTCGATTAAGTTTCAAGGAGCCGGGAAGACGCGGATGAGGGAACAGCCTTTCCAGGGGCTCAAGGGAACCTCCCTGGGCCCACAGCATTGCGGCTCTCCACCTCCCTTCTATGTCTCCGAGGAGTGTATCAAGCTTCAGATCCCCAACACTGCCACACAGTCGTGCCACCTAGTGCTGTTCCGGACATGGGGCCATGGGCCCAGCAGGGTTTCCTGAGCCCGAAGAACGAATCCCTCCTCTACCTACAGCTAGCTGCTCCCACAGGCAGGAAGGAAGAGAGTTCCCCAAGGACGTGAGGCCAAGAGTCCAAAGAGGCTGAGCTGTCAGCATTTCAGCCCAGGGCCCGCTGGAAGGCTCACGCAGGGACCACTGATGGGCAACAGGAAGATGGAGCTGGGGCCCTCGTTGCGAGGTCCTACGCCCAGTTGTGGCAGAGGTAGTGGGGAACGTCACCTGGGGAAGTGTGTCCTTGGGGGCGTGCTGGTGGTGGGAGCGAGCTCAGGGGTGGTGAGACTTGTTGATTTGGGAAGGCCCTGTGGGCTCATGAGCAGCAAGCTAGGTGGCCCTCAGTGAGGCAGGGACCATGGGCCTTGAGGGTCCACCTCCTCTCCTTTCCCTCTTCTGCACCTGGTCCACAGGAGGCAGAGATGACCGCCCCAACATGGAGCTCATCGGACACCGGGACAGCCCTTCGGCCAGGAGGAGCGCTCCCTCGGGACTCTTTCCTCTGCAGAAACGGACTGCCAGTGGGGACTTACTTACTCCTTGGGACCCTTGGCCGACAGCGCAAATCGGGACACAAGTTCTTACCCCTCTGTAGCACACGCTGAAACATTACGGTGTTTCCCCCAGCTGGGACCGGCCGTGCCGGCAGCACAGATGGGAGGTCGCTTGACATACCCCTGCCAGCTCCCACCCCTCCCTGCTTCCCTTGGCCACTCTGCGTGTGGCATCCAGGGGTAGACACACCCCTTAATACCCAAGGAATGCCCACGACGCCTGTGTGTCAGGAGGGACATGGCTGCACTCTGCCACTGGCCCCTTTCTCCTTAGTCAGCAGAGCTAGAAACCTCGAGGTCCAGGGCCTACAACCACACTGGGACATGCGTGTGCTCATGCAGACACTGGAATATGCAACACACACACACACTCTTGACACACAGGCATGCATGGTGTCCACACACACACCCCTCTCACGCATGTGCTACAAACACGTGGAGACACGAGCACTCACGCGTACTCATGGAAGCATGCACAACACACACATGGACATGGTGTCAGTCTCTCCGACATGGAGATGGCTTCACACACACACACACACACACATACATTGTCACACTCACAACACAGCATTCACACTGGGTCTCCAGCAGAGCCATCAACACTTGGAACTGCCCTAACATACTCACAAACGTGGTACCGACACACACATACACAAGAAACACACACAAACACCCATCCACTTTTTCTTACAGGCATACAGAGTGGGCTTCCCCCAAACACAGACACACACACACACACACACACACACACACACGGACATACAGCACTCACACTAGGTCTCCGGCAGAGGTATCCACACGTGGTACCGCCACAGCAAAGTCACAAACGTGGCCCCACAACACACACATAAACAACACAAACCAACACCCTTGGTTTTTTTCCTACAGGCATCCACACAGGGGCACACACACACACACACACACACAGCACTCACACTAGGGCTGTGGCAGAGGCATCTCATTGCGCACTGCCATACAAACTCACAAACGTGGCCCCCACAGTACACACGTAAACAAAAAACATACACAAACACCCATGATCTTTTTCTTAGAAGCATACACAATGAGCCTCACACAAACACACACACACACACTCAAACACACAGCACTCACACTAGGTCTGTGGCAGAGCCATGTACACACAGCACCGCCATAGCAAGCTCACAAACATGGTCCCACAACACACACATACACAACAAATACACACAAACACCCATGGTCATTTTCTTCCAGGCATACACAGTGGGCCTCACAGTGGGCCTTACACACAGGCATGGGGAACACACCCAATGAACATACACGGACTTCTGCGTTGAAGCATACACAATTCTCCCCAAACCATCTGGCTGACAGAGACACACAGACAAACATAGACACACAGGTATCCATGCATACAAAAACCCAAAGAGACAGGGGCGCCTGGGTGGCTCAGTCATTAAGCGTCTGCCTGCGGCTCAGGGTGATCTCGCGGCGTTCTCGGATCGAGCCCCACATCAGGCTCGTCCTCTGGGAGCCTGCTCCTACCTCTCCACCACCCTGCCTGTGTTCCCGCTCTCGCTGTCTCTCTGTCGGTTAAATAAATAAATAAGTTCTTTAAAAAAAAACACACAGAGAGAAAATTCACACAGGCACACAAGTGGGCAGACACAGAGGTATGCACCCTTGACCACCCTAGTACACGCACCTGTGCTTGTGTAAAATGAGAAACACACAATACACACACAGTCTCCAACCAGAGGCACACACGGGTGGGTAGGCATACACACACGCACACACACACACATGCACGCCTGTGGGAGGGTGGTGCAGAGGGACAGGACATGGGTTTGGAGGGACCGTGAGGGACCCTGAGGAACCGCCTCCTTAGTCCTCCAGGGACACGTGGTTTTGTGGTGATCCTGACTAGAGGAAGCATGCACGGGACGGCATCACAGCAATGCAGGGCACGCTTCCAGGAGAAAGGGTACAGGGAGAAGCTCTCCAAGCGGGGTGAACGGGGCGGTAGCAGAGCCACCGGGCCACGAGTGCCCCGCTCGGCACGCCCCTTCCCCTGCCCTGAAGAACACGGCTCCCATGTAGAGAGGTGTGCCCTTTCCCGTCCTTCTCCCTGACCTGCCGAGCAAGAGTGGTGGTCTCTCCACAACCAAGCCCTGCCCTGCCCTGCCCCCGTGCCTTACATCCCCCGCACACACGGAATCCCACAGGCCAGGGCTGATCTCCTACTGGCCGTGTGCTGGGTCCCCCATACACATCCACACACAGACACATAGGGCTTCTTAACTTGTTTATGACTCGCCCGCCATCCCTGGCGATCTGGGTGCTGGACACTCTCTAGAGCTGGCCCTGAAGATCTGTTCCCCCACGTCTGTCCTGTGCGGGCAGAGCACCACGTAGACACGTCCACCCGTCTCTCACAACGCTGGACGCCTCCTCCACTGCTTCTCGCTGGTCCAACTCTGATGCTCTGCGGTGTCCACGTCCGCACAGCTGCCGTGCCCGCGACACACACACACAAACACACGACACACGGACGCACAAGGGAGGTGTTCGTGACACTGCCTCATGCCGAGGATCGCTAAGGCGGCGGTGACCGAGGGCCCTGTCCTTGTGGGATCCCGCTTCCTCCTCCTCTAGGGCTTCACCACCCTCCTCCAGATGGCCTAGTACCATTGCCAAGAATGGCCGTGTGGCTCTGGGAGGCCACGGGGTGGTCCGTAACATGGAGGGACATCAGAGCGTCTCGGGACAAGGGAGCCCCACTCCCAAAATTTGGCAGACTGTCCCCACCTGAAAAGCCAGCAGGAGAACTGAGGACCCGGCGGACGGCCATGGGTGAGTGTTCAGAGAAATGGGGTGGAGGAGCCTTGCTTCCCCCGAACGACCTGAGACTTTCTGGCTCACACCTGGCTCACCGGATGAACTTGCCCCAGTGGACACCCTGCCCTGGGTGTGTGCCCTGAGTTCCCTCGCCAGGGTCCCTACTCTCCCTCCAGCCGCTCCCTGGGTGATCCGGGGCCCAGGGTCCTCTGAGCCTCAGTTTCCAAACTGAGTCCCAAACCCGACTGTGCCCTGGCACCTCCCACACATATTTCAGGACGCAGTGGCCCGGCTACTCACCGACAGGTCCTCCTGTCTGCTCAGTGCCTTCGGCTGCCTCCCTGCCTCAGGTAGTACCACAAGGGATTGCGCCACAGGTCCTCGATGATGATCTGGTAGGGGAAACCGCCCAGGTGAGCACGGGGCCCGGGCCCCCTTCCCAGGCTGCCCCCATTGCCATCACCAATGCTAATGAAGGCCTCAGCGGCCCCACCTCGGCAATCTTGTTAGACCCTGGGCAGCTGGGGTCGCACAACCACTTGAAGAAGGTAAGGCTGGTGGAGTCGAGTCTTCGGCTGGGAGCTCCACGTTCTTCATCCCAGAACCACTGCACTGGAGTGGACCGAGTCGCCCTGTATCCTGCAGGAAGGGAAAATTCAGGGGAGGCTCTGCACTGCCTAGGACCCACACCCTGTCGCCCTCTCTCCCGCTCTCCTCTCAGCCTCTCTCCCTCCTGTGCCGGCTCTGGCTTCCACTTGTGTCCCTACACACCCCCTGCTCCTCCCGAGTGCCCACCTGCCCCCGCCGGCCCACCCCCGGCACCCTCGAAGCTCTAGCCCACTCCTACCGGCAATGCTAAGGTGATACTCCTTAAGGATCACTTTGTTCTGGAAGTAGGGGTTGTTCCCAAAGAAAAACATCAACGTGCTGTGGTCCTTGGGACGGCCCAGTTCCTCCACCTGCAACATAAAAGAAAGACGAGGGGAAGGGGACTTGTCCTCCACGGGTCCCGAGATGCTCCCTGCATGTCCCGCTGAACAATACTGCCGGGCCCTCTCCTGCCCAAATTCCACTCCCAATTGTCCTACCCCGCCACCCACTCCCAGCGCTGACCTCCAAATCGGTCATGTAGCTGAGCACATCTTTGTCCTGGGCACCCGTCACGGCTGATATCTGGGGGTGATTCAGGATCTGCCTTGGGTCAAGGAGCCTCGCCTTCAGCGCTATGGAAGGAGAGCCAGGACCAACCCAGCCCTTCCCGGTGAGAGGAAGGGCCCCAAACAGGGCACGTGTAGAACCACCAGGCCCTGCTGCCCTCCCAAGCCACTCAGCTCCTGCTCTTTCATCACAGCTGCTCAATACCAGCAGGTGCCTTGGCTTCCAGTGCCTCCGAGAGGGTCTGCGCCCGGCGGGACAAGGTCAAGGGCCTGCCTGTTCTCCCTTCCACCGTCGTCACCCTGGCCTGTGTGTTTGGCAGGCAGGCAGTGACTGCTTTGGGTGTCCAGATGTGGTCGGTCGCGCTCTCAGGGCTGTGTTTGCTTATGTGTTGGCCTGCAGGCCTGTGTCCTGGAGGGGCCTTCTGTGCCCACAATGGGGCCACTCATCTCCCTTAGCCTGGCTGGACACCCACAGGGCAAAGGGAGGGCCCGTTAGGTTCAGCGAGAGAAGGAGGGAAAGGGGTTGGGTGGCAACGGGAGGGAAAGCAAAGGGGAGACAGAGACAGAGATACCCACACAGGAGGAAGGGACACAGAGGGAGGGCAGAGGGGAGCGAGGGAGAGGGTGGGACGCACATAGAGGGGAGAGACACGGAGGGAGGAAACGGGGGGTGGGGGGGCGCCTGGGCATGGGGCCGCAGCCTGGCTGTGTAGGGCCTGAGGAGACAGTTTGCAGCACCGCATACAGCGTGTCTGGGTTTCTGATGTATGGGGAAGCGTGGCGGCCTGCTGAATGACTCTGGAAGCCGCATGAGGACGCAGCAGTGGGTGGGCACTGTACTCTTTAGAAAAGAACACAGGCTCTGAAGGACAGGGAAGGGGGTGGCCTGCCTCTCAATGGGCATGCCCCACGCAGCCGGCAGGACGTTTCCTTCCAGGACCTGCTCCGAGCCAAGGGTGGAACTACACTAGACATGCAGGGTGTGGACATGTGCTCCATGACACCTGGGAGAGTGTTGGGAGTGCTCCCTGCAGTCCCAGAGCATTTGCCCGCAGCTTCTGCTCAGACGTGGTCTCCACAAGCCTCAGCCCTTGCCTTCCCCCCACCTTCAAGGCCCACGCCCCTGTGCTGCGCCTTATACGGACGGGGGACCCACTCCCACTGGGGGTGGAGAGGGGCCGGGGACCCTTTCCCCCAGCGCTCCTGCCCCTGGCAGAGCCTCTGCTGGTCCCTTCCTCCCAGTGGTCCTCCACCGCAGACAAACCCAAGCCCAGCAGGAGGAAGGATACCGCCTGGGCCCAGAAGCCGGGGATGCGCTGGATGATGGCCCTTCTTCCAGCCAGGTGAGAACTCCGCTTCTGATTCATCCTGCGCTTGAGCCGCAAGTAGGCCCTGGTAGCTTGGGCATCCACAGAGCTGAGCGCGAACTGAACCATCTCCAGCGCGGCAAGTGGTGCGCCGGCTGGCTCGGGACCCGGCCCTGACTCCCCCTGCTGCAGCTGCTGCAGCTGCTCGTCCTGCTGTGCTTGCACCGCCTCCTGGTCTTCCACGGCCACGACCTCCACCACCGCCATGATATCCTCCACCACCAGCACCAACTCGTCCCCGGGGCCAGCCTGCTCTCTGCCCTGCTGGGCCTCCGCCCCCAGCACAGCCTCTGCGCCCATCCCCCCGGCACCTAGGGCCTGCAGCGGCCCAGCCTCACCCCAGGCGCCTGCCTGGGCGCAGGGCTCCGGCGCCTCACGGCCCCCCTCCAGGAACAAGGTGCTCCAGGATGGCAGGGCAGCCCCGCCTTGCCCGGAGCCCGCCGCGCTCTCCATGTGGTGCTGGTCCTGAGGGAGCAGAGCCAGCAGCGGAGGGAAGGAGCTGGAGGAGCCAGCACCTAGCTCCCGCACGCGGCCGGCAGGTGGAGCTCTGGCGCCCCCAACTGGAGGCGGGAAGCAGAGGCCTCCAAGAGGCCGGAGGCTGGTGAAGGCATGCGCAGAAGAGCTAGGGACCAGATGGCCACGGGGCGACGGTGACGCGACGCCACGCATGCGGCCTTTGTGACACGGAGCCCTGAGTCACGCCCAGGCCGCTGGGCACGGAGCGTACGGAGGATGACAGGGCGGAGCGTGTGCCCGCCCAGACCCCCGCCCCTCGGCCCCGAAGGCAGCAGCCAGGGAGCCGGCCTGTGTGCCTCCTCCTCCGGGGTGGCCTCCGCATCTGGAACCTGGTCTATTCCCGGCTATCACCTGCCAGGCCATGAGCCGGAGGTCCCTCATATCACACAGCCCGTGTTACCTTTCCCGGCCGTCCAGGGGGACCAGGCTGCTGGCACTGGGGAATTCCAATGCAACGGCTCAAGAGGGTGACCCCCTGACCCCCGGAAGCCTCACCCGGCCCTTTCTTAGTGACCCTGAAGGAAAGCCCTGGAGCCATTACCTGGTGCTCCAACCACCGCCAGATCGCTGTGCCCATGGCCTTCCCGCATTTACCCGAACGGTGGCGAAGGGTGTCAGGGGGCCGCCCACCAGGATCCAGGATGCAGGGGCTGCCTCCCTCACCCCCTCCGCGCCCAGACTCTCCTCAAAAGAGAGGAAACACACACACATAAGTGGCCTCAAATTAGCAAAGAGCCAAGGTCCCTGGCCACCCCACGGAGCCTACAGAGCTACTAACACAGCCCCAGGGAGGTCCGGGATTCGGACTCGGTGGCATGCCAATGGGCAGGACATGTAGCCTACACAGTGACTCGGGGTAGTCTTTCGTCAAAGCCGCTGGTAGGACTTGCTCCCGCTGTACTTTCCTCTGCCACACCCTTCTCTGTCTGGCTCTCTTCCCATCTTTGCTTTCTCCTTCCTTGGGTGACTCTCGTGTCCTCCTTCCCTCCTGCTCTAACTGCCAAGGATGTCAGAGCTCCAGCAGAATGGTCCACGGAGCCTGCTTTTATCCACCTTCCTGAGGAGCTGAGGCTGCTGGGCAGCTCCACTGCCTTTGGTCCCCCCACTGGCTGCATGTTCCTGCTGTGTCTGTCACGGAGTGGACTACCTGCCTGCGAGGGGATATGGCAGCGAGCATTGGCAGCACACGTGCCCTTTCTCCGGTACTCACCAGGTCCTTCGGGACAGTCCCACGCCTCATGGCGGTCCCCACCTTGGGTGAACATTGAGGTGCCCGAGGGACACCGCCTTGAGTGCCAGGAAGCCCGCGTGGGTGATGCCAAGGCCGCGAGGGTTAGTGTTGCATTGTGGGAGGGCCTCATTTAAAAGGAATGGGTCTGGGTGCCTGGAGGATTTCAACCGGAAAGGGGCAGGAGGGTCCCCCTTGAGGTAAAGTGCAGGGCTTTTGGCGGTAGCACGTTTCAGTGTTTCAAAATCTGCTTGTTGAAGCAAACGAGGAAGGGAGCAAAACCAAAGGCCATATGGCGGGAGAAGCAAAATTTTCTAACACTGTCCCTGAGACAGCCCAGACGTTGGAGTTACCACTACAGTCCTAAGTACACTAGCTCTTGTCATGTTGCTCGAGCCCCTGAAGGAAGCTCCTGAGGCAATACTGCACCAGAAGCAGCACAGCCGTGGAAATGGAGAAGGCTGGGGGCTCCAGGTGATGGGAGACGGGGAAGAGAGCAAGAGGGGGAAGAGAGGGAGAGTAGGACTGAGGAGGGAGGAAAAGGGAGGGAGGGGAAGGAAGAGAGAGGAGGGAGAGAGGAGGGAGAGGGACACAGAAGGGAGAGGGGGAGGAGAGGGAGAGGGTGAAGAGAGGGAAAGGAGGGGAGAAGTAGAGGAGGAGGGAGGGGGAAGAAGAGAGAGGAGGGAGAGAGGAGGGAGAGGGACACAGAAGGGTGAGGGAGAGAGGAGGGAGAGGGAGAGGAGGGATGGAGAGGAGAAGAGAGGGAAAGGGCGAGGGAGAGAGGAGGGAGAGACTCTGCAGGGAGAGAGGAAGGGAGAGAGGGAGAGGGAGGGAGAGGGGTCAGCTCATGCTGACCACCAGCAGGCACAAATTGGGAATGCCAGGAAGAGGTGGGAGAGAGGAAGAGGCAGCCAGTGCATGAGGACCTAAGGTGATAAAGCTTTGCCACTTTGCGGACAATGCTGACTCTGCACATCCAAGGAGCCCAATGCAGTCCTAGTGGAAGGAAGGATCCAAAGGGATGCCCAGGCCAATGGGCTCTTGGCTTTGGTGCAAAGGCAAGGACAGGCCTCTCGGCAGCCCACAGAGGCGGGACTGACCCATCACACCCCGGGGTTCCTCAGTGAGAGGAAGAGCCAGCTTCCCCTTAGGATGGACGGTGGCCAGAAGGCAGTGGGTGATAACCTTCAACACGTTCAGGGAAAAAGAGTGTAACGTAAAGGTTATGGTCGCCAAGGACGCCCGAGAAAATATGCACCAGGCATCAGGAGAAGGAGTGAGAGGATGAGCCTAGGGTGGTAGGGAGAGGGCCGTGGGGTGGCGGTGGGGGTGTGTGGCTCTAACATAAGCAGAGTCCTACCCGCTGAAAGGAAGCCGGTCACTAGACCCTTAAGTCAAAGGGCTAGCCTGAGATACAAGGCATCCCCGTAAAGTACTCGCAGAGGAAACAGGAGAGCAGGATTTGCCTATGGAACCACGCTGCGTTGCCTGTGTGGCCTGAAGGACAAGTGCATCCAAGCAGGGGCACGTGTAGGATCGTCGGCTCAGCATGCACAGAGCTGGGTCTTGTAAGCTGTGGGAACGTGAAGTGGAGTCACGACACCCAGCCGGGAGCAGGCCCCTCGCCCACTACGTCAACCAAGTCCACGTATGGGCAAACCTGGGTTCCCCCAGGCTGGGGTGTTCCCTGCAATTGTGAGTGGGGAGGGCCCCCAAGAAGGGGCGTTCAGCGTAGAATCGGTAAAGCACTGTCTACCGTGGAGGAAGCCAGCCCCTTCCCAGAAGGAAGCCTACGGGTGGGAGCACCCATGTGTAGGAAGCTAACAGAGCCAGAGGCGGGCAAGCAACCCCAGGGTAGAGCAGTGGTGACGGGGTGAACGGGGTCGGGGTGTGAACACTGAGTTCCGCCAGGCGCAGGAGTTCTACCGACCCAAGGTGCCCCGGGCCTGCAGGTGGCAATATTGGCTGCGTCCCTAGCGTTGGGGTCAGCCAAGCGTTTGTAGAGAAATTTCAGAACGAAGGGGCAGGAAGGACCTCTTTGAGGTCCCCGCATGTCCCTGACGGTGCCTTGGGTACCTCGCTCACGCACAAGGTCTCGGAGGCCTAGTGGAGCTCGATCCAGTGGTGCCAGAGATGTCCGCCTGTCTCCCAGACACACGAAGCGGACAGCAAAGGAGGACGTAACGCAGGAATTGAGGATGGAAAGGGGCATGGGTTACACAGAAACCAAGTACCACAGTGGCGGACGTCAGTCGGTCCTGCTCAGGAGCAGGCTATGCGGCAACACAGCAAGACTGGGAGGGCAGCAGGACGTTCTGCCTTTGAAAACCTGCCCACATCAACGCACTGTGCAAGAGACTGAGGCCACAAAGTAGTTGAAAGCGGGAAAAGGGAGAACGATGAGTGACCTTCGGCCCTAAGCGGGGCGGCTGAGGACACTTTGGTGAGCCCCTCGCTGCCCGGCAGGAGGAGCTTGGCCCTTCCTCTGTTTCCAAGGAGGCGTCACTGCGCCACCCTACGGTACAGGAAGTGAAGGACTTCTCGGGACTCACCAAAGATTCCTAACGCACCCCCGTCGGAGGAGGAGAGGATTCTGACCCCGAAATGGATGAAACGGGGTCCGATTCACAGGTGGACAGACTCAGAGACAGGAACCCTTACGCCAACCCATTGGCAGGCCAACGGCCCGGCAGCTGTAGCCAAGCAGAGACTCGCAAAGCCCAAAGCACTCCTAGAGGCACAGCTCTGCCTATCTGGGCTCAGCACGGATGCGAGATGGGAGACCTGACGGCACAGGCACAGACGGGCCAAGACACGCCAAGGCATGTTCGGGAAGACAGACTAACACGGGCAAAGAGGGACGCTTTACACAGACAAGAACACGAAGATCCAGAAGGGCCAGGGACACACACGTGGTTCAGAGCCATGGAGCCAGAACGCTAGTGAACTCCTGATGTGGTCCTCTCCGATGAGACAGCAGTCTGGGATCCAGGACTGTGGGTCCCTCAGTGCCCGGGTTCTCGGTCATGCCGCGTCGTGGAAAGGAGATGTAGTCCAGAAGAGGAGTGGTGGGCAGCAGGGCAAAGTTTATTCAGCAAGTGTACAGAGCTCCCCAAAGGGTTGCTGCATTCCTGTTCAAGTTTAGGGGGTTTGGGGCGCCTGGGTGGCTAGACGCTTAAGCGTCTGCCTTCGGCTCAGGTCCTGCAGCCAGGCTCCTGGGATCGAGCCCCGCTTCGGGCTCCCTGCTCGACGGGAAGCCTGCCTCTCCCTCTCCCTGGGCTGTTTCCCTGCTTGTGCTCTCTCTCTCTCTCTCTGTCAGATAAATAAATAAATAAATAAATAAATAAATAAATAAATAAATAAATAAATAAATAAGTTTAAATAAAATAAAGTTTCAGGATCTTGGAAGCCATGGTAATGTACAAAAGTTTAGGGAGTTGGATAAGCTCTTTCCAACCTGGAGTGTGGGGCCCTGTGGAATCCCTGATAAGGTGTTGCAATCTCGGCTTTGATCCTGCCCCTGTCTACCTATGGGGTTATTGTTCACGTGTGGAAGGGTCTTGTGGGCTGACACCTGGAGACTAACTGCCTCAGCTTGTGACAGGGACCAGTGATTCGTGCCTCTTGGTGGTGCTTACCTTGTGGGGTCTTCAGCGGAGAGAGGGCCTTGGGCAAACGCCTTCAGCCCATGTGGAAACAGGAATCTCAGCACCACAGTGGTCATGGGACAGACAGCACACCGCTGCGTGGACTGGGCCTTGCCAGTCCTGAGGAACCATACCACCCCTCCCGCACGCCTCCGCCTCTTTGTCGTCTGGGGGAGCCCAAACGAGGGCCCTAGGGAGTCAGGGCACTAGAGATGCCCGCAGAGCGTGGCTGTGTGAGCTTGTGTGTGCCAGGACATGTGAGGGATTGGAGTGTGTGTGGGGGTGGGTGACTGAGGGTGCACCTGAGTGTGTGTGTCAGCTTGTGGGTGCGGCTGTTTGAGTGTGTGTGTGAGGACGCAGTGTCTGTGCACCACTGTGTGTGAGTGTGCGTGTGTGTGTGTCCCCCTGCAATTTCTCCTTTCTCCTGGGCCCTTGTGCCGGGACGAGAGGGTCATGTTTCCTACCCTCCCAGCTCCCTCTGTCCCCTCTCCCACAGTCCCTCCATACAGCCTGGCCCTCACTCCTTAACGTGGTTGCTGGTCCTCAGAACCTGACTGTGTCAGCAGGAGGCTGTGTGCGTTCCTAGACCTGGGGAGAGCAGTGGCACTGGGTTCGACAGAGTCATGGACCTTGAGTCCTCCCCCCCATGGAATGTGCAGTGTGTGTGTGTGAGGCCATCCACCAGGGAGCATCCCTGGAGGCCACCATCGGCGTCCACCTAACCTGGCAACTGGACGTGTTTGTCCCTGGCTCCTTATTCCCTTTCCTTGAACTCCCTCATTTCCCCAGGGAAGAGATGAGCCCCGGTTGGCTGGCCTTTCGATCAGATCTTCTCCCTGCCCAGCCCCACTGGGCCTGGGGGAACGGTACCTCTGCCCCCTGGGATGCAGTCCCAGACCATGCGTGTCCTAGCCCTGTGGGCAAGCCTACAGGACAGGCCGATCCACAGACCGGGGAAGCCCAGGCGCAGAAGGAAAACACCGACATGCAGCCGCTGTGTTCAGTCAGTCCCCTGGAGCCCCTTCCAGGAGGAAGAGTGCGTGTGCCAGAGCACACAGACACACACACACACACACACACACACACACACACACACAGAAACACACTTGACGTTGTTTATTTACATTTCGATATTTCTCCAGGGCTCCCGGGGCCTCAACAGGCCTTGTTTCACCCCGGCACCTGTCTTCAGTTATTTCCTGCAGAGAGGAAGCGGGTTGACCCTTCGGCTCCTTCTGAAGTTTCCGGACTGCTTTCCGTCAAGTGCGATGGTCCTCATCCTCATTTCAACATCATGAAGCTCCCTAGACGAGATGGCACACACACACACACACGCACACGCACAAGCACGCACGCGGGGACACACGTGCACATGGACACAGGAGGAGAGCAGTGGGTATCTTCACTGGGCCATACTTAAGGTTGCTTGAGGGTTTCAAGGTTCTCGTCGGGAATGGCGTTCATTCTCCCCTGGCCAAGCCCCTGCCCCCGACTGTGATGGCTTTATGTTTCCTCCAGCCACGTATGAACGAGCCTGCTCCTTCATGACTGCCCGCGGGCCAGTGGGCTTGGCAAAGGAGATGCCTCCGGAATTTAAGGGGACAACTGTGGTGATCAACACAGAGAAGGGACGGGAAGGCGGGGTGCGGCTTTGCACCAGGACACCCAGACATTTGGGCCAAGGGTGCCTCTGGTCACCCTTGTAATGCGCTGCTCGCAGACCTGAGGCTGGGGTTCACGGGTCACAGAATGACAGTTGCCGCAAGTGCAGGCGCTGAGCCGGCTTTGCTTCTCCGGCTCTGCTCCATGACGCTGCGTGGCCTCGCCTGCCTCAAGCTTCCCCAGGCACAACCCGTTTGGCACTGCACCTCCCCACGTTCCATGTCAGGGTGACGTGCTTTGTCCCGGGGTCGCTGTCTCGGAGTGTTCCTGTGAACCTCAGTGTCTCCCATTGAGTAGCCCAGGGCCCAGGGATCCCGACAGCACACGTCTCGGCGCCCACGCCCTGGGCTCCTCACCTGTCGTCCTCTCAGTTCCCTCTCCTGCTGCCTTCTTGCTCACATAATACTGCAGGGGATTGGGCCACAGGTCGTCCATGATGATCTGGCAGGAGAAACGGGGGCGGGGCTCAGGTGTCCATCCCAAGCAGCTGGAGAAGCCAGCAAGGTCATTTACGCTGTGTGTCACAGGGCCCCACCTCAGCTATCCTGCTAGCCCCGGCAAAGCTGTGGTCAGAGAACCAGTTGAAGAAGTTAAGGCTGCTGTTGTGGTGCCTGCGGCTGTGGGCCTCTCGTTCGAAATCCTGGTGCCACTGGATGGGAGGGGAATGAGATGGCCCGTACCCTGCAGGAAGACGAGTGTGTGAGAGGGTGCTGGGTAATGAGTCGGGGAAGGCAACCCGCCCTCCTCCACCTGCCACCGCCCATCCAGACAGCGGCCTCTTACCAGCAGCGCTGACGACATACTCCTTCACAACCACTTCATTCCGGAAGTAGGAGTTCTTGCGAAAGAAGAGCAGGATCTGGCGGCACTCACGGGGAAACCGCAGTTCCTCTACCTGCCCGGCGGGAAAGTGGGGCAGAGGCGTGAAAGCTCTGTCCAGCAGACCTTGACCCTCCTGACTTGGGGGAGGACTCACTTTGGCCACCCTCTCCTCTCCTGTCCCCCACCCCGGCCTCAGTCTCCCGGGCCAGACCTTCAAATCCGTCAGGTAGCCAAGTATGCCTTCATCTTGCTCACTGATCATGGCTGACATCTGCGGGTGGTTCACAAACTGCTTTCGGTCAAGGAGCTCCGAGGGCTGGAGATGAAAGAGCTACAGCAACAGAGCGAGTCTGGACAGCAACCGGGCACTGTCTCCCATCTCCGCCGCAGGATCCCACTGCCTCCGCCCCGGCTGCCTCAAGGACCACGGCGCCCCGTGGTGCTACATATCTCAGCAGGGACACAGGCAGCTGGCATCCTGAGAGACACCCCTCCCGCCCCACACCCCCTCCACAGCTCATCCTCCTGTGCTGATGGCTAGGCAGAACTAGCGCGTTTCCGGACAGCACACATTCCTGCCTCAGGCTGACCGGGTGGGCTCTCACCACCCCTTGCCTGCAGCATTCTACCCAGGGGAACCCGTGCTTGGTGTGAATGTGTTTTGGGTGAAGAGACCCTGCTGCTATTCCTGACTCTGACCCGAACCAGTGCTCCTAGATGCCCAGCGGAGTTTCAGTGCCTCGTGCGACACCGAGAGCACCCTGCGGCCCCCACGCCCAACCGGAACCAGGATTTCCAGGCTGTCTTGATCCCCACGGCATGAGCGTGTCCTCTGCAATGCTGCGGGGCGTGAGGGGGGTTCCCCCCCATGATGCATGTTGATAGTCAACAGCCCCCTCCCTCTCGTTCCTCATGCACTGGCCCAGACACATCGGAATCCCTCAGTGACAGCATGAAGGATACAGCCTTGGCCCAGAAGCCAGGGATGCCCCGGATAATGGCGCTTCGGTGTTCCAGGTGACGCTGCCGCCTCTGACATGACTTGAGCTTGAGCCGAGAGTAGGACCTGCTGGCTTGCTTATTCACGGGCTCCAGCTCGGACTGCAGGGCCCCTAGAGCCTCGAGCGGGGACAGGGATGGACCCCGCCGTGCCTCTGGCTGTTCTTCCCCTTCCTGCTTCTCCTGCGCCTCTTCCTCCTTCTGGCCCTCCTCCCTGGCCTCCTCCTGCACAGCCACCTCCTCAGCCTCTTCAGCCTTCTCCCCTTCCTCAGGCTGCTCCCACTCCTCGGCCTCCTCTTCCTCAGCCACCTGCTCTTCCCCATCTGCGTCCTCCTCCTTCTTAGCCTCCTCCTCCTTGGCCTCAGATGCTCCGTCCACAGAATCCTCCTCAGCCTTCTCCGCCTCCTCATGCTCTTTCTCCGTGGACTTCTCATTTCCCTCATCAGCTTCCTCCCCCACCTCCGTAACCTCTTGGAGGTATATCTCAGACTCTTCCGCAACAGCCCCCTCCTCAGTGTCCTCCTTCTCATCCTCAACAGCCTCCCCTTCCTCAGCCTCTTCAGGCCGTGCCACCACTTCAGCTTTCTCCTCTTCCTCAGACTTGACTGTGTCCTGAGACTCCACCGCAACTTTGGCTTCCTGCTCAGCCTCCTTGTCCTCCTCCTCCTCTGATTCCTCTACAGTGTGCTCCCCTTCAACCTCCTCTACACCAGGGTCCAGCGCTACCATGATATCCACCACCAGCACCAACTCGTCCCCGGGGCCGGCCTGCTCTCTGCCCTGCTGGGCCTCAGCACCCACCACAGCCTCTGCGCCCATCCCGGCGGCACCTAGGGCCTGCAGCGGCCCTGCCTCCCCCCAGGCGCCTGCCTGGGCGCGGGGCCCCGACGCCTCACGGCCCCCCTCCAGGACCAAGGTGGTGCAGGACGGCGGGGCAGCCCCGCCTTCCCCGGAGCCCGCCGCGCTCTCCATGTGGTCCTGGTCGTGAGCGAGCAGAGCCAGCAGCGGAGAGGAGCTGGAGGTGAGAGCACGTGGCTCCCGCAAACGGTCGGGCAGGTGGAGCTCTGGCGCCCCTAGTCGTCTGCGCGAGGCAGCGTCCTCCCAGAGGCCGTGGGCCGCTGAACGCATGCGCACAAGGGATAGCGGGCATGCTGTGTCGCCCCAGGATGACGCTGTATCACGTGTGCGGCCTTGGTGGGACTGAGTCCTGGGCTGGCCCAGGACGAGGGAGAACCCCGCGTCCAATCAGGTAACGGCTGGTGGGCGTGCCCACGCAGGGCCCCGCCCCTCGCGCTGCAGGCACCACTCAGGGAGCCAGCTGCGGCGCCCCCGCCTGCCGTCCGTCCGGGACACACCTCCACCTTCACCCCTCCCGCCGCTTCCTCCCGGGGGGCCCTCCGCCTGGTATTTGAAGCCAGGCAATGCCAGGCTGTCCCTCGCCTACCCGAATAGACTCCTCTAGGACTCAGGACACGGTACACACCCCCGGGAGCCCTGGACCAGTGTGTGTGGAAAGCGTCAGCCCATGCCCCGGAGAATCTAGGGCAATTCCAGGACACAGGTGCCCCGATGCTCTCTGCCAGGCCAGCGTGGGGGGAAAAGTGTGGCCACAGTTTGTTCCAGCCCATGTCCTTTGCTACTCAGGAGAAGAGTGACAAAGAGTGCTGGTTCCATCTGTGTGCCTGTCCTTTCTTCTTCCTCACCTTTCCGTCTTCCTCTAAGTCTTTGTGTTCAGGTGCTCTTTCTCTGGCTCCTCGCTGGCCACACGGTCTCTAGGGGAGAAGGACTTCAGGACAGAAGATGCATTCACCCCTCTGAGCAGCTCTTTTCCCTGGGCATAAAAGCCCTGTCCCCCTCTGTGACTGGCACCCAGTCAGGTGACCCTGGAAAAGGTCCCAAGCGGGGTCCCACAGCAGCACACTCACCCAACAACCACGCAAGCAGACACGCAGTGTGTTTGCCCTGGAGGACAGAGAAACTGACCCTTAGAGGAGCCACGAGCATAGAGCAAAGGGGACCCTGAAGAGGATGTCTGGGTGAACCCTGTTAAGAGGGTGGCTGGTGATGCCGTCTGCTGGCCTGGAGCCACCTGTCTGTCTGCTGTTAGGGAGGCCAGGCGGCAAGGAGCTGAGGACGGCACCCAGGACACACGTAGCAGGAATGCACACGCCTTTCCTACTAGACACAGAGCGTCTTGCGTTGCATTCTGCCAACACCGCGAATGCCATGGGAATGGGTTCCCGGCTCATCTGGCCTGCAGAGGAGAACGTACCCTTCCTAGCCTTGCCCCGTCCATGCCCGTCAGGTCAGACCGTGAGCAGAACATCAGGCCGGGACACCACGGCCCCGGGGCTGGCTCGCAAACGTGGTGAGAGGACACCCAGAGTGCGCTTCTGAGCCAGCACAGTAGGCTTGGGCAGGTGGTTTGGTGCCAATGCAAGCCAGTCTCTCCAGCTCTGACCGAAAAGTAAGGCCTTCTTCCACACCCCCTGAGTCCTCGCAGCCGGCAAAGTGCCGCACGAGCCATGCCCCGGAGAAGGCGTGGCAACGTAAGGCTTACTCCCTGGCAGCTGATGCATGCGTCCAATCGTCCCCACCTCATTCCATGGAAGGCGGGACTTCCACATGGCCAAGGCAGCACGGCGCCTGTGCTCTGGCGGCCCAGGGCACGTGGTTCAGGGCTACCGTCCAGCCTTTCCTCTCCCCTTTAGAGCAGGGAGGTCCTTCCTGAAAGCCCAACGAGGCCCAGAAGGTTCCAGGGAAAACAGGCACGGTGGGCTGGCCCTTCCTGGGGACATCTGGGCCTGAGGCATGCTGGCCGACCCCCTGCGACCAGCAGGTTTCCTGGGACTTCCCTTCCACCCTGCGGACGTGAAGAATCCTAGGGACCGGACCGTGGGAGCTGCCAGGCTGTTCCTCGATTAAGTTTCAAGGAGCCGGGAAGACGCGGATGAGGGAACAGCCTTTCCAGGGGCTCAAGGGAACCTCCCTGGGCCCACAGCATTGCGGCTCTCCACCTCCCTTCTATGTCTCCGAGGAGTGTATCAAGCTTCAGATCCCCAACACTGCCACACAGTCGTGCCACCTAGTGCTGTTCCGGACATGGGGCCATGGGCCCAGCAGGGTTTCCTGAGCCCGAAGAACGAATCCCTCCTCTACCTACAGCTAGCTGCTCCCACAGGCAGGAAGGAAGAGAGTTCCCCAAGGACGTGAGGCCAAGAGTCCAAAGAGGCTGAGCTGTCAGCATTTCAGCCCAGGGCCCGCTGGAAGGCTCACGCAGGGACCACTGATGGGCAACAGGAAGATGGAGCTGGGGCCCTCGTTGCGAGGTCCTACGCCCAGTTGTGGCAGAGGTAGTGGGGAACGTCACCTGGGGAAGTGTGTCCTTGGGGGCGTGCTGGTGGTGGGAGCGAGCTCAGGGGTGGTGAGACTTGTTGATTTGGGAAGGCCCTGTGGGCTCATGAGCAGCAAGCTAGGTGGCCCTCAGTGAGGCAGGGACCATGGGCCTTGAGGGTCCACCTCCTCTCCTTTCCCTCTTCTGCACCTGGTCCACAGGAGGCAGAGATGACCGCCCCAACATGGAGCTCATCGGACACCGGGACAGCCCTTCGGCCAGGAGGAGCGCTCCCTCGGGACTCTTTCCTCTGCAGAAACGGACTGCCAGTGGGGACTTACTTACTCCTTGGGACCCTTGGCCGACAGCGCAAATCGGGACACAAGTTCTTACCCCTCTGTAGCACACGCTGAAACATTACGGTGTTTCCCCCAGCTGGGACCGGCCGTGCCGGCAGCACAGATGGGAGGTCGCTTGACATACCCCTGCCAGCTCCCACCCCTCCCTGCTTCCCTTGGCCACTCTGCGTGTGGCATCCAGGGGTAGACACACCCCTTAATACCCAAGGAATGCCCACGACGCCTGTGTGTCAGGAGGGACATGGCTGCACTCTGCCACTGGCCCCTTTCTCCTTAGTCAGCAGAGCTAGAAACCTCGAGGTCCAGGGCCTACAACCACACTGGGACATGCGTGTGCTCATGCAGACACTGGAATATGCAACACACACACACACTCTTGACACACAGGCATGCATGGTGTCCACACACACACCCCTCTCACGCATGTGCTACAAACACGTGGAGACACGAGCACTCACGCGTACTCATGGAAGCATGCACAACACACACATGGACATGGTGTCAGTCTCTCCGACATGGAGATGGCTTCACACACACACACACACACACACACACACACACACACATACATTGTCACACTCACAACACAGCATTCACACTGGGTCTCCAGCAGAGCCATCAACACTTGGAACTGCCCTAACATACTCACAAACGTGGTACCGACACACACATACACAAGAAACACACACAAACACCCATCCACTTTTTCTTACAGGCATACAGAGTGGGCTTCCCCCAAACACAGACACACACACACACACACACACACACACACACGGACATACAGCACTCACACTAGGTCTCCGGCAGAGGTATCCACACGTGGTACCGCCACAGCAAAGTCACAAACGTGGCCCCACAACACACACATAAACAACACAAACCAACACCCTTGGTTTTTTTCCTACAGGCATCCACACAGGGGCACACACACACACACACACACACAGCACTCACACTAGGGCTGTGGCAGAGGCATCTCATTGCGCACTGCCATACAAACTCACAAACGTGGCCCCCACAGTACACACGTAAACAAAAAACATACACAAACACCCATGATCTTTTTCTTAGAAGCATACACAATGAGCCTCACACAAACACACACACACACACTCAAACACACAGCACTCACACTAGGTCTGTGGCAGAGCCATGTACACACAGCACCGCCATAGCAAGCTCACAAACATGGTCCCACAACACACACATACACAACAAATACACACAAACACCCATGGTCATTTTCTTCCAGGCATACACAGTGGGCCTCACAGTGGGCCTTACACACAGGCATGGGGAACACACCCAATGAACATACACGGACTTCTGTGTTGAAGCATACACAATTCTCCCCAAACCATCTGGCTGACAGAGACACACAGACAAACATAGACACACAGGTATCCATGCATACAAAAACCCAAAGAGACAGGGGCGCCTGGGTGGCTCAGTCATTAAGCGTCTGCCTGCGGCTCAGGGTGATCTCGCGGCGTTCTCGGATCGAGCCCCACATCAGGCTCGTCCTCTGGGAGCCTGCTCCTACCTCTCCACCACCCTGCCTGTGTTCCCGCTCTCGCTGTCTCTCTGTCGGTTAAATAAATAAATAAGTTCTTTAAAAAAAAACACACAGAGAGAAAATTCACACAGGCACACAAGTGGGCAGACACAGAGGTATGCACCCTTGACCACCCTAGTACACGCACCTGTGCTTGTGTAAAATGAGAAACACACAATACACACACAGTCTCCAACCAGAGGCACACACGGGTGGGTAGGCATACACACACGCACGCACACACACACACATGCACGCCTGTGGGAGGGTGGTGCAGAGGGACAGGACATGGGTTTGGAGGGACCGTGAGGGACCCTGAGGAACCGCCTCCTTAGTCCTCCAGGGACACGTGGTTTTGTGGTGATCCTGACTAGAGGAAGCATGCACGGGACGGCATCACAGCAATGCAGGGCACGCTTCCAGGAGAAAGGGTACAGGGAGAAGCTCTCCAAGCGGGGTGAACGGGGCGGTAGCAGAGCCACCGGGCCACGAGTGCCCCGCTCGGCACGCCCCTTCCCCTGCCCTGAAGAACACGGCTCCCATGTAGAGAGGTGTGCCCTTTCCCGTCCTTCTCCCTGACCTGCCGAGCAAGAGTGGTGGTCTCTCCACAACCAAGCCCTGCCCTGCCCTGCCCCCGTGCCTTACATCCCCCGCACACACGGAATCCCACAGGCCAGGGCTGATCTCCTACTGGCCGTGTGCTGGGTCCCCCATACACATCCACACACAGACACATAGGGCTTCTTAACTTGTTTATGACTCGCCCGCCATCCCTGGCGATCTGGGTGCTGGACACTCTCTAGAGCTGGCCCTGAAGATCTGTTCCCCCACGTCTGTCCTGTGCGGGCAGAGCACCACGTAGACACGTCCACCCGTCTCTCACAACGCTGGACGCCTCCTCCACTGCTTCTCGCTGGTCCAACTCTGATGCTCTGCGGTGTCCACGTCCGCACAGCTGCCGTGCCCGCGACACACACACACAAACACACGACACACGGACGCACAAGGGAGGTGTTCGTGACACTGCCTCATGCCGAGGATCGCTAAGGCGGCGGTGACCGAGGGCCCTGTCCTTGTGGGATCCCGCTTCCTCCTCCTCTAGGGCTTCACCACCCTCCTCCAGATGGCCTAGTACCATTGCCAAGAATGGCCGTGTGGCTCTGGGAGGCCACGGGGTGGTCCGTAACACGGAGGGACATCAGAGCGTCTCGGGACAAGGGAGCCCCACTCCCAAAATTTGGCAGACTGTCCCCACCTGAAAAGCCAGCAGGAGAACTGAGGACCCGGCGGACGGCCATGGGTGAGTGTTCAGAGAAATGGGGTGGAGGAGCCTTGCTTCCCCCGAACGACCTGAGACTTTCTGGCTCACACCTGGCTCACCGGATGAACTTGCCCCAGTGGACACCCTGCCCTGGGTGTGTGCCCTGAGTTCCCTCGCCAGGGTCCCTACTCTCCCTCCAGCCGCTCCCTGGGTGATCCGGGGCCCAGGGTCCTCTGAGCCTCAGTTTCCAAACTGAGTCCCAAACCCGACTGTGCCCTGGCACCTCCCACACATATTTCAGGACGCAGTGGCCCGGCTACTCACCGACAGGTCCTCCTGTCTGCTCAGTGCCTTCGGCTGCCTCCCTGCCTCAGGTAGTACCACAAGGGATTGCGCCACAGGTCCTCGATGATGATCTGGTAGGGGAAACCGCCCAGGTGAGCACGGGGCCCGGGCCCCCTTCCCAGGCTGCCCCCATTGCCATCACCAATGCTAATGAAGGCCTCAGCGGCCCCACCTCGGCAATCTTGTTAGACCCTGGGCAGCTGGGGTCGCACAACCACTTGAAGAAGGTAAGGCTGGTGGAGTCGAGTCTTCGGCTGGGAGCTCCACGTTCTTCATCCCAGAACCACTGCACTGGAGTGGACCGAGTCGCCCTGTATCCTGCAGGAAGGGAAAATTCAGGGGAGGCTCTGCACTGCCTAGGACCCACACCCTGTCGCCCTCTCTCCCGCTCTCCTCTCAGCCTCTCTCCCTCCTGTGCCGGCTCTGGCTTCCACTTGTGTCCCTACACACCCCCTGCTCCTCCCGAGTGCCCACCTGCCCCCGCCGGCCCACCCCCGGCACCCTCGAAGCTCTAGCCCACTCCTACCGGCAATGCTAAGGTGATACTCCTTAAGGATCACTTTGTTCTGGAAGTAGGGGTTGTTCCCAAAGAAAAACATCAACGTGCTGTGGTCCTTGGGACGGCCCAGTTCCTCCACCTGCAACATAAAAGAAAGACGAGGGGAAGGGGACTTGTCCTCCACGGGTCCCGAGATGCTCCCTGCATGTCCCGCTGAACAATACTGCCGGGCCCTCTCCTGCCCAAATTCCACTCCCAATTGTCCTACCCCGCCACCCACTCCCAGCGCTGACCTCCAAATCGGTCATGTAGCTGAGCACATCTTTGTCCTGGGCACCCGTCACGGCTGATATCTGGGGGTGATTCAGGATCTGCCTTGGGTCAAGGAGCCTCGCCTTCAGCGCTATGGAAGGAGAGCCAGGACCAACCCAGCCCTTCCCGGTGAGAGGAAGGGCCCCAAACAGGGCACGTGTAGAACCACCAGGCCCTGCTGCCCTCCCAAGCCACTCAGCTCCTGCTCTTTCATCACAGCTGCTCAATACCAGCAGGTGCCTTGGCTTCCAGTGCCTCCGAGAGGGTCTGCGCCCGGCGGGACAAGGTCAAGGGCCTGCCTGTTCTCCCTTCCACCGTCGTCACCCTGGCCTGTGTGTTTGGCAGGCAGGCAGTGACTGCTTTGGGTGTCCAGATGTGGTCGGTCGCGCTCTCAGGGCTGTGTTTGCTTATGTGTTGGCCTGCAGGCCTGTGTCCTGGAGGGGCCTTCTGTGCCCACAATGGGGCCACTCATCTCCCTTAGCCTGGCTGGACACCCACAGGGCAAAGGGAGGGCCCGTTAGGTTCAGCGAGAGAAGGAGGGAAAGGGGTTGGGTGGCAACGGGAGGGAAAGCAAAGGAGAGACAGAGACAGAGATACCCACACAGGAGGAAGGGACACAGAGGGAGGGCAGAGGGGAGCGAGGGAGAGGGTGGGACGCACATAGAGGGGAGAGACACGGAGGGAGGAAACGGGGGGTGGGGGGGCGCCTGGGCATGGGGCCGCAGCCTGGCTGTGTAGGGCCTGAGGAGACAGTTTGCAGCACCGCATACAGCGTGTCTGGGTTTCTGATGTATGGGGAAGCGTGGCGGCCTGCTGAATGACTCTGGAAGCCGCATGAGGACGCAGCAGTGGGTGGGCACTGTA
The DNA here is from genome assembly GCF_024610735.1 of Ursus americanus. Taxonomy (NCBI): domain Eukaryota; kingdom Metazoa; phylum Chordata; class Mammalia; order Carnivora; family Ursidae; genus Ursus; species Ursus americanus. Next base: position 3,730,044 of record NC_142163.1, on the reverse strand, counting down.
CTCTTTAGAAAAGAACACAGGCTCTGAAGGACAGGGAAGGGGGTGGCCTGCCTCTCAATGGGCATGCCCCACGCAGCCGGCAGGACGTTTCCTTCCAGGACCTGCTCCGAGCCAAGGGTGGAACTACACTAGACATGCAGGGTGTGGACATGTGCTCCATGACACCTGGGAGAGTGTTGGGAGTGCTCCCTGCAGTCCCAGAGCATTTGCCCGCAGCTTCTGCTCAGACGTGGTCTCCACAAGCCTCAGCCCTTGCCTTCCCCCCACCTTCAAGGCCCACGCCCCTGTGCTGCGCCTTATAGGGACGGGGGACCCACTCCCACTGGGGGTGGAGAGGGGCCGGGGACCCTTTCCCCCAGCGCTCCTGCCCCTGGCAGAGCCTCTGCTGGTCCCTTCCTCCCAGTGGTCCTCCACCGCAGACAAACCCAAGCCCAGCAGGAGGAAGGATACCGCCTGGGCCCAGAAGCCGGGGATGCGCTGGATGATGGCCCTTCTTCCAGCCAGGTGAGAACTCCGCTTCTGATTCATCCTGCGCTTGAGCCGCAAGTAGGCCCTGGTAGCTTGGGCATCCACAGAGCTGAGCGCGAACTGAACCATCTCCAGCGGGGCAAGTGGTGCACCGGCTGGCTCGGGACCCGGCCCTGACTCCCCATGCTGCAGCTGCTGCAGCTGCTCGTCCTGCTGTGCTTGCACCGCCTCCTGGTCTTCCACGGCCACGACCTCCACCACCGCCATGATATCCTCCACCACCAGCACCAACTCGTCCCCGGGGCCAGCCTGCTCTCTGCCCTGCTGGGCCTCCGCACCCAGCACAGCCTCTGCGCCCATCCCCCCGGCACCTAGGGCCTGCAGCGGCCCAGCCTCACCCCAGGCGCCTGCCTGGGCGCAGGGCTTCGGCGCCTCACGGCCCCCCTCCAGGAACAAGGTGCTCCAGGATGGCAGGGCAGCCCCGCCTTGCCCGGAGCCCGCCGCGCTCTCCATGTGGTGCTGGTCCTGAGGGAGCAGAGCCAGCAGCGGAGGGAAGGAGCTGGAGGAGCCAGCACCTAGCTCCCGCACGCGGCCGGCAGGTGGAGCTCTGGCGCCCCCAACTGGAGGCGGGAAGCAGAGGCCTCCAAGAGGCCGGAGGCTGGTGAAGGCATGCGCAGAAGAGCTAGGGACCAGATGGCCACGGGGCGACGGTGACGCGACGCCACGCATGCGGCCTTTGTGACACGGAGCCCTGAGTCACGCCCAGGCCGCTGGGCACGGAGCGTACGGAGGATGACAGGGCGGAGCGTGTGCCCGCCCAGACCCCCGCCCCTCGGCCCCGAAGGCAGCAGCCAGGGAGCCGGCCTGTGTGCCTCCTCCTCCGGGGTGGCCTCCGCATCTGGAACCTGGTCTATTCCCGGCTATCACCTGCCAGGCCATGAGCCGGAGGTCCCTCATATCACACAGCCCGTGTTACCTTTCCCGGCCGTCCAGGGGGACCAGGCTGCTGGCACTGGGGAATTCCAATGCAACGGCTCAAGAGGGTGACCCCCTGACCCCCGGAAGCCTCACCCGGCCCTTTCTTAGTGACCCTGAAGGAAAGCCCTGGAGCCATTACCTGGTGCTCCAACCACCGCCAGATCGCTGTGCCCATGGCCTTCCCGCATTTACCCGAACGGTGGCGAAGGGTGTCAGGGGGCCGCCCACCAGGATCCAGGATGCAGGGGCTGCCTCCCTCACCCCCTCCGCGCCCAGACTCTCCTCAAAAGAGAGGAAACACACACACATAAGTGGCCTCAAATTAGCAAAGAGCCAAGGTCCCTGGCCACCCCACGGAGCCTACAGAGCTACTAACACAGCCCCAGGGAGGTCCGGGATTCGGACTCGGTGGCATGCCAATGGGCAGGACATGTAGCCTACACAGTGACTCGGGGTAGTCTTTCGTCAAAGCCGCTGGTAGGACTTGCTCCCGCTGTACTTTCCTCTGCCACACCCTTCTCTGTCTGGCTCTCTTCCCATCTTTGCTTTCTCCTTCCTTGGGTGACTCTCGTGTCCTCCTTCCCTCCTGCTCTAACTGCCAAGGATGTCAGAGCTCCAGCAGAATGGTCCACGGAGCCTGCTTTTATCCACCTTCCTGAGGAGCTGAGGCTGCTGGGCAGCTCCACTGCCTTTGGTCCCCCCACTGGCTGCATGTTCCTGCTGTGTCTGTCACGGAGTGGACTACCTGCCTGCGAGGGGATATGGCAGCGAGCATTGGCAGCACACGTGCCCTTTCTCCGGTACTCACCAGGTCCTTCGGGACAGTCCCACGCCTCATGGCGGTCCCCACCTTGGGTGAACATTGAGGTGCCCGAGGGACACCGCCTTGAGTGCCAGGAAGCCCGCGTGGGTGATGCCAAGGCCGCGAGGGTTAGTGTTGCATTGTGGGAGGGCCTCATTTAAAAGGAATGGGTCTGGGCGCCTGGAGGATTTCAACCGGACAGGGGCAGGAGGGTCCCCCTTGAGGTAAAGTGCAGGGCTTTTGGCGGTAGCACGTTTCAGTGTTTCAAAATCTGCTTGTTGAAGCAAACGAGGAAGGGAGCAAAACCAAAGGCCATATGGCGGGAGAAGCAAAATTTTCTAACACCGTCCCTGAGACAGCCCAGACGTTGGAGTTACCACTACAGTCCTAAGTACACTAGCTCTTGTCATGTTGCTCCAGTCCCTGAAGGAAGCTCCTGAGGCAATACTGCACCAGAAGCAGCACAGCCGTGGAAATGGAGAAGGCTGGGGGCTCCAGGTGATGGGAGACGGGGAAGAGAGCAAGAGGGGGAAGAGAGGGAGAGTAGGACTGAGGAGGGAGGAAAAGGGAGGGAGGGGAAGGAAGAGAGAGGAGGGAGAGAGGAGGGAGAGGGACACAGAAGGGAGAGGGGGAGGAGAGGGAGAGGGTGAAGAGAGGGAAAGGAGGGGAGAAGTAGAGGAGGAGGGAGGGGGAAGAAGAGAGAGGAGGGAGAGAGGAGGGAGAGGGACACAGAAGGGTGAGGGAGAGAGGAGGGAGAGGGAGAGGAGGGATGGAGAGGAGAAGAGAGGGAAAGGGCGAGGGAGAGAGGAGGGAGAGACTCTGCAGGGAGAGAGGAAGGGAGAGAGGGAGAGGGAGGGAGAGGGGTCAGCTCATGCTGACCACCAGCAGGCACAAATTGGGAATGCCAGGAAGAGGTGGGAGAGAGGAAGAGGCAGCCAGTGCATGAGGACCTAAGGTGATAAAGCTTTGCCACTTTGCGGACAATGCTGACTCTGCACATCCAAGGAGCCCAATGCAGTCCTAGTGGAAGGAAGGATCCAAAGGGATGCCCAGGCCAATGGGCTCTTGTCTTTGGTGCAAAGGCAAGGACAGGCCTCTCGGCAGCCCACAGAGGCGGGACTGACCCATCACACCCCGGGGTTCCTCAGTGAGAGGAAGAGCCAGCTTCCCCTTAGGATGGACGGTGGCCAGAAGGCAGTGGGTGATAACCTTCAACACGTTCAGGGAAAAAGAGTGTAACGTAAAGGTTATGGTCGCCAAGGACGCCCGAGAAAATATGCACCAGGCATCAGGAGAAGGAGTGAGAGGATGAGCCTAGGGTGGTAGGGAGAGGGCCGTGGGGTGGCGGTGGGGGTGTGTGGCTCTAACATAAGCAGAGTCCTACCCGCTGAAAGGAAGCCGGTCACTAGACCCTTAAGTCAAAGGGCTAGCCTGAGATACAAGGCATCCCCGTAAAGTACTCGCAGAGGAAACAGGAGAGCAGGATTTGCCTATGGAACCACGCTGCGTTGCCTGTGTGGCCTGAAGGACAAGTGCATCCAAGCAGGGGCACGTGTAGGATCGTCGGCTCAGCATGCACAGAGCTGGGTCTTGTAAGCTGTGGGAACGTGAAGTGGAGTCACGACACCCAGCCGGGAGCAGGCCCCTCGCCCACTACGTCAACCAAGTCCACGTATGGGCAAACCTGGGTTCCCCCAGGCTGGGGTGTTCCCTGCAATTGTGAGTGGGGAGGGCCCCCAAGAAGGGGCGTTCAGCGTAGAATCGGTAAAGCACAGTCTACCGTGGAGGAAGCCAGCCCCTTCCCAGAAGGAAGCCTACGGGTGGGAGCACCCATGTGTAGGAAGCTAACAGAGCCAGAGGCGGGCAAGCAACCCCAGGGTAGAGCAGTGGTGACGGGGTGAACGGGGTCGGGGTGTGAACACTGAGTTCCGCCAGGCGCAGGAGTTCTACCGACCCAAGGTGCCCCGGGCCTGCAGGTGGCAATATTGGCTGCGTCCCTAGCGTTGGGGTCAGCCAAGCGTTTGTAGAGAAATTTCAGAACGAAGGGGCAGGAAGGACCTCTTTGAGGTCCCCGCATGTCCCTGACAGTGCCTTGGGTACCTCGCTCACGCACAAGGTCTCGGAGGCCTAGTGGAGCTCGATCCAGTGGTGCCAGAGATGTCCGCCTGTCTCCCAGACACACGAAGCGGACAGCAAAGGAGGACGTAACGCAGGAATTGAGGATGGAAAGGGGCATGGGTTACACAGAAACCAAGTACCACAGTGGCGGACGTCAGTCGGTCCTGCTCAGGAGCAGGCTATGCGGCAACACAGCAAGACTGGGAGGGCAGCAGGACGTTCTGCCTTTGAAAACCTGCCCACATCAACGCACTGTGCAAGAGACTGAGGCCACAAAGTAGTTGAAAGCGGGAAAAGGGAGAACGATGAGTGACCTTCGGCCCTAAGCGGGGCGGCTGAGGACACTTTGGTGAGCCCCTCGCTGCCCGGCAGGAGGAGCTTGGCCCTTCCTCTGTTTCCAAGGAGGCGTCACTGCGCCACCCTACGGTACAGGAAGTGAAGGACTTCTCGGGACTCACCAAAGATTCCTAACGCACCCCCGTCGGAGGAGGAGAGGATTCTGACCCCGAAATGGATGAAACGGGGTCCGATTCACAGGTGGACAGACTCAGAGACAGGAACCCTTACGCCAACCCATTGGCAGGCCAACGGCCCGGCAGCTGTAGCCAAGCAGAGACTCGCAAAGCCCAAAGCACTCCTAGAGGCACAGCTCTGCCTATCTGGGCTCAGCACGGATGCGAGATGGGAGACCTGACGGCACAGGCACAGACGGGCCAAGACACGCCAAGGCATGTTCGGGAAGACAGACTAACACGGGCAAAGAGGGACGCTTTACACAGACAAGAACACGAAGATCCAGAAGGGCCAGGGACACACACGTGGTTCAGAGCCATGGAGCCAGAATGCTAGTGAACTCCTGATGTGGTCCTCTCCGATGAGACAGCAGTCTGGGATCCAGGACTGTGGGTCCCTCAGTGCCCGGGTTCTCGGTCATGCCGCGTCGTGGAAAGGAGATGTAGTCCAGAAGAGGAGTGGTGGGCAGCAGGGCAAAGTTTATTCAGCAAGTGTACAGAGCTCCCCAAAGGGTTGCTGCGTTCCTGTTCAAGTTTAGGGGGTTTGGGGCGCCTGGGTGGCTAGACGCTTAAGCGTCTGCCTTCGGCTCAGGTCCTGCAGCCAGGCTCCTGGGATCGAGCCCCGCTTCGGGCTCCCTGCTCGACGGGAAGCCTGCCTCTCCCTCTCCCTGGGCTGTTTCCCTGCTTGTGCTCTCTCTCTCTCTCTCTGTCAGATAAATAAATAAATAAATAAATAAATAAATAAATAAATAAATAAATAAATAAGTTTAAATAAAATAAAGTTTCAGGATCTTGGAAGCCATGGTAATGTACAAAAGTTTAGGGAGTTGGATAAGCTCTTTCCAACCTGGAGTGTGGGGCCCTGTGGAATCCCTGATAAGGTGTTGCAATCTCGGCTTTGATCCTGCCCCTGTCTACCTATGGGGTTATTGTTCACGTGTGGAAGGGTCTTGTGGGCTGACACCTGGAGACTAACTGCCTCAGCTTGTGACAGGGACCAGTGATTCGTGCCTCTTGGTGGTGCTTACCTTGTGGGGTCTTCAGCGGAGAGAGGGCCTTGGGCAAACGCCTTCAGCCCATGTGGAAACAGGAATCTCAGCACCACAGTGGTCATGGGACAGACAGCACACCGCTGCGTGGACTGGGCCTTGCCAGTCCTGAGGAACCATACCACCCCTCCCGCACGCCTCCGCCTCTTTGTCGTCTGGGGGAGCCCAAATGAGGGCCCTAGGGAGTCAGGGCACTAGAGATGCCCGCAGAGCGTGGCTGTGTGAGCTTGTGTGTGCCAGGACATGTGAGGGAGTGGAGTGTGTGTGGGGGTGGGTGACTGAGGGTGCACCTGAGTGAGTGTGTGTGTCAGCTTGTGGGTGCGGCTGTTTGAGTGTGTGTGTGAGGACGCAGTGTCTGTGCACCACTGTGTGTGAGCGTGTGTGTGTGTCCCCCTGCAATTTCTCCTTTCTCCTGGGCCCTTGTGCCGGGACGAGAGGGTCATGTTTCCTACCCTCCCAGCTCCCTCTGTCCCCTCTCCCACAGTCCCTCCATACAGCCTGGCCCTCACTCCTTAACGTGGTTGCTGGTCCTCAGAACCTGACTGTGTCAGCAGGAGGCTGTGTGCGTTCCTAGACCTGGGGAGAGCAGTGGCACTGGGTTCGACAGAGTCATGGACCTTGAGTCCTCCCCCCCATGGAATGTGCAGTGGGTGTGTCTGAGGCCATCCACCAGGGAGCATCCCTGGAGGCCACCATCGGCGTCCACCTAACCTGGCAACTGGACGTGTTTGTCCCTGGCTCCTTATTCCCTTTCCTTGAACTCCCTCATTTCCCCAGGGAAGAGATGAGCCCCGGTTGGCTGGCCTTTCGATCAGATCTTCTCCCTGCCCAGCCCCACTGGGCCTGGGGGAACGGTACCTCTGCCCCCTGGGATGCAGTCCCAGACCATGCGTGTCCTAGCCCTGTGGGCAAGCCTACAGGACAGGCCGATCCACAGACCGGGGAAGCCCAGGCGCAGAAGGAAAACACCGACATGCAGCCGCTGTGTTCAGTCAGTCCCCTGGAGCCCCTTCCAGGAGGAAGAGTGCGTGTGCCAGAGCACACAGACACACACACACACACACACACACACACACACACACAGAAACACACTTGACGTTGTTTATTTACATTTCGATATTTCTCCAGGGCTCCCGGGGCCTCAACAGGCCTTGTTTCACCCCGGCACCTGTCTTCAGTTATTTCCTGCAGAGAGGAAGCGGGTTGACCCTTCGGCTCCTTCTGAAGTTTCCGGACTGCTTTCCGTCAAGTGCGATGGTCCTCATCCTCATTTCAACATCATGAAGCTCCCTAGACGAGATGGCACACACACACACACACACACGCACACGCACAAGCACGCACGCGGGGACACACGTGCACATGGACACAGGAGGAGAGCAGTGGGTATCTTCACTGGGCCATACTTAAGGTTGCTTGAGGGTTTCAAGGTTCTCGTCGGGAATGGCGTTCATTCTCCCCTGGCCAAGCCCCTGCCCCCGACTGTGATCGCTTTATGTTTCCTCCAGCCACGTATGAACGAGCGTGCTCCTTCATGACTGCCCGCGGGCCAGTGGGCTTGGCAAAGGAGATGCCTCCGGAATTTAAGGGGACAACTGTGGTGATCAACACAGAGAAGGGACGGGAAGGCGGGGTGCGGCTTTGCACCAGGACACCCAGACATTTGGGCCAAGGGTGCCTCTGGTCACCCTTGTAATGCGCTGCTCACAGACCTGAGGCTGCGGTTCACGGGCCACAGAATGACAGTTGCCGCAAGTGCAGGCGCTGAGCCGGCTTTGCTTCTCCGGCTCTGCTCCATGACGCTGCGTGGCCTCGCCTGCCTCAAGCTTCCCCAGGCACAACCCGTTTGGCACTGCACCTCCCCACGTTCCATGTCAGGGTGACGTGCTTTGTCCCGGGGTCGCTGTCTCGGAGTGTTCCTGTGAACCTCAGTGTCTCCCTTTGTGTAGCCCAGGGCCCAGGGATCCCGACAGCACACGTCTCGGCGCCCACGCCCTGGGCTCCTCACCTGTCGTCCTCTCAGTTCCCTCTCCTGCTGCCTTCTTGCTCACATAATACTGCAGGGGATTGGGCCACAGGTCGTCCATGATGATCTGGCAGGAGAAACGGGGGCAGGGCTCAGGTGTCCATCCCAAGCAGCTGGAGAAGCCAGCAAGGTCATTTACGCTGTGTGTCACAGGGCCCCACCTCAGCTATCCTGCTAGCCCCGGCAAAGCTGTGGTCAGAGAACCAGTTGAAGAAGTTAAGGCTGCTGTTGTGGTGCCTGCGGCTGTGGGCCTCTCGTTCGAAATCCTGGTGCCACTGGATGGGAGGGGAATGAGATGGCCCGTACCCTGCAGGAAGACGAGTGTGTGAGAGGGTGCTGGGTAATGAGTCGGGGAAGGCAACCCGCCCTCCTCCACCTGCCACCGCCCATCCAGACAGCGGCCTCTTACCAGCAGCGCTGACGACATACTCCTTCACAACCACTTCATTCCGGAAGTAGGAGTTCTTGCGAAAGAAGAGCAGGATCTGGCGGCACTCACGGGGAAACCGCAGTTCCTCCACCTGCCCGGCGGGAAAGTGGGGCAGAGGCGTGAAAGCTCTGTCCAGCAGACCTTGACCCTCCTGACTTGGGGGAGGACTCACTTTGGCCACCCTCTCCTCTCCTGTCCCCCAGCCCGGCCTCAGTCTCCCGGGCCAGACCTTCAAATCCGTCAGGTAGCCAAGTATGCCTTCATCTTGCTCACTGATCATGGCTCACATCTGCGAGTGGTTCACAAACTGCTTTCGGTCAAGGAGCTCCGAGGGCTGGAGATGAAAGAGCTACAGCAACAGAGCGAGTCTGGACAGCAACCGGGCACTGTCTCCCCTCTCCACCGCGGGGTCCCACTGCCTCCGCCCCGGCTGCCTCAAGGACCACGGCGCCCCGTGGTGCTACATATCTCAGCAGGGACACAGGCAGCTGGCATCCTGAGAGACACCCCTCCCGCCCCACACCCCCTCCACAGCTCATCCTCCTGTGCTGATGGCTAGGCAGAACTAGCGCGTTCCCGGACAGCACACATTCCTGCCTCAGGCTGACCGGGTGGGCTCTCACCACCCCTTGCCTGCAGCATTCTACCCAGGGGAACCCGTGCTTGGTGTGAATGTGTTTTGGGTGAAGAGACCCTGCTGCTATTCCTGACTCTGACCCGAACCAGTGCTCCTAGATGCCCAGCGGAGTTTCAGTGCCTCGTGCGACACCCAGAGCACCCTGCGGCCCCCACGCCCAACCGGAACCAGGATTTCCAGGCTGTCTTGATCCCCACGGCATGAGCGTGTCCTCTGCAATGCTGCGGGGCGTGAGGGGGCTTCCCCCCCATGATGCATGTTGGTAGTCAACAGCCCCCTCCCTCTCGTTCCTCATGCACTGGCCCAGACACATCGGAATCCCTCAGTGACAGCATGAAGGATACAGCCTTGGCCCAGAAGCCAGGGATGCCCCGGATAATGGCGCTTCGGTGTTCCAGGTGACGCTGCCGCCTCTGACATGACTTGAGCTTGAGCCGAGAGTAGGACCTGCTGGCTTGCTTATTCACGGGCTCCAGCTCGGACTGCAGGGCCCCTAGAGCCTCGAGCGGGGACAGGGATGGACCCCGCCGTGCCTCTGGCTGTTCTTCCCCTTCCTGCTTCTCCTGCGCCTCTTCCTCCTTCTGGCCCTCCTCCCTGGCCTCCTCCTGCACAGCCACCTCCTCAGCCTCTTCAGCCTTCTCCCCTTCCTCAGGCTGCTCCCACTCCTCGGCCTCCTCTTCCTCAGCCACCTGCTCTTCACCATCTGCGTCCTCCTCCTTCTTAGCCTCCTCCTCCTTGGCCTCAGATGCTCCGTCCACAGAATCCTCCTCAGCCTTCTCCGCCTCCTCATGCTCTTTCTCCGTGGACTTCTCATTTCCCTCATCAGCTTCCTCCCCCACCTCCGTAACCTCTTGGAGGTATATCTCAGACTCTTGCGCAACAGCCCCCTCCTCAGTGTCCTCCTTCTCATCCTCAACAGCCTCCCCTTCCTCAGCCTCTTCAGGCCGTGCCACCACTTCAGCTTTCTCCTCTTCCTCAGACTTGACTGTGTCCTGAGACTCCACCGCAACTTTGGCTTCCTGCTCAGCCTCCTTGTCCTCCTCCTCCTCTGATTCCTCTACAGTGTGCTCCCCTTCAACCTCCTCTACACCAGGGTCCAGCGCTACCATGATATCCACCACCAGCACCAACTCGTCCCCGGGGCCGGCCTGCTCTCTGCCCTGCTGGGCCTCAGCACCCACCACAGCCTCTGCGCCCATCCCGGCGGCACCTAGGGCCTGCAGCGGCCCTGCCTCCCCCCAGGCGCCTGCCTGGGCGCGGGGCCCCGACGCCTCACGGCCCCCCTCCAGGACCAAGGTGGTGCAGGACGGCGGGGCAGCCCCGCCTTCCCCGGAGCCCGCCGCGCTCTCCATGTGGTCCTGGTCGTGAGCGAGCAGAGCCAGCAACGGAGAGGAGCTGGAGGTGAGAGCACGTGGCTCCCGCAAACGGTCGGGCAGGTGGAGCTCTGGCGCCCCTAGTCGTCTGCGGGAGGCAGCGTCCTCCCAGAGGCCGTGGGCCGCTGAACGCATGCGCACAAGGGATAGCGGGCATGCTGTGTCGCCCCAGGATGACGCTGTATCACGTGTGCGGCCTTGGTGGGACTGAGTCCTGGGCTGGCCCAGGACGAGGGAGAACCCCGCGTCCAATCAGGTAACGGCTGGTGGGCGTGCCCACGCAGGGCCCCGCCCCTCGCGCTGCAGGCACCACTCAGGGAGCCAGCTACGGCGCCCCCGCCTGCCGTCCGTCCGGGACACACCTCCACCTTCACCCCTCCCGCCGCTTCCTCCCGGGGGGCCCTCCGCCTGGTATTTGAAGCCAGGCAATGCCAGGCTGTCCCTCGCCTACCCGAATAGACTCCTCTAGGACTCAGGACACGGTACACACCCCCGGGAGCCCTGGACCAGTGTGTGTGGAAAGCGTCAGCCCATGCCCCGGAGAATCTAGGGCAATTCCAGGACACAGGTGCCCCGATGCTCTCTGCCAGGCCAGCGTGGGGGGAAAAGTGTGGCCACAGTTTGTTCCAGCCCATGTCCTTTGCTACTCAGGAGAAGAGTGACAAAGAGTGCTGGTTCCATCTGTGTGCCTGTCCTTTCTTCTTCCTCACCTTTCCGTCTTCCTCTAAGTCTTTGTGTTCAGGTGCTCTTTCTCTGGCTCCTCGCTGGCCACACGGTCTCTAGGGGAGAAGGACTTCAGGACAGAAGATGCATTCACCCCTCTGAGCAGCTCTTTTCCCTGGGCATAAAAGCCCTGTCCCCCTCTGTGACTGGCACCCAGTCAGGTGACCCTGGAAAAGGTCCCAAGCGGGGTCCCACAGCAGCACACTCACCCAACAACCACGCAAGCAGACACGCAGTGTGTTTGCCCTGGAGGACAGAGAAACTGACCCTTAGAGGAGCCACGAGCATAGAGCAAAGGGGACCCTGAAGAGGATGTCTGGGTGAACCCTGTTAAGAGGGTGGCTGGTGATGCCGTCTGCTGGCCTGGAGCCACCTGTCTGTCTGCTGTTAGGGAGGCCAGGCGGCAAGGAGCTGAGGACGGCACCCAGGACACACGTAGCAGGAATGCACACGCCTTTCCTACTAGACACAGAGCGTCTTGCGTTGCATTCTGCCAACACCGCGAATGCCATGGGAATGGGTTCCCGGCTCATCTGGCCTGCAGAGGAGAACGTACCCTTCCTAGCCTTGCCCCGTCCATGCCCGTCAGGTCAGACCGTGAGCAGAACATCAGGCCGGGACACCACGGCCCCGGGGCTGGCTCGCAAACGTGGTGAGAGGACACCCAGAGTGCGCTTCTGAGCCAGCACAGTAGGCTTGGGCAGGTGGTTTGGTGCCAATGCAAGCCAGTCTCTCCAGCTCTGACCGAAAAGTAAGGCCTTCTTCCACACCCCCTGAGTCCTCGCAGCCGGCAAAGTGCCGCACGAGCCATGCCCCGGAGAAGGCGTGGCAACGTAAGGCTTACTCCCTGGCAGCTGATGCATGCGTCCAATCGTCCCCACCTCATTCCATGGAAGGCGGGACTTCCACATGGCCAAGGCAGCACGGCGCCTGTGCTCTGGCGGCCCAGGGCACGTGGTTCAGGGCTACCGTCCAGCCTTTCCTCTCCCCTTTAGAGCAGGGAGGTCCTTCCTGAAAGCCCAACGAGGCCCAGAAGGTTCCAGGGAAAACAGGCACGGTGGGCTGGCCCTTCCTGGGGACATCTGGGCCTGAGGCATGCTGGCCGACCCCCTGCGACCAGCAGGTTTCCTGGGACTTCCCTTCCACCCTGCGGACGTGAAGAATCCTAGGGACCGGACCGTGGGAGCTGCCAGGCTGTTCCTCGATTAAGTTTCAAGGAGCCGGGAAGACGCGGATGAGGGAACAGCCTTTCCAGGGGCTCAAGGGAACCTCCCTGGGCCCACAGCATTGCGGCTCTCCACCTCCCTTCTATGTCTCCGAGGAGTGTATCAAGCTTCAGATCCCCAACACTGCCACACAGTCGTGCCACCTAGTGCTGTTCCGGACATGGGGCCATGGGCCCAGCAGGGTTTCCTGAGCCCGAAGAACGAATCCCTCCTCTACCTACAGCTAGCTGCTCCCACAGGCAGGAAGGAAGAGAGTTCCCCAAGGACGTGAGGCCAAGAGTCCAAAGAGGCTGAGCTGTCAGCATTTCAGCCCAGGGCCCGCTGGAAGGCTCACGCAGGGACCACTGATGGGCAACAGGAAGATGGAGCTGGGGCCCTCGTTGCGAGGTCCTACGCCCAGTTGTGGCAGAGGTAGTGGGGAACGTCACCTGGGGAAGTGTGTCCTTGGGGGCGTGCTGGTGGTGGGAGCGAGCTCAGGGGTGGTGAGACTTGTTGATTTGGGAAGGCCCTGTGGGCTCATGAGCAGCAAGCTAGGTGGCCCTCAGTGAGGCAGGGACCATGGGCCTTGAGGGTCCACCTCCTCTCCTTTCCCTCTTCTGCACCTGGTCCACAGGAGGCAGAGATGACCGCCCCAACATGGAGCTCATCGGACACCGGGACAGCCCTTCGGCCAGGAGGAGCGCTCCCTCGGGACTCTTTCCTCTGCAGAAACGGACTGCCAGTGGGGACTTACTTACTCCTTGGGACCCTTGGCCGACAGCGCAAATCGGGACACAAGTTCTTACCCCTCTGTAGCACACGCTGAAACATTACGGTGTTTCCCCCAGCTGGGACCGGCCGTGCCGGCAGCACAGATGGGAGGTCGCTTGACATACCCCTGCCAGCTCCCACCCCTCCCTGCTTCCCTTGGCCACTCTGCGTGTGGCATCCAGGGGTAGACACACCCCTTAATACCCAAGGAATGCCCACGACGCCTGTGTGTCAGGAGGGACATGGCTGCACTCTGCCACTGGCCCCTTTCTCCTTAGTCAGCAGAGCTAGAAACCTCGAGGTCCAGGGCCTACAACCACACTGGGACATGCGTGTGCTCATGCAGACACTGGAATATGCAACACACACACACACTCTTGACACACAGGCATGCATGGTGTCCACACACACACCCCTCTCACGCATGTGCTACAAACACGTGGAGACACGAGCACTCACGCGTACTCATGGAAGCATGCACAACACACACATGGACATGGTGTCAGTCTCTCCGACATGGAGATGGCTTCACACACACACACACACACACACACACACACACACACACATACATTGTCACACTCACAACACAGCATTCACACTGGGTCTCCAGCAGAGCCATCAACACTTGGAACTGCCCTAACATACTCACAAACGTGGTACCGACACACACATACACAAGAAACACACACAAACACCCATCCACTTTTTCTTACAGGCATACAGAGTGGGCTTCCCCCAAACACAGACACACACACACACACACACACACACACACACGGACATACAGCACTCACACTAGGTCTCCGGCAGAGGTATCCACACGTGGTACCGCCACAGCAAAGTCACAAACGTGGCCCCACAACACACACATAAACAACACAAACCAACACCCTTGGTTTTTTTCCTACAGGCATCCACACAGGGGCACACACACACACACACACACACAGCACTCACACTAGGGCTGTGGCAGAGGCATCTCATTGCGCACTGCCATACAAACTCACAAACGTGGCCCCCACAGTACACACGTAAACAAAAAACATACACAAACACCCATGATCTTTTTCTTAGAAGCATACACAATGAGCCTCACACAAACACACACACACACACTCAAACACACAGCACTCACACTAGGTCTGTGGCAGAGCCATGTACACACAGCACCGCCATAGCAAGCTCACAAACGTGGTCCCACAACACACACATACACAACAAATACACACAAACACCCATGGTCATTTTCTTCCAGGCATACACAGTGGGCCTCACAGTGGGCCTTACACACAGGCATGGGGAACACACCCAATGAACATACACGGACTTCTGCGTTGAAGCATACACAATTCTCCCCAAACCATCTGGCTGACAGAGACACACAGACAAACATAGACACACAGGTATCCATGCATACAAAAACCCAAAGAGACAGGGGCGCCTGGGTGGCTCAGTCATTAAGCGTCTGCCTGCGGCTCAGGGTGATCTCGCGGCGTTCTCGGATCGAGCCCCACATCAGGCTCGTCCTCTGGGAGCCTGCTCCTACCTCTCCACCACCCTGCCTGTGTTCCCGCTCTCGCTGTCTCTCTGTCGGTTAAATAAATAAATAAGTTCTTTAAAAAAAAACACACAGAGAGAAAATTCACACAGGCACACAAGTGGGCAGACACAGAGGTATGCACCCTTGACCACCCTAGTACACGCACCTGTGCTTGTGTAAAATGAGAAACACACAATACACACACAGTCTCCAACCAGAGGCACACACGGGTGGGTAGGCATACACACACGCACGCACACACACACACATGCACGCCTGTGGGAGGGTGGTGCAGAGGGACAGGACATGGGTTTGGAGGGACCGTGAGGGACCCTGAGGAACCGCCTCCTTAGTCCTCCAGGGACACGTGGTTTTGTGGTGATCCTGACTAGAGGAAGCATGCACGGGACGGCATCACAGCAATGCAGGGCACGCTTCCAGGAGAAAGGGTACAGGGAGAAGCTCTCCAAGCGGGGTGAACGGGGCGGTAGCAGAGCCACCGGGCCACGAGTGCCCCGCTCGGCACGCCCCTTCCCCTGCCCTGAAGAACACGGCTCCCATGTAGAGAGGTGTGCCCTTTCCCGTCCTTCTCCCTGACCTGCCGAGCAAGAGTGGTGGTCTCTCCACAACCAAGCCCTGCCCTGCCCTGCCCCCGTGCCTTACATCCCCCGCACACACGGAATCCCACAGGCCAGGGCTGATCTCCTACTGGCCGTGTGCTGGGTCCCCCATACACATCCACACACAGACACATAGGGCTTCTTAACTTGTTTATGACTCGCCCGCCATCCCTGGCGATCTGGGTGCTGGACACTCTCTAGAGCTGGCCCTGAAGATCTGTTCCCCCACGTCTGTCCTGTGCGGGCAGAGCACCACGTAGACACGTCCACCCGTCTCTCACAACGCTGGACGCCTCCTCCACTGCTTCTCGCTGGTCCAACTCTGATGCTCTGCGGTGTCCACGTCCGCACAGCTGCCGTGCCCGCGACACACACACACAAACACACGACACACGGACGCACAAGGGAGGTGTTCGTGACACTGCCTCATGCCGAGGATCGCTAAGGCGGCGGTGACCGAGGGCCCTGTCCTTGTGGGATCCCGCTTCCTCCTCCTCTAGGGCTTCACCACCCTCCTCCAGATGGCCTAGTACCATTGCCAAGAATGGCCGTGTGGCTCTGGGAGGCCACGGGGTGGTCCGTAACACGGAGGGACATCAGAGCGTCTCGGGACAAGGGAGTCCCACTCCCAAAATTTGGCAGACTGTCCCCACCTGAAAAGCCAGCAGGAGAACTGAGGACCCGGCGGACGGCCATGGGTGAGTGTTCAGAGAAATGGGGTGGAGGAGCCTTGCTTCCCCCGAACGACCTGAGACTTTCTGGCTCACACCTGGCTCACCGGATGAACTTGCCCCAGTGGACACCCTGCCCTGGGTGTGTGCCCTGAGTTCCCTCGCCAGGGTCCCTACTCTCCCTCCAGCCGCTCCCTGGGTGATCCGGGGCCCAGGGTCCTCTGAGCCTCAGTTTCCAAACTGAGTCCCAAACCCGACTGTGCCCTGGCACCTCCCACACATATTTCAGGACGCAGTGGCCCGGCTACTCACCGACAGGTCCTCCTGTCTGCTCAGTGCCTTCGGCTGCCTCCCTGCCTCAGGTAGTACCACAAGGGATTGCGCCACAGGTCCTCGATGATGATCTGGTAGGGGAAACCGCCCAGGTGAGCACGGGGCCCGGGCCCCCTTCCCAGGCTGCCCCCATTGCCATCACCAATGCTAATGAAGGCCTCAGCGGCCCCACCTCGGCAATCTTGTTAGACCCTGGGCAGCTGGGGTCGCACAACCACTTGAAGAAGGTAAGGCTGGTGGAGTCGAGTCTTCGGCTGGGAGCTCCACGTTCTTCATCCCAGAACCACTGCACTGGAGTGGACCGAGTCGCCCTGTATCCTGCAGGAAGGGAAAATTCAGGGGAGGCTCTGCACTGCCTAGGACCCACACCCTGTCGCCCTCTCTCCCGCTCTCCTCTCAGCCTCTCTCCCTCCTGTGCCGGCTCTGGCTTCCACTTGTGTCCCTACACACCCCCTGCTCCTCCCGAGTGCCCACCTGCCCCCGCCGGCCCACCCCCGGCACCCTCGAAGCTCTAGCCCACTCCTACCGGCAATGCTAAGGTGATACTCCTTAAGGATCACTTTGTTCTGGAAGTAGGGGTTGTTCCCAAAGAAAAACATCAACGTGCTGTGGTCCTTGGGACGGCCCAGTTCCTCCACCTGCAACATAAAAGAAAGACGAGGGGAAGGGGACTTGTCCTCCACGGGTCCCGAGATGCTCCCTGCATGTCCCGCTGAACAATACTGCCGGGCCCTCTCCTGCCCAAATTCCACTCCCAATTGTCCTACCCCGCCACCCACTCCCAGCGCTGACCTCCAAATCGGTCATGTAGCTGAGCACATCTTTGTCCTGGTCACCCGTCACGGCTGATATCTGGGGGTGATTCAGGATCTGCCTTGGGTCAAGGAGCCTCGCCTTCAGCGCTATGGAAGGAGAGCCAGGACCAACCCAGCCCTTCCCGGTGAGAGGAAGGGCCCCAAACAGGGCACGTGTAGAACCACCAGGCCCTGCTGCCCTCCCAAGCCACTCAGCTCCTGCTCTTTCATCACAGCTGCTCAATACCAGCAGGTGCCTTGGCTTCCAGTGCCTCCGAGAGGGTCTGCGCCCGGCGGGACAAGGTCAAGGGCCTGCCTGTTCTCCCTTCCACCGTCGTCACCCTGGCCTGTGTGTTTGGCAGGCAGGCAGTGACTGCTTTGGGTGTCCAGATGTGGTCGGTCGCGCTCTCAGGGCTGTGTTTGCTTATGTGTTGGCCTGCAGGCCTGTGTCCTGGAGGGGCCTTCTGTGCCCACAATGGGGCCACTCATCTCCCTTAGCCTGGCTGGACACCCACAGGGCAAAGGGAGGGCCCGTTAGGTTCAGCGAGAGAAGGAGGGAAAGGGGTTGGGTGGCAACGGGAGGGAAAGCAAAGGAGAGACAGAGACAGAGATACCCACACAGGAGGAAGGGACACAGAGGGAGGGCAGAGGGGAGCGAGGGAGAGGGTGGGACGCACATAGAGGGGAGAGACACGGAGGGAGGAAACGGGGGGTGGGGGGGCGCCTGGGCATGGGGCCGCAGCCTGGCTGTGTAGGGCCTGAGGAGACAGTTTGCAGCACCGCATACAGCGTGTCTGGGTTTCTGATGTATGGGGAAGCGTGGCGGCCTGCTGAATGACTCTGGAAGCCGCATGAGGACGCAGCAGTGGGTGGGCACTGTACTCTTTAGAAAAGAACACAGGCTCTGAAGGACAGGGAAGGGGGTGGCCTGCCTCTCAATGGGCATGCCCCACGCAGCCGGCAGGACGTTTCCTTCCAGGACCTGCTCCGAGCCAAGGGTGGAACTACACTAGACATGCAGGGTGTGGACATGTGCTCCATGACACCTGGGAGAGTGTTGGGAGTGCTCCCTGCAGTCCCAGAGCATTTGCCCACAGCTTCTGCTCAGACGTGGTCTCCACAAGCCTCAGCCCTTGCCTTCCCCCCACCTTCAAGGCCCACGCCCCTGTGCTGCGCCTTATAGGGACGGGGGACCCACTCCCACTGGGGGTGGAGAGGGGCCGGGGACCCTTTCCCCCAGCGCTCCTGCCCCTGGCAGAGCCTCTGCTGGTCCCTTCCTCCCAGTGGTCCTCCACCGCAGACAAACCCAAGCCCAGCAGGAGGAAGGATACCGCCTGGGCCCAGAAGCCGGGGATGCGCTGGATGATGGCCCTTCTTCCAGCCAGGTGAGAACTCCGCTTCTGATTCATCCTGCGCTTGAGCCGCAAGTAGGCCCTGGTAGCTTGGGCATCCACAGAGCTGAGCGCGAACTGAACCATCTCCAGCGCGGCAAGTGGTGCACCGGCTGGCTCGGGACCCGGCCCTGACTCCCCCTGCTGCAGCTGCTGCAGCTGCTCATCCTGCTGTGCTTGCACCGCCTCCTGGTCTTCCACGGCCACGACCTCCACCACCGCCATGATATCCTCCACCACCAGCACCAACTCGTCCCCGGGGCCAGCCTGCTCTCTGCCCTGCTGGGCCTCCGCACCCAGCACAGCCTCTGCGCCCATCCCCCCGGCACCTAGGGCCTGCAGCGGCCCAGCCTCACCCCAGGCGCCTGCCTGGGCGCAGGGCTTCGGCGCCTCACGGCCCCCCTCCAGGAACAAGGTGCTCCAGGATGGCAGGGCAGCCCCGCCTTGCCCGGAGCCCGCCGCGCTCTCCATGTGGTGCTGGTCCTGAGGGAGCAGAGCCAGCAGCGGAGGGAAGGAGCTGGAGGAGCCAGCACCTAGCTCCCGCACGCGGCCGGCAGGTGGAGCTCTGGCGCCCCCAACTGGAGGCGGGAAGCAGAGGCCTCCAAGAGGCCGGAGGCTGGTGAAGGCATGCGCAGAAGAGCTAGGGACCAGATGGCCACGGGGCGACGGTGACGCGACGCCACGCATGCGGCCTTTGTGACACGGAGCCCTGAGTCACGCCCAGGCCGCTGGGCACGGAGCGTACGGAGGATGACAGGGCGGAGCGTGTGCCCGCCCAGACCCCCGCCCCTCGGCCCCAAAGGCAGCAGCCAGGGAGCCGGCCTGTGTGCCTCCTCCTCCGGGGTGGCCTCCGCATCTGGAACCTGGTCTATTCCCGGCTATCACCTGCCAGGCCATGAGCCGGAGGTCCCTCATATCACACAGCCCGTGTTACCTTTCCCGGCCGTCCAGGGGGACCAGGCTGCTGGCACTGGGGAATTCCAATGCAACGGCTCAAGAGGGTGACCCCCTGACCCCCGGAAGCCTCACCCGGCCCTTTCTTAGTGACCCTGAAGGAAAGCCCTGGAGCCATTACCTGGTGCTCCAACCACCGCCAGATCGCTGTGCCCATGGCCTTCCCGCATTTACCTGAACGGTGGCGAAGGGTGTCAGGGGGCCGCCCACCAGGATCCAGGATGCAGGGGCTGCCTCCCTCACCCCCTCCGCGCCCAGACTCTCCTCAAAAGAGAGGAAACACACACACATAAGTGGCCTCAAATTAGCAAAGAGCCAAGGTCCCTGGCCACCCCACGGAGCCTACAGAGCTACTAACACAGCCCCAGGGAGGTCCGGGATTCGGACTCGGTGGCATGCCAATGGGCAGGACATGTAGCCTACACAGTGACTCGGGGTAGTCTTTCGTCAAAGCCGCTGGTAGGACTTGCTCCCGCTGTACTTTCCTCTGCCACACCCTTCTCTGTCTGGCTCTCTTCCCATCTTTGCTTTCTCCTTCCTTGGGTGACTCTCGTGTCCTCCTTCCCTCCTGCTCTAACTGCCAAGGATGTCAGAGCTCCAGCAGAATGGTCCACGGAGCCTGCTTTTATCCACCTTCCTGAGGAGCTGAGGCTGCTGGGCAGCTCCACTGCCTTTGGTCCCCCCACTGGCTGCATGTTCCTGCTGTGTCTGTCACGGAGTGGACTACCTGCCTGCGAGGGGATATGGCAGCGAGCATTGGCAGCACACGTGCCCTTTCTCCGGTACTCACCAGGTCCTTCGGGACAGTCCCACGCCTCATGGCGGTCCCCACCTTGGGTGAACATTGAGGTGCCCGAGGGACACCGCCTTGAGTGCCAGGAAGCCCGCGTGGGTGATGCCAAGGCCGCGAGGGTTAGTGTTGCATTGTGGGAGGGCCTCATTTAAAACGAATGGGTCTGGGCGCCTGGAGGATTTCAACCGGAAAGGGGCAGGAGGGTCCCCCTTGAGGTAAAGTGCAGGGCTTTTGGCGGTAGCACGTTTCAGTGTTTCAAAATCTGCTTGTTGAAGCAAACGAGGAAGGGAGCAAAACCAAAGGCCATATGGCGGGAGAAGCAAAATTTTCTAACACCGTCCCTGAGACAGCCCAGACGTTGGAGTTACCACTACAGTCCTAAGTACACTAGCTCTTGTCATGTTGCTCCAGCCCCTGAAGGAAGCTCCTGAGGCAATACTGCACCAGAAGCAGCACAGCCGTGGAAATGGAGAAGGCTGGGGGCTCCAGGTGATGGGAGACGGGGAAGAGAGCAAGAGGGGGAAGAGAGGGAGAGTAGGACTGAGGAGGGAGGAAAAGGGAGGGAGGGGAAGGAAGAGAGAGGAGGGAGAGAGGAGGGAGAGGGACACAGAAGGGAGAGGGGGAGGAGAGGGAGAGGGTGAAGAGAGGGAAAGGAGGGGAGAAGTAGAGGAGGAGGGAGGGGAAGAAGAGAGAGGAGGGAGAGAGGAGGGAGAGGGACACAGAAGGGTGAGGGAGAGAGGAGGGAGAGGGAGAGGAGGGATGGAGAGGAGAAGAGAGGGAAAGGGCGAGGGAGAGAGGAGGGAGAGACTCTGCAGGGAGAGAGGAAGGGAGAGAGGGAGAGGGAGGGAGAGGGGTCAGCTCATGCTGACCACCAGCAGGCACAAATTGGGAATGCCAGAAAGAGGTGGGAGAGAGGAAGAGGCAGCCAGTGCATGAGGACCTAAGGTGATAAAGCTTTGCCACTTTGCGGACAATGCTGACTCTGCACATCCAAGGAGCCCAATGCAGTCCTAGTGGAAGGAAGGATCCAAAGGGATGCCCAGGCCAATGGGCTCTTGTCTTTGGTGCAAAGGCAAGGACAGGCCTCTCGGCAGCCCACAGAGGCGGGACTGACCCATCACACCCCGGGGTTCCTCAGTGAGAGGAAGAGCCAGCTTCCCCTTAGGATGGACGGTGGCCAGAAGGCAGTGGGTGATAACCTTCAACACGTTCAGGGACAAAGAGTGTAACGTAAAGGTTATGGTCGCCAAGGACGCCCGAGAAAATATGCACCAGGCATCAGGAGAAGGAGTGAGAGGATGAGCCTAGGGTGGTAGGGAGAGGGCCGTGGGGTGGCGGTGGGGGTGTGTGGCTCTAACATAAGCAGAGTCCTACCCGCTGAAAGGAAGCCGGTCACTAGACCCTTAAGTCAGAGGGCTAGCCTGAGATACAAGGCATCCCCGTAAAGTACTCGCAGAGGAAACAGGAGAGCAGGATTTGCCTATGGAACCACGCTGCGTTGCCTGTGTGGCCTGAAGGACAAGTGCATCCAAGCAGGGGCACGTGTAGGATCGTCGGCTCAGCATGCACAGAGCTGGGTCTTGTAAGCTGTGGGAACGTGAAGTGGAGTCACGACACCCAGCCGGGAGCAGGCCCCTCGCCCACTACGTCAACCAAGTCCACGTATGGGCAAACCTGGGTTCCCCCAGGCTGGGGTGTTCCCTGCAATTGTGAGTGGGGAGGGCCCCCAAGAAGGGGCGTTCAGTGTAGAATCGGTAAAGCACAGTCTACCGTGGAGGAAGCCAGCCCCTTCCCAGAAGGAAGCCTACGGGTGGGAGCACCCATGTGTAGGAAGCTAACAGAGCCAGAGGCGGGCAAGCAACCCCAGGGTAGAGCAGTGGTGACGGGGTGAACGGGGTCGTGGTGTGAACACTGAGTTCCGCCAGGCGCAGGAGTTCTACCGACCCAAGGTGCCCCGGGCCTGCAGGTGGCAATATTGGCTGCGTCCCTAGCGTTGGGGTCAGCCAAGCGTTTGTAGAGAAATTTCAGAACGAAGGGGCAGGAAGGACCTCTTTGAGGTCCCCGCATGTCCCTGACAGTGCCTTGGGTACCTCGCTCACGCACAAGGTCTCGGAGGCCTAGTGGAGCTCGATCCAGTGGTGCCAGAGATGTCCGCCTGTCTCCCAGACACACGAAGCGGACAGCAAAGGAGGACGTAACGCAGGAATTGAGGATGGAAAGGGGCATGGGTTACACAGAAACCAAGTACCACAGTGGCGGACGTCAGTCGGTCCTGCTCAGGAGCAGGCTATGCGGCAACACAGCAAGACTGGGAGGGCAGCAGGACGTTCTGCCTTTGAAAACCTGCCCACATCAACGCACTGTGCAAGAGACTGAGGCCACAAAGTAGTTGAAAGCGGGAAAAGGGAGAACGATGAGTGACCTTCGGCCCTAAGCGGGGCGGCTGAGGACACTTTGGTGAGCCCCTCGCTGCCCGGCAGGAGGAGCTTGGCCCTTCCTCTGTTTCCAAGGAGGCGTCACTGCGCCACCCTACGGTACAGGAAGTGAAGGACTTCTCGGGACTCACCAAAGATTCCTAACGCACCCCCGTCGGAGGAGGAGAGGATTCTGACCCCGAAATGGATGAAACGGGGTCCGATTCACAGGTGGACAGACTCAGAGACAGGAACCCTTACGCCAACCCATTGGCAGGCCAACGGCCCGGCAGCTGTAGCCAAGCAGAGACTCGCAAAGCCCAAAGCACTCCTAGAGGCACAGCTGTGCCTATCTGGGCTCAGCACGGATGCGAGATGGGAGACCTGACGGCACAGGCACAGCCGGGCCAAGACACGCCAAGGCATGTTCGGGAAGACAGACTAACACGGGCAAAGAGGGACGCTTTACACAGACAAGAACACGAAGATCCAGAAGGGCCAGGGACACACACGTGGTTCAGAGCCATGGAACCAGAACGCTAGTGAACTCCTGATGTGGTCCTCTCCGATGAGACAGCAGTCTGGGATCCAGGACTGTGGGTCCCTCAGTGCCCGGGTTCTCGGTCATGCCGCGTCGTGGAAAGGAGATGTAGTCCAGAAGAGGAGTGGTGGGCAGCAGGGCAAAGTTTATTCAGCAAGTGTACAGAGCTCCCCAAAGGGTTGCTGCATTCCTGTTCAAGTTTAGGGGGTTTGGGGCGCCTGGGTGGCTAGACGCTTAAGCGTCTGCCTTCGGCTCAGGTCCTGCAGCCAGGCTCCTGGGATCGAGCCCCGCTTCGGGCTCCCTGCTCGACGGGAAGCCTGCCTCTCCCTCTCCCTGGGCTGTTTCCCTGCTTGTGCTCTCTCTCTCTCTCTCTGTCAGATAAATAAATAAATAAATAAATAAATAAATAAATAAATAAATAAATAAGTTTAAATAAAATAAAGTTTCAGGATCTTGGAAGCCATGGTAATGTACAAAAGTTTAGGGAGTTGGATAAGCTCTTTCCAACCTGGAGTGTGGGGCCCTGTGGAATCCCTGATAAGGTGTTGCAATCACGGCTTTGATCCTGCCCCTGTCTACCTATGGGGTTATTGTTCACGTGTGGAAGGGTCTTGTGGGCTGACACCTGGAGACTAACTGCCTCAGCTTGTGACAGGGACCAGTGATTCGTGCCTCTTGGTGGTGCTTACCTTGTGGGGTCTTCAGCGGAGAGAGGGCCTTGGGCAAATGCCTTAAGCCCATGTGGAAACAGGAATCTCAGCACCACAGTGGTCATGGGACAGACAGCACACCGCTGCGTGGACTGGGCCTTGCCAGTCCTGAGGAACCATACCACCCCTCCCGCACGCCTCCGCCTCTTTGTCGTCTGGGGGAGCCCAAATGAGGGCCCTAGGGAGTCAGGGCACTAGAGATGCCCGCAGAGCGTGGCTGTGTGAGCTTGTGTGTGCCAGGACATGTGAGGGATTGGAGTGTGTGTGGGGGTGGGTGACTGAGGGTGCACCTGAGTGAGTGTGTGTGTCAGCTTGTGGGTGCGGCTGTTTGAGTGTGTGTGTGAGGACGCAGTGTCTGTGCACCACTGTGTGTGAGCGTGTGTGTGTGTCCCCCTGCAATTTCTCCTTTCTCCTGGGCCCTTGTGCCGGGACGAGAGGGTCATGTTTCCTACCCTCCCAGCTCCCTCTGTCCCCTCTCCCACAGTCCCTCCATACAGCCTGGCCCTCACTCCTTAACGTGGTTGCTGGTCCTCAGAACCTGACTGTGTCAGCAGGAGGCTGTGTGCGTTCCTAGACCTGGGGAGAGCAGTGGCACTGGGTTCGACAGAGTCATGGACCTTGAGTCCTCCCCCCCATGGAATGTGCAGTGGGTGTGTCTGAGGCCATCCACCAGGGAGCATCCCTGGAGGCCACCATCGGCGTCCACCTAACCTGGCAACTGGACGTGTTTGTCCCTGGCTCCTTATTCCCTTTCCTTGAACTCCCTCATTTCCCCAGGGAAGAGATGAGCCCCGGTTGGCTGGCCTTTCGATCAGATCTTCTCCCTGCCCAGCCCCACTGGGCCTGGGGGAACGGTACCTCTGCCCCCTGGGATGCAGTCCCAGACCATGCGTGTCCTAGCCCTGTGGGCAAGCCTACAGGACAGGCCGATCCACAGACCGGGGAAGCCCAGGCGCAGAAGGAAAACACCGACATGCAGCCGCTGTGTTCAGTCAGTCCCCTGGAGCCCCTTCCAGGAGGAAGAGTGCGTGTGCCAGAGCACACAGACACACACACACACACACACACACACACACACACACAGAAACACACTTGACGTTGTTTATTTACATTTCGATATTTCTCCAGGGCTCCCGGGGCCTCAACAGGCCTTGTTTCACCCCGGCACCTGTCTTCAGTTATTTCCTGCAGAGAGGAAGCGGGTTGACCCTTCGGCTCCTTCTGAAGTTTCCGGACTGCTTTCCGTCAAGTGCGATGGTCCTCATCCTCATTTCAACATCATGAAGCTCCCTAGACGAGATGGCACACACACACACACACACACGCACACGCACAAGCACGCACGCGGGGACACACGTGCACATGGACACAGGAGGAGAGCAGTGGGTATCTTCACTGGGCCATACTTAAGGTTGCTTGAGGGTTTCAAGGTTCTCGTCGGGAATGGCGTTCATTCTCCCCTGGCCAAGCCCCTGCCCCCGACTGTGATCGCTTTATGTTTCCTCCAGCCACGTATGAACGAGCGTGCTCCTTCATGACTGCCCGCGGGCCAGTGGGCTTGGCAAAGGAGATGCCTCCGGAATTTAAGGGGACAACTGTGGTGATCAACACAGAGAAGGGACGGGAAGGCGGGGTGCGGCTTTGCACCAGGACACCCAGACATTTGGGCCAAGGGTGCCTCTGGTCACCCTTGTAATGCGCTGCTCACAGACCTGAGGCTGCGGTTCACGGGCCACAGAATGACAGTTGCCGCAAGTGCAGGCGCTGAGCCGGCTTTGCTTCTCCGGCTCTGCTCCATGACGCTGCGTGGCCTCGCCTGCCTCAAGCTTCCCCAGGCACAACCCGTTTGGCACTGCACCTCCCCACGTTCCATGTCAGGGTGACGTGCTTTGTCCCGGGGTCGCTGTCTCGGAGTGTTCCTGTGAACCTCAGTGTCTCCCTTTGTGTAGCCCAGGGCCCAGGGATCCCGACAGCACACGTCTCGGCGCCCACGCCCTGGGCTCCTCACCTGTCGTCCTCTCAGTTCCCTCTCCTGCTGCCTTCTTGCTCACATAATACTGCAGGGGATTGGGCCACAGGTCGTCCATGATGATCTGGCAGGAGAAACGGGGGCGGGGCTCAGGTGTCCATCCCAAGCAGCTGGAGAAGCCAGCAAGGTCATTTACGCTGTGTGTCACAGGGCCCCACCTCAGCTATCCTGCTAGCCCCGGCAAAGCTGTGGTCAGAGAACCAGTTGAAGAAGTTAAGGCTGCTGTTGTGGTGCCTGCGGCTGTGGGCCTCTCGTTCGAAATCCTGGTGCCACTGGATGGGAGGGGAATGAGATGGCCCGTACCCTGCAGGAAGACGAGTGTGTGAGAGGGTGCTGGGTAATGAGTCGGGGAAGGCAACCCGCCCTCCTCCACCTGCCACCGCCCATCCAGACAGCGGCCTCTTACCAGCAGCGCTGACGACATACTCCTTCACAACCACTTCATTCCGGAAGTAGGAGTTCTTGCGAAAGAAGAGCAGGATCTGGCGGCACTCACGGGGAAACCGCAGTTCCTCCACCTGCCCGGCGGGAAAGTGGGGCAGAGGGGTGAAAGCTCTGTCCAGCAGACCTTGACCCTCCTGACTTGGGGGAGGACTCACTTTGGCCACCCTCTCCTCTCCTGTCCCCCACCCCGGCCTCAGTCTCCCGGGCCAGACCTTCAAATCCGTCAGGTAGCCAAGTATGCCTTCATCTTGCTCACTGATCATGGCTGACATCTGCGGGTGGTTCACAAACTGCTTTCGGTCAAGGAGCTCCGAGGGCTGGAGATGAAAGAGCTACAGCAACAGAGCGAGTCTGGACAGCAACTGGGCACTGTCTCCCCTCTCCACCGCGGGGTCCCACTGCCTCCGACCCGGCTGCCTCAAGGACCACGGCGCCCCGTGGTGCTACATATCTCAGCAGGGACACAGGCAGCTGGCATCCTGAGAGACACCCCTCCCGCCCCACACCCCCTCCACAGCTCATCCTCCTGTGCTGATGGCTAGGCAGAACTAGCGCGTTCCCGGACAGCACACATTCCTGCCTCAGGCTGACCGGGTGGGCTCTCACCACCCCTTGCCTGCAGCATTCTACCCAGGGGAACCCGTGCTTGGTGTGAATGTGTTTTGGGTGAAGAGACCCTGCTGCTATTCCTGACTCTGACCCGAACCAGTGCTCCTAGATGCCCAGCGGAGTTTCAGTGCCTCGTGCGACACCCAGAGCACCCTGCGGCCCCCACGCCCAACCGGAACCAGGATTTCCAGGCTGTCTTGATCCCCACGGCATGAGCGTGTCCTCTGCAATGCTGCGGGGCGTGAGGGGGCTTCCCCCCCATGATGCATGTTGGTAGTCAACAGCCCCCTCCCTCTCGTTCCTCATGCACTGGCCCAGACACATCGGAATCCCTCAGTGACAGCATGAAGGATACAGCCTTGGCCCAGAAGCCAGGGATGCCCCGGATAATGGCGCTTCGGTGTTCCAGGTGACGCTGCCGCCTCTGACATGACTTGAGCTTGAGCCGAGAGTAGGACCTGCTGGCTTGCTTATTCACGGGCTCCAGCTCGGACTGCAGGGCCCCTAGAGCCTCGAGCGGGGACAGGGATGGACCCCGCCGTGCCTCTGGCTGTTCTTCCCCTTCCTGCTTCTCCTGCGCCTCTTCCTCCTTCTGGCCCTCCTCCCTGGCCTCCTCCTGCACAGCCACCTCCTCAGCCTCTTCAGCCTTCTCCCCTTCCTCAGGCTGCTCCCACTCCTCGGCCTCCTCTTCCTCAGCCACCTGCTCTTCACCATCTGCGTCC
Organism: Ursus americanus; assembly: GCF_024610735.1. Taxonomy (NCBI): domain Eukaryota; kingdom Metazoa; phylum Chordata; class Mammalia; order Carnivora; family Ursidae; genus Ursus; species Ursus americanus. Next base: position 3,702,384 of record NC_142163.1, on the reverse strand, counting down.
TCCTCCTTCTTAGCCTCCTCCTCCTTGGCCTCAGATGCTCCGTCCACAGAATCCTCCTCAGCCTTCTCCGCCTCCTCATGCTCTTTCTCCGTGGACTTCTCATTTCCCTCATCAGCTTCCTCCCCCACCTCCGTAACCTCTTGGAGGTATATCTCAGACTCTTCCGCAACAGCCCCCTCCTCAGTGTCCTCCTTCTCATCCTCAACAGCCTCCCCTTCCTCAGCCTCTTCAGGCCGTGCCACCACTTCAGCTTTCTCCTCTTCCTCAGACTTGACTGTGTCCTGAGACTCCACCGCAACTTTGGCTTCCTGCTCAGCCTCCTTGTCCTCCTCCTCCTCTGATTCCTCTACAGTGTGCTCCCCTTCAACCTCCTCTACACCAGGGTCCAGCGCTACCATGATATCCACCACCAGCACCAACTCGTCCCCGGGGCCGGCCTGCTCTCTGCCCTGCTGGGCCTCAGCACCCACCACAGCCTCTGCGCCCATCCCGGCGGCACCTAGGGCCTGCAGCGGCCCTGCCTCCCCCCAGGCGCCTGCCTGGGCGCGGGGCCCCGACGCCTCACGGCCCCCCTCCAGGACCAAGGTGGTGCAGGACGGCGGGGCAGCCCCGCCTTCCCCGGAGCCCGCCGCGCTCTCCATGTGGTCCTGGTCGTGAGCGAGCAGAGCCAGCAGCGGAGAGGAGCTGGAGGTGAGAGCACGTGGCTCCCGCAAACGGTCGGGCAGGTGGAGCTCTGGCGCCCCTAGTCGTCTGCGCGAGGCAGCGTCCTCCCAGAGGCCGTGGGCCGCTGAACGCATGCGCACAAGGGATAGCGGGCATGCTGTGTCGCCCCAGGATGACGCTGTATCACGTGTGCGGCCTTGGTGGGACTGAGTCCTGGGCTGGCCCAGGACGAGGGAGAACCCCGCGTCCAATCAGGTAACGGCTGGTGGGCGTGCCCACGCAGGGCCCCGCCCCTCGCGCTGCAGGCACCACTCAGGGAGCCAGCTACGGCGCCCCCGCCTGCCGTCCGTCCGGGACACACCTCCACCTTCACCCCTCCCGCCGCTTCCTCCCGGGGGGCCCTCCGCCTGGTATTTGAAGCCAGGCAATGCCAGGCTGTCCCTCGCCTACCCGAATAGACTCCTCTAGGACTCAGGACACGGTACACACCCCCGAGAGCCCTGGACCAGTGTGTGTGGAAAGCGTCAGCCCATGCCCCGGAGAATCTAGGGCAATTCCAGGACACAGGTGCCCCGATGCTCTCTGCCAGGCCAGCGTGGGGGGAAAAGTGTGGCCACAGTTTGTTCCAGCCCATGTCCTTTGCTACTCAGGAGAAGAGTGACAAAGAGTGCTGGTTCCATCTGTGTGCCTGTCCTTTCTTCTTCCTCACCTTTCCGTCTTCCTCTAAGTCTTTGTGTTCAGGTGCTCTTTCTCTGGCTCCTCGCTGGCCACACGGTCTCTAGGGGAGAAGGACTTCAGGACAGAAGATGCATTCACCCCTCTGAGCAGCTCTTTTCCCTGGGCATAAAAGCCCTGTCCCCCTCTGTGACTGGCACCCAGTCAGGTGACCCTGGAAAAGGTCCCAAGCGGGGTCCCACAGCAGCACACTCACCCAACAACCACGCAAGCAGACACGCAGTGTGTTTGCCCTGGAGGACAGAGAAACTGACCCTTAGAGGAGCCACGAGCATAGAGCAAAGGGGACCCTGAAGAGGATGTCTGGGTGAACCCTGTTAAGAGGGTGGCTGGTGATGCCGTCTGCTGGCCTGGAGCCACCTGTCTGTCTGCTGTTAGGGAGGCCAGGCGGCAAGGAGCTGAGGACGGCACCCAGGACACACGTAGCAGGAATGCACACGCCTTTCCTACTAGACACAGAGCGTCTTGCGTTGCATTCTGCCAACACCGCGAATGCCATGGGAATGGGTTCCCGGCTCATCTGGCCTGCAGAGGAGAACGTACCCTTCCTAGCCTTGCCCCGTCCATGCCCGTCAGGTCAGACCGTGAGCAGAACATCAGGCCGGGACACCACGGCCCCGGGGCTGGCTCGCAAACGTGGTGAGAGGACACCCAGAGTGCGCTTCTGAGCCAGCACAGTAGGCTTGGGCAGGTGGTTTGGTGCCAATGCAAGCCAGTCTCTCCAGCTCTGACCGAAAAGTAAGGCCTTCTTCCACACCCCCTGAGTCCTCGCAGCCGGCAAAGTGCCGCACGAGCCATGCCCCGGAGAAGGCGTGGCAACGTAAGGCTTACTCCCTGGCAGCTGATGCATGCGTCCAATCGTCCCCACCTCATTCCATGGAAGGCGGGACTTCCACATGGCCAAGGCAGCACGGCGCCTGTGCTCTGGCGGCCCAGGGCACGTGGTTCAGGGCTACCGTCCAGCCTTTCCTCTCCCCTTTAGAGCAGGGAGGTCCTTCCTGAAAGCCCAACGAGGCCCAGAAGGTTCCAGGGAAAACAGGCACGGTGGGCTGGCCCTTCCTGGGGACATCTGGGCCTGAGGCATGCTGGCCGACCCCCTGCGACCAGCAGGTTTCCTGGGACTTCCCTTCCACCCTGCGGACGTGAAGAATCCTAGGGACCGGACCGTGGGAGCTGCCAGGCTGTTCCTTGATTAAGTTTCAAGGAGCCGGGAAGACGCGGATGAGGGAACAGCCTTTCCAGGGGCTCAAGGGAACCTCCCTGGGCCCACAGCATTGCGGCTCTCCACCTCCCTTCTATGTCTCCGAGGAGTGTATCAAGCTTCAGATCCCCAACACTGCCACACAGTTGTGCCACCTAGTGCTGTTCCGGACATGGGGCCATGGGCCCAGCAGGGTTTCCTGAGCCCGAAGAACGAATCCCTCCTCTACCTACAGCTAGCTGCTCCCACAGGCAGGAAGGAAGAGAGTTCCCCAAGGACGTGAGGCCAAGAGTCCAAAGAGGCTGAGCTGTCAGCATTTCAGCCCAGGGCCCGCTGGAAGGCTCACGCAGGGACCACTGATGGGCAACAGGAAGATGGAGCTGGGGCCCTCGTTGCGAGGTCCTACGCCCAGTTGTGGCAGAGGTAGTGGGGAACGTCACCTGGGGAAGTGTGTCCTTGGGGGCGTGCTGGTGGTGGGAGCGAGCTCAGGGGTGGTGAGACTTGTTGATTTGGGAAGGCCCTGTGGGCTCATGAGCAGCAAGCTAGGTGGCCCTCAGTGAGGCAGGGACCATGGGCCTTGAGGGTCCACCTCCTCTCCTTTCCCTCTTCTGCACCTGGTCCACAGGAGGCAGAGATGACCGCCCCAACATGGAGCTCATCGGACACCGGGACAGCCCTTCGGCCAGGAGGAGCGCTCCCTCGGGACTCTTTCCTCTGCAGAAACGGACTGCCAGTGGGGACTTACTTACTCCTTGGGACCCTTGGCCGACAGCGCAAATCGGGACACAAGTTCTTACCCCTCTGTAGCACACGCTGAAACATTACGGTGTTTCCCCCAGCTGGGACCGGCCGTGCCGGCAGCACAGATGGGAGGTCGCTTGACATACCCCTGCCAGCTCCCACCCCTCCCTGCTTCCCTTGGCCACTCTGCGTGTGGCATCCAGGGGTAGACACACCCCTTAATACCCAAGGAATGCCCACGACGCCTGTGTGTCAGGAGGGACATGGCTGCACTCTGCCACTGGCCCCTTTCTCCTTAGTCAGCAGAGCTAGAAACCTCGAGGTCCAGGGCCTACAACCACACTGGGACATGCGTGTGCTCATGCAGACACTGGAATATGCAACACACACACACACTCTTGACACACAGGCATGCATGGTGTCCACACACACACCCCTCTCACGCATGTGCTACAAACACGTGGAGACACGAGCACTCACGCGTACTCATGGAAGCATGCACAACACACACATGGACATGGTGTCAGTCTCTCCGACATGGAGATGGCTTCACACACACACACACACACACATACATTGTCACACTCACAACACAGCATTCACACTGGGTCTCCAGCAGAGCCATCAACACTTGGAACTGCCCTAACATACTCACAAACGTGGTACCGACACACACATACACAAGAAACACACACAAACACCCATCCACTTTTTCTTACAGGCATACAGAGTGGGCTTCCCCCAAACACAGACACACACACACACACACACACACACACACGGACATACAGCACTCACACTAGGTCTCCGGCAGAGGTATCCACACGTGGTACCGCCACAGCAAAGTCACAAACGTGGCCCCACAACACACACATAAACAACACAAACCAACACCCTTGGTTTTTTTCCTACAGGCATCCACACAGGGGCACACACACACACACACACACACAGCACTCACACTAGGGCTGTGGCAGAGGCATCTCATTGCGCACTGCCATACAAACTCACAAACGTGGCCCCCACAGTACACACGTAAACAAAAAACATACACAAACACCCATGATCTTTTTCTTAGAAGCATACACAATGAGCCTCACACAAACACACACACACACACTCAAACACACAGCACTCACACTAGGTCTGTGGCAGAGCCATGTACACACAGCACCGCCATAGCAAGCTCACAAACGTGGTCCCACAACACACACATACACAACAAATACACACAAACACCCATGGTCATTTTCTTCCAGGCATACACAGTGGGCCTCACAGTGGGCCTTACACACAGGCATGGGGAACACACCCAATGAACATACACGGACTTCTGCGTTGAAGCATACACAATTCTCCCCAAACCATCTGGCTGACAGAGACACACAGACAAACATAGACACACAGGTATCCATGCATACAAAAACCCAAAGAGACAGGGGCGCCTGGGTGGCTCAGTCATTAAGCGTCTGCCTGCGGCTCAGGGTGATCTCGCGGCGTTCTCGGATCGAGCCCCACATCAGGCTCGTCCTCTGGGAGCCTGCTCCTACCTCTCCACCACCCTGCCTGTGTTCCCGCTCTCGCTGTCTCTCTGTCGGTTAAATAAATAAATAAGTTCTTTAAAAAAAAACACACAGAGAGAAAATTCACACAGGCACACAAGTGGGCAGACACAGAGGTATGCACCCTTGACCACCCTAGTACACGCACCTGTGCTTGTGTAAAATGAGAAACACACAATACACACACAGTCTCCAACCAGAGGCACACACGGGTGGGTAGGCATACACACACGCACGCACACACACACACATGCACGCCTGTGGGAGGGTGGTGCAGAGGGACAGGACATGGGTTTGGAGGGACCGTGAGGGACCCTGAGGAACCGCCTCCTTAGTCCTCCAGGGACACGTGGTTTTGTGGTGATCCTGACTAGAGGAAGCATGCACGGGACGGCATCACAGCAATGCAGGGCACGCTTCCAGGAGAAAGGGTACAGGGAGAAGCTCTCCAAGCGGGGTGAACGGGGCGGTAGCAGAGCCACCGGGCCACGAGTGCCCCGCTCGGCACGCCCCTTCCCCTGCCCTGAAGAACACGGCTCCCATGTAGAGAGGTGTGCCCTTTCCCGTCCTTCTCCCTGACCTGCCGAGCAAGAGTGGTGGTCTCTCCACAACCAAGCCCTGCCCTGCCCTGCCCCCGTGCCTTACATCCCCCGCACACACGGAATCCCACAGGCCAGGGCTGATCTCCTACTGGCCGTGTGCTGGGTCCCCCATACACATCCACACACAGACACATAGGGCTTCTTAACTTGTTTATGACTCGCCCGCCATCCCTGGCGATCTGGGTGCTGGACACTCTCTAGAGCTGGCCCTGAAGATCTGTTCCCCCACGTCTGTCCTGTGCGGGCAGAGCACCACGTAGACACGTCCACCCGTCTCTCACAACGCTGGACGCCTCCTCCACTGCTTCTCGCTGGTCCAACTCTGATGCTCTGCGGTGTCCACGTCCGCACAGCTGCCGTGCCCGTGACACACACACACAAACACACGACACACGGACGCACAAGGGAGGTGTTCGTGACACTGCCTCATGCCGAGGATCGCTAAGGCGGCGGTGACCGAGGGCCCTGTCCTTGTGGGATCCCGCTTCCTCCTCCTCTAGGGCTTCACCACCCTCCTCCAGATGGCCTAGTACCATTGCCAAGAATGGCCGTGTGGCTCTGGGAGGCCACGGGGTGGTCCGTAACACGGAGGGACATCAGAGCGTCTCGGGACAAGGGAGTCCCACTCCCAAAATTTGGCAGACTGTCCCCACCTGAAAAGCCAGCAGGAGAACTGAGGACCCGGCGGACGGCCATGGGTGAGTGTTCAGAGAAATGGGGTGGAGGAGCCTTGCTTCCCCCGAACGACCTGAGACTTTCTGGCTCACACCTGGCTCACCGGATGAACTTGCCCCAGTGGACACCCTGCCCTGGGTGTGTGCCCTGAGTTCCCTCGCCAGGGTCCCTACTCTCCCTCCAGCCGCTCCCTGGGTGATCCGGGGCCCAGGGTCCTCTGAGCCTCAGTTTCCAAACTGAGTCCCAAACCCGACTGTGCCCTGGCACCTCCCACACATATTTCAGGACGCAGTGGCCCGGCTACTCACCGACAGGTCCTCCTGTCTGCTCAGTGCCTTCGGCTGCCTCCCTGCCTCAGGTAGTACCACAAGGGATTGCGCCACAGGTCCTCGATGATGATCTGGTAGGGGAAACCGCCCAGGTGAGCACGGGGCCCGGGCCCCCTTCCCAGGCTGCCCCCATTGCCATCACCAATGCTAATGAAGGCCTCAGCGGCCCCACCTCGGCAATCTTGTTAGACCCTGGGCAGCTGGGGTCGCACAACCACTTGAAGAAGGTAAGGCTGGTGGAGTCGAGTCTTCGGCTGGGAGCTCCACGTTCTTCATCCCAGAACCACTGCACTGGAGTGGACCGAGTCGCCCTGTATCCTGCAGGAAGGGAAAATTCAGGGGAGGCTCTGCACTGCCTAGGACCCACACCCTGTCGCCCTCTCTCCCGCTCTCCTCTCAGCCTCTCTCCCTCCTGTGCCGGCTCTGGCTTCCACTTGTGTCCCTACACACCCCCTGCTCCTCCCGAGTGCCCACCTGCCCCCGCCGGCCCACCCCCGGCACCCTCGAAGCTCTAGCCCACTCCTACCGGCAATGCTAAGGTGATACTCCTTAAGGATCACTTTGTTCTGGAAGTAGGGGTTGTTCCCAAAGAAAAACATCAACGTGCTGTGGTCCTTGGGACGGCCCAGTTCCTCCACCTGCAACATAAAAGAAAGACGAGGGGAAGGGGACTTGTCCTCCACGGGTCCCGAGATGCTCCCTGCATGTCCCGCTGAACAATACTGCCGCGCCCTCTCCTGCCCAAATTCCACTCCCAATTGTCCTACCCCGCCACCCACTCCCAGCGCTGACCTCCAAATCGGTCATGTAGCTGAGCACATCTTTGTCCTGGGCACCCGTCACGGCTGATATCTGGGGGTGATTCAGGATCTGCCTTGGGTCAAGGAGCCTCGCCTTCAGCGCTATGGAAGGAGAGCCAGGACCAACCCAGCCCTTCCCGGTGAGAGGAAGGGCCCCAAACAGGGCACGTGTAGAACCACCAGGCCCTGCTGCCCTCCCAAGCCACTCAGCTCCTGCTCTTTCATCACAGCTGCTCAATACCAGCAGGTGCCTTGGCTTCCAGTGCCTCCGAGAGGGTCTGCGCCCGGCGGGACAAGGTCAAGGGCCTGCCTGTTCTCCCTTCCACCGTCGTCACCCTGGCCTGTGTGTTTGGCAGGCAGGCAGTGACTGCTTTGGGTGTCCAGATGTGGTCGGTCGCGCTCTCAGGGCTGTGTTTGCTTATGTGTTGGCCTGCAGGCCTGTGTCCTGGAGGGGCCTTCTGTGCCCACAATGGGGCCACTCATCTCCCTTAGCCTGGCTGGACACCCACAGGGCAAAGGGAGGGCCCGTTAGGTTCAGCGAGAGAAGGAGGGAAAGGGGTTGGGTGGCAACGGGAGGGAAAGCAAAGGGGAGACAGAGACAGAGATACCCACACAGGAGGAAGGGACACAGAGGGAGGGCAGAGGGGAGCGAGGGAGAGGGTGGGACGCACATAGAGGGGAGAGACACGGAGGGAGGAAACGGGGGGTGGGGGGGCGCCTGGGCATGGGGCCGCAGCCTGGCTGTGTAGGGCCTGAGGAGACAGTTTGCAGCACCGCATACAGCGTGTCTGGGTTTCTGATGTATGGGGAAGCGTGGCGGCCTGCTGAATGACTCTGGAAGCCGCATGAGGACGCAGCAGTGGGTGGGCACTGTACTCTTTAGAAAAGAACACAGGCTCTGAAGGACAGGGAAGGGGGTGGCCTGCCTCTCAATGGGCATGCCCCACGCAGCCGGCAGGACGTTTCCTTCCAGGACCTGCTCCGAGCCAAGGGTGGAACTACACTAGACATGCAGGGTGTGGACATGTGCTCCATGACACCTGGGAGAGTGTTGGGAGTGCTCCCTGCAGTCCCAGAGCATTTGCCCGCAGCTTCTGCTCAGACGTGGTCTCCACAAGCCTCAGCCCTTGCCTTCCCCCCACCTTCAAGGCCCACGCCCCTGTGCTGCGCCTTATAGGGACGGGGGACCCACTCCCACTGGGGGTGGAGAGGGGCCGGGGACCCTTTCCCCCAGCGCTCCTGCCCCTGGCAGAGCCTCTGCTGGTCCCTTCCTCCCAGTGGTCCTCCACCGCAGACAAACCCAAGCCCAGCAGGAGGAAGGATACCGCCTGGGCCCAGAAGCCGGGGATGCGCTGGATGATGGCCCTTCTTCCAGCCAGGTGAGAACTCCGCTTCTGATTCATCCTGCGCTTGAGCCGCAAGTAGGCCCTGGTAGCTTGGGCATCCACAGAGCTGAGCGCGAACTGAACCATCTCCAGCGGGGCAAGTGGTGCACCGGCTGGCTCGGGACCCGGCCCTGACTCCCCCTGCTGCAGCTGCTGCAGCTGCTCGTCCTGCTGTGCTTGCACCGCCTCCTGGTCTTCCACGGCCACGACCTCCACCACCGCCATGATATCCTCCACCACCAGCACCAACTCGTCCCCGGGGCCAGCCTGCTCTCTGCCCTGCTGGGCCTCCGCACCCAGCACAGCCTCTGCGCCCATCCCCCCGGCACCTAGGGCCTGCAGCTGCCCCGCCTCACCCCAGGCGCCTGCCTGGGCGCAGGGCTCCGGCGCCTCACGGCCCCCCTCCAGGAACAAGGTGCTCCAGGATGGCAGGGCAGCCCCGCCTTGCCCGGAGCCCGCCGCGCTCTCCATGTGGTGCTGGTCCTGAGGGAGCAGAGCCAGCAGCGGAGGGAAGGAGCTGGAGGAGCCAGCACCTAGCTCCCGCACGCGGCCGGCAGGTGGAGCTCTGGCGCCCCCAACTGGAGGCGGGAAGCAGAGGCCTCCAAGAGGCCGGAGGCTGGTGAAGGCATGCGCAGAAGAGCTAGGGACCAGATGGCCACGGGGCGACGGTGACGCGACGCCACGCATGCGGCCTTTGTGACACGGAGCCCTGAGTCACGCCCAGGCCGCTGGGCACGGAGCGTACGGAGGATGACAGGGCGGAGCGTGTGCCCGCCCAGACCCCCGCCCCTCGGCCCCAAAGGCAGCAGCCAGGGAGCCGGCCTGTGTGCCTCCTCCTCCGGGGTGGCCTCCGCATCTGGAACCTGGTCTATTCCCGGCTATCACCTGCCAGGCCATGAGCCGGAGGTCCCTCATATCACACAGCCCGTGTTACCTTTCCCGGCCGTCCAGGGGGACCAGGCTGCTGGCACTGGGGAATTCCAATGCAACGGCTCAAGAGGGTGACCCCCTGACCCCCGGAAGCCTCACCCGGCCCTTTCTTAGTGACCCTGAAGGAAAGCCCTGGAGCCATTACCTGGTGCTCCAACCACCGCCAGATCGCTGTGCCCATGGCCTTCCCGCATTTACCTGAACGGTGGCGAAGGGTGTCAGGGGGCCGCCCACCAGGATCCAGGATGCAGGGGCTGCCTCCCTCACCCCCTCCGCGCCCAGACTCTCCTCAAAAGAGAGGAAACACACACACATAAGTGGCCTCAAATTAGCAAAGAGCCAAGGTCCCTGGCCACCCCACGGAGCCTACAGAGCTACTAACACAGCCCCAGGGAGGTCCGGGATTCGGACTCGGTGGCATGCCAATGGGCAGGACATGTAGCCTACACAGTGACTCGGGGTAGTCTTTCGTCAAAGCCGCTGGTAGGACTTGCTCCCGCTGTACTTTCCTCTGCCACACCCTTCTCTGTCTGGCTCTCTTCCCATCTTTGCTTTCTCCTTCCTTGGGTGACTCTCGTGTCCTCCTTCCCTCCTGCTCTAACTGCCAAGGATGTCAGAGCTCCAGCAGAATGGTCCACGGAGCCTGCTTTTATCCACCTTCCTGAGGAGCTGAGGCTGCTGGGCAGCTCCACTGCCTTTGGTCCCCCCACTGGCTGCATGTTCCTGCTGTGTCTGTCACGGAGTGGACTACCTGCCTGCGAGGGGATATGGCAGCGAGCATTGGCAGCACGCGTGCCCTTTCTCCGGTACTCACCAGGTCCTTCGGGACAGTCCCACGCCTCATGGCGGTCCCCACCTTGGGTGAACATTGAGGTGCCCGAGGGACACCGCCTTGAGTGCCAGGAAGCCCGCGTGGGTGATGCCAAGGCCGCGAGGGTTAGTGTTGCATTGTGGGAGGGCCTCATTTAAAACGAATGGGTCTGGGCGCCTGGAGGATTTCAACCGGAAAGGGGCAGGAGGGTCCCCCTTGAGGTAAAGTGCAGGGCTTTTGGCGGTAGCACGTTTCAGTGTTTCAAAATCTGCTTGTTGAAGCAAACGAGGAAGGGAGCAAAACCAAAGGCCATATGGCGGGAGAAGCAAAATTTTCTAACACCGTCCCTGAGACAGCCCAGACGTTGGAGTTACCACTACAGTCCTAAGTACACTAGCTCTTGTCATGTTGCTCCAGCCCCTGAAGGAAGCTCCTGAGGCAATACTGCACCAGAAGCAGCACAGCCGTGGAAATGGAGAAGGCTGGGGGCTCCAGGTGATGGGAGACGGGGAAGAGAGCAAGAGGGGGAAGAGAGGGAGAGTAGGACTGAGGAGGGAGGAAAAGGGAGGGAGGGGAAGGAAGAGAGAGGAGGGAGAGAGGAGGGAGAGGGACACAGAAGGGAGAGGGGGAGGAGAGGGAGAGGGTGAAGAGAGGGAAAGGAGGGGAGAAGTAGAGGAGGAGGGAGGGGAAGAAGAGAGAGGAGGGAGAGAGGAGGGAGAGGGACACAGAAGGGTGAGGGAGAGAGGAGGGAGAGGGAGAGGAGGGATGGAGAGGAGAAGAGAGGGAAAGGGCGAGGGAGAGAGGAGGGAGAGACTCTGCAGGGAGAGAGGAAGGGAGAGAGGGAGAGGGAGGGAGAGGGGTCAGCTCATGCTGACCACCAGCAGGCACAAATTGGGAATGCCAGAAAGAGGTGGGAGAGAGGAAGAGGCAGCCAGTGCATGAGGACCTAAGGTGATAAAGCTTTGCCACTTTGCGGACAATGCTGACTCTGCACATCCAAGGAGCCCAATGCAGTCCTAGTGGAAGGAAGGATCCAAAGGGATGCCCAGGCCAATGGGCTCTTGTCTTTGGTGCAAAGGCAAGGACAGGCCTCTCGGCAGCCCACAGAGGCGGGACTGACCCATCACACCCCGGGGTTCCTCAGTGAGAGGAAGAGCCAGCTTCCCCTTAGGATGGACGGTGGCCAGAAGGCAGTGGGTGATAACCTTCAACACGTTCAGGGACAAAGAGTGTAACGTAAAGGTTATGGTCGCCAAGGACGCCCGAGAAAATATGCACCAGGCATCAGGAGAAGGAGTGAGAGGATGAGCCTAGGGTGGTAGGGAGAGGGCCGTGGGGTGGCGGTGGGGGTGTGTGGCTCTAACATAAGCAGAGTCCTACCCGCTGAAAGGAAGCCGGTCACTAGACCCTTAAGTCAGAGGGCTAGCCTGAGATACAAGGCATCCCCGTAAAGTACTCGCAGAGGAAACAGGAGAGCAGGATTTGCCTATGGAACCACGCTGCGTTGCCTGTGTGGCCTGAAGGACAAGTGCATCCAAGCAGGGGCACGTGTAGGATCGTCGGCTCAGCATGCACAGAGCTGGGTCTTGTAAGCTGTGGGAACGTGAAGTGGAGTCACGACACCCAGCCGGGAGCAGGCCCCTCGCCCACTACGTCAACCAAGTCCACGTATGGGCAAACCTGGGTTCCCCCAGGCTGGGGTGTTCCCTGCAATTGTGAGTGGGGAGGGCCCCCAAGAAGGGGCGTTCAGTGTAGAATCGGTAAAGCACAGTCTACCGTGGAGGAAGCCAGCCCCTTCCCAGAAGGAAGCCTACGGGTGGGAGCACCCATGTGTAGGAAGCTAACAGAGCCAGAGGCGGGCAAGCAACCCCAGGGTAGAGCAGTGGTGACGGGGTGAACGGGGTCGGGGTGTGAACACTGAGTTCCGCCAGGCGCAGGAGTTCTACCGACCCAAGGTGCCCCGGGCCTGCAGGTGGCAATATTGGCTGCGTCCCTAGCGTTGGGGTCAGCCAAGCGTTTGTAGAGAAATTTCAGAACGAAGGGGCAGGAAGGACCTCTTTGAGGTCCCCGCATGTCCCTGACGGTGCCTTGGGTACCTCGCTCACGCACAAGGTCTCGGAGGCCTAGTGGAGCTCGATCCAGTGGTGCCAGAGATGTCCGCCTGTCTCCCAGACACACGAAGCGGACAGCAAAGGAGGACGTAACGCAGGAATTGAGGATGGAAAGGGGCATGGGTTACACAGAAACCAAGTACCACAGTGGCGGACGTCAGTCGGTCCTGCTCAGGAGCAGGCTATGCGGCAACACAGCAAGACTGGGAGGGCAGCAGGACGTTCTGCCTTTGAAAACCTGCCCACATCAACGCACTGTGCAAGAGACTGAGGCCACAAAGTAGTTGAAAGCGGGAAAAGGGAGAACGATGAGTGACCTTCGGCCCTAAGCGGGGCGGCTGAGGACACTTTGGTGAGCCCCTCGCTGCCCGGCAGGAGGAGCTTGGCCCTTCCTCTGTTTCCAAGGAGGCGTCACTGCGCCACCCTACGGTACAGGAAGTGAAGGACTTCTCGGGACTCACCAAAGATTCCTAACGCACCCCCGTCGGAGGAGGAGAGGATTCTGACCCCGAAATGGATGAAACGGGGTCCGATTCACAGGTGGACAGACTCAGAGACAGGAACCCTTACGCCAACCCATTGGCAGGCCAACGGCCCGGCAGCTGTAGCCAAGCAGAGACTCGCAAAGCCCAAAGCACTCCTAGAGGCACAGCTCTGCCTATCTGGGCTCAGCACGGATGCGAGATGGGAGACCTGACGGCACAGGCACAGACGGGCCAAGACACGCCAAGGCATGTTCGGGAAGACAGACTAACACGGGCAAAGAGGGACGCTTTACACAGACAAGAACACGAAGATCCAGAAGGGCCAGGGACACACACGTGGTTCAGAGCCATGGAGCCAGAACGCTAGTGAACTCCTGATGTGGTCCTCTCCGATGAGACAGCAGTCTGGGATCCAGGACTGTGGGTCCCTCAGTGCCCGGGTTCTCGGTCATGCCGCGTCGTGGAAAGGAGATGTAGTCCAGAAGAGGAGTGGTGGGCAGCAGGGCAAAGTTTATTCAGCAAGTGTACAGAGCTCCCCAAAGGGTTGCTGCATTCCTGTTCAAGTTTAGGGGGTTTGGGGCGCCTGGGTGGCTAGACGCTTAAGCGTCTGCCTTCGGCTCAGGTCCTGCAGCCAGGCTCCTGGGATCGAGCCCCGCTTCGGGCTCCCTGCTCGACGGGAAGCCTGCCTCTCCCTCTCCCTGGGCTGTTTCCCTGCTTGTGCTCTCTCTCTCTCTCTCTGTCAGATAAATAAATAAATAAATAAATAAATAAATAAATAAATAAATAAATAAATAAGTTTAAATAAAATAAAGTTTCAGGATCTTGGAAGCCATGGTAATGTACAAAAGTTTAGGGAGTTGGATAAGCTCTTTTCAACCTGGAGTGTGGGGCCCTGTGGAATCCCTGATAAGGTGTTGCAATCACGGCTTTGATCCTGCCCCTGTCTACCTATGGGGTTATTGTTCACGTGTGGAAGGGTCTTGTGGGCTGACACCTGGAGACTAACTGTCTCAGCTTGTGACAGGGACCAGTGATTCGTGCCTCTTGGTGGTGCTTACCTTGTGGGGTCTTCAGCGGAGAGAGGGCCTTGGGCAAACGCCTTAAGCCCATGTGGAAACAGGAATCTCAGCACCACAGTGGTCATGGGACAGACAGCACACCGCTGCGTGGACTGGGCCTTGCCAGTCCTGAGGAACCATACCACCCCTCCCGCACGCCTCCGCCTCTTTGTCGTCTGGGGGAGCCCAAATGAGGGCCCTAGGGAGTCAGGGCACTAGAGATGCCCGCAGAGCGTGGCTGTGTGAGCTTGTGTGTGCCAGGACATGTGAGGGATTGGAGTGTGTGTGGGGGTGGGTGACTGAGGGTGCACCTGAGTGAGTGTGTGTGTCAGCTTGTGGGTGCGGCTGTTTGAGTGTGTGTGTGAGGACGCAGTGTCTGTGCACCACTGTGTGTGAGTGTGCATGTGTGTGTGTCCCCCTGCAATTTCTCCTTTCTCCTGGGCCCTTGTGCCGGGACGAGAGGGTCATGTTTCCTACCCTCCCAGCTCCCTCTGTCCCCTCTCCCACAGTCCCTCCATACAGCCTGGCCCTCACTCCTTAACGTGGTTGCTGGTCCTCAGAACCTGACTGTGTCAGCAGGAGGCTGTGTGCGTTCCTAGACCTGGGGAGAGCAGTGGCACTGGGTTCGACAGAGTCATGGACCTTGAGTCCTCCCCCCCATGGAATGTGCAGTGGGTGTGTGTGAGGCCATCCACCAGGGAGCATCCCTGGAGGCCACCATCGGCGTCCACCTAACCTGGCAACTGGACGTGTTTGTCCCTGGCTCCTTATTCCCTTTCCTTGAACTCCCTCATTTCCCCAGGGAAGAGATGAGCCCCGGTTGGCTGGCCTTTCGATCAGATCTTCTCCCTGCCCAGCCCCACTGGGCCTGGGGGAACGGTACCTCTGCCCCCTGGGATGCAGTCCCAGACCATGCGTGTCCTAGCCCTGTGGGCAAGCCTACAGGACAGGCCGATCCACAGACCGGGGAAGCCCAGGCGCAGAAGGAAAACACCGACATGCAGCCGCTGTGTTCAGTCAGTCCCCTGGAGCCCCTTCCAGGAGGAAGAGTGCGTGTGCCAGAGCACACAGACACACACACACACACACACACACACACACACACACACACACAGAAACACACTTGACGTTGTTTATTTACATTTCGATATTTCTCCAGGGCTCCCGGGGCCTCAACAGGCCTTGTTTCACCCCGGCACCTGTCTTCAGTTATTTCCTGCAGAGAGGAAGCGGGTTGACCCTTCGGCTCCTTCTGAAGTTTCCGGACTGCTTTCCGTCAAGTGCGATGGTCCTCATCCTCATTTCAACATCATGAAGCTCCCTAGACGAGATGGCACACACACACACACACACACGCACACGCACAAGCACGCACGCGGGGACACACGTGCACATGGACACAGGAGGAGAGCAGTGGGTATCTTCACTGGGCCATACTTAAGGTTGCTTGAGGGTTTCAAGGTTCTCGTCGGGAATGGCGTTCATTCTCCCCTGGCCAAGCCCCTGCCCCCGACTGTGATCGCTTTATGTTTCCTCCAGCCACGTATGAACGAGCGTGCTCCTTCATGACTGCCCGCGGGCCAGTGGGCTTGGCAAAGGAGATGCCTCCGGAATTTAAGGGGACAACTGTGGTGATCAACACAGAGAAGGGACGGGAAGGCGGGGTGCGGCTTTGCACCAGGACACCCAGACATTTGGGCCAAGGGTGCCTCTGGTCACCCTTGTAATGCGCTGCTCGCAGACCTGAGGCTGGGGTCCACGGGCCACAGAATGACAGTTGCCGCAAGTGCAGGCGCTGAGCCGGCTTTGCTTCTCCGGCTCTGCTCCATGACGCTGCGTGGCCTCGCCTGCCTCAAGCTTCCCCAGGCACAACCCGTTTGGCACTGCACCTCCCCACGTTCCATGTCAGGGTGACGTGCTTTGTCCCGGGGTCGCTGTCTCGGAGTGTTCCTGTGAACCTCAGTGTCTCCCTTTGTGTAGCCCAGGGCCCAGGGATCCCGACAGCACACGTCTCGGCGCCCACGCCCTGGGCTCCTCACCTGTCGTCCTCTCAGTTCCCTCTCCTGCTGCCTTCTTGCTCACATAATACTGCAGGGGATTGGGCCACAGGTCGTCCATGATGATCTGGCAGGAGAAACGGGGGCGGGGCTCAGGTGTCCATCCCAAGCAGCTGGAGAAGCCAGCAAGGTCATTTACGCTGTGTGTCACAGGGCCCCACCTCAGCTATCCTGCTAGCCCCGGCAAAGCTGTGGTCAGAGAACCAGTTGAAGAAGTTAAGGCTGCTGTTGTGGTGCCTGCGGCTGTGGGCCTCTCGTTCGAAATCCTGGTGCCACTGGATGGGAGGGGAATGAGATGGCCCGTACCCTGCAGGAAGACGAGTGTGTGAGAGGGTGCTGGGTAATGAGTCGGGGAAGGCAACCCGCCCTCCTCCACCTGCCACCGCCCATCCAGACAGCGGCCTCTTACCAGCAGCGCTGACGACATACTCCTTCACAACCACTTCATTCCGGAAGTAGGAGTTCTTGCGAAAGAAGAGCAGGATCTGGCGGCACTCACGGGGAAACCGCAGTTCCTCCACCTGCCCGGCGGGAAAGTGGGGCAGAGGGGTGAAAGCTCTGTCCAGCAGACCTTGACCCTCCTGACTTGGGGGAGGACTCACTTTGGCCACCCTCTCCTCTCCTGTCCCCCACCCCGGCCTCAGTCTCCCGGGCCAGACCTTCAAATCCGTCAGGTAGCCAAGTATGCCTTCATCTTGCTCACTGATCATGGCTGACATCTGCGGGTGGTTCACAAACTGCTTTCGGTCAAGGAGCTCCGAGGGCTGGAGATGAAAGAGCTACAGCAACAGAGCGAGTCTGGACAGCAACTGGGCACTGTCTCCCCTCTCCACCGCGGGGTCCCACTGCCTCCGACCCGGCTGCCTCAAGGACCACGGCGCCCCGTGGTGCTACATATCTCAGCAGGGACACAGGCAGCTGGCATCCTGAGAGACACCCCTCCCGCCCCACACCCCCTCCACAGCTCATCCTCCTGTGCTGATGGCTAGGCAGAACTAGCGCGTTCCCGGACAGCACACATTCCTGCCTCAGGCTGACCGGGTGGGCTCTCACCACCCCTTGCCTGCAGCATTCTACCCAGGGGAACCCGTGCTTGGTGTGAATGTGTTTTGGGTGAAGAGACCCTGCTGCTATTCCTGACTCTGACCCGAACCAGTGCTCCTAGATGCCCAGCGGAGTTTCAGTGCCTCGTGCGACACCCAGAGCACCCTGCGGCCCCCACGCCCAACCGGAACCAGGATTTCCAGGCTGTCTTGATCCTCACGGCATGAGCGTGTCCTCTGCAATGCTGCGGGGCGTGAGGGGGCTTCCCCCCCATGATGCATGTTGGTAGTCAACAGCCCCCTCCCTCTCGTTCCTCATGCACTGGCCCAGACACATCGGAATCCCTCAGTGACAGCATGAAGGATACAGCCTTGGCCCAGAAGCCAGGGATGCCCCGGATAATGGCGCTTCGGTGTTCCAGGTGACGCTGCCGCCTCTGACATGACTTGAGCTTGAGCCGAGAGTAGGACCTGCTGGCTTGCTTATTCACGGGCTCCAGCTCGGACTGCAGGGCCCCTAGAGCCTCGAGCGGGGACAGGGATGGACCCCGCCGTGCCTCTGGCTGTTCTTCCCCTTCCTGCTTCTCCTGCGCCTCTTCCTCCTTCTGGCCCTCCTCCCTGGCCTCCTCCTGCACAGCCACCTCCTCAGCCTCTTCAGCCTTCTCCCCTTCCTCAGGCTGCTCCCACTCCTCGGCCTCCTCTTCCTCAGCCACCTGCTCTTCACCATCTGCGTCCTCCTCCTTCTTAGCCTCCTCCTCCTTGGCCTCAGATGCTCCGTCCACAGAATCCTCCTCAGCCTTCTCCGCCTCCTCATGCTCTTTCTCCGTGGACTTCTCATTTCCCTCATCAGCTTCCTCCCCCACCTCCGTAACCTCTTGGAGGTATATCTCAGACTCTTCCGCAACAGCCCCCTCCTCAGTGTCCTCCTTCTCATCCTCAACAGCCTCCCCTTCCTCAGCCTCTTCAGGCCGTGCCACCACTTCAGCTTTCTCCTCTTCCTCAGACTTGACTGTGTCCTGAGACTCCACCGCAACTTTGGCTTCCTGCTCAGCCTCCTTGTCCTCCTCCTCCTCTGATTCCTCTACAGTGTGCTCCCCTTCAACCTCCTCTACACCAGGGTCCAGCGCTACCATGATATCCACCACCAGCACCAACTCGTCCCCGGGGCCGGCCTGCTCTCTGCCCTGCTGGGCCTCAGCACCCACCACAGCCTCTGCGCCCATCCCGGCGGCACCTAGGGCCTGCAGCGGCCCTGCCTCCCCCCAGGCGCCTGCCTGGGCGCGGGGCCCCGACGCCTCACGGCCCCCCTCCAGGACCAAGGTGGTGCAGGACGGCGGGGCAGCCCCGCCTTCCCCGGAGCCCGCCGCGCTCTCCATGTGGTCCTGGTCGTGAGCGAGCAGAGCCAGCAGCGGAGAGGAGCTGGAGGTGAGAGCACGTGGCTCCCGCAAACGGTCGGGCAGGTGGAGCTCTGGCGCCCCTAGTCGTCTGCGGGAGGCAGCGTCCTCCCAGAGGCCGTGGGCCGCTGAACGCATGCGCACAAGGGATAGCGGGCATGCTGTGTCGCCCCAGGATGACGCTGTATCACGTGTGCGGCCTTGGTGGGACTGAGTCCTGGGCTGGCCCAGGACGAGGGAGAACCCCGCGTCCAATCAGGTAACGGCTGGTGGGCGTGCCCACGCAGGGCCCCGCCCCTCGCGCTGCAGGCACCACTCAGGGAGCCAGCTACGGCGCCCCCGCCTGCCGTCCGTCCGGGACACACCTCCACCTTCACCCCTCCCGCCGCTTCCTCCCGGGGGGCCCTCCGCCTGGTATTTGAAGCCAGGCAATGCCAGGCTGTCCCTCGCCTACCCGAATAGACTCCTCTAGGACTCAGGACACGGTACACACCCCCGGGAGCCCTGGACCAGTGTGTGTGGAAAGCGTCAGCCCATGCCCCGGAGAATCTAGGGCAATTCCAGGACACAGGTGCCCCGATGCTCTCTGCCAGGCCAGCGTGGGGGGAAAAGTGTGGCCACAGTTTGTTCCAGCCCATGTCCTTTGCTACTCAGGAGAAGAGTGACAAAGAGTGCTGGTTCCATCTGTGTGCCTGTCCTTTCTTCTTCCTCACCTTTCCGTCTTCCTCTAAGTCTTTGTGTTCAGGTGCTCTTTCTCTGGCTCCTCGCTGGCCACACGGTCTCTAGGGGAGAAGGACTTCAGGACAGAAGATGCATTCACCCCTCTGAGCAGCTCTTTTCCCTGGGCATAAAAGCCCTGTCCCCCTCTGTGACTGGCACCCAGTCAGGTGACCCTGGAAAAGGTCCCAAGCGGGGTCCCACAGCAGCACACTCACCCAACAACCACGCAAGCAGACACGCAGTGTGTTTGCCCTGGAGGACAGAGAAACTGACCCTTAGAGGAGCCACGAGCATAGAGCAAAGGGGACCCTGAAGAGGATGTCTGGGTGAACCCTGTTAAGAGGGTGGCTGGTGATGCCGTCTGCTGGCCTGGAGCCACCTGTCTGTCTGCTGTTAGGGAGGCCAGGCGGCAAGGAGCTGAGGACGGCACCCAGGACACACGTAGCAGGAATGCACACGCCTTTCCTACTAGACACAGAGCGTCTTGCGTTGCATTCTGCCAACACCGCGAATGCCATGGGAATGGGTTCCCGGCTCATCTGGCCTGCAGAGGAGAACGTACCCTTCCTAGCCTTGCCCCGTCCATGCCCGTCAGGTCAGACCGTGAGCAGAACATCAGGCCGGGACACCACGGCCCCGGGGCTGGCTCGCAAACGTGGTGAGAGGACACCCAGAGTGCGCTTCTGAGCCAGCACAGTAGGCTTGGGCAGGTGGTTTGGTGCCAATGCAAGCCAGTCTCTCCAGCTCTGACCGAAAAGTAAGGCCTTCTTCCACACCCCCTGAGTCCTCGCAGCCGGCAAAGTGCCGCACGAGCCATGCCCCGGAGAAGGCGTGGCAACGTAAGGCTTACTCCCTGGCAGCTGATGCATGCGTCCAATCGTCCCCACCTCATTCCATGGAAGGCGGGACTTCCACATGGCCAAGGCAGCACGGCGCCTGTGCTCTGGCGGCCCAGGGCACGTGGTTCAGGGCTACCGTCCAGCCTTTCCTCTCCCCTTTAGAGCAGGGAGGTCCTTCCTGAAAGCCCAACGAGGCCCAGAAGGTTCCAGGGAAAACAGGCACGGTGGGCTGGCCCTTCCTGGGGACATCTGGGCCTGAGGCATGCTGGCCGACCCCCTGCGACCAGCAGGTTTCCTGGGACTTCCCTTCCACCCTGCGGACGTGAAGAATCCTAGGGACCGGACCGTGGGAGCTGCCAGGCTGTTCCTCGATTAAGTTTCAAGGAGCCGGGAAGACGCGGATGAGGGAACAGCCTTTCCAGGGGCTCAAGGGAACCTCCCTGGGCCCACAGCATTGCGGCTCTCCACCTCCCTTCTATGTCTCCGAGGAGTGTATCAAGCTTCAGATCCCCAACACTGCCACACAGTCGTGCCACCTAGTGCTGTTCCGGACATGGGGCCATGGGCCCAGCAGGGTTTCCTGAGCCCGAAGAACGAATCCCTCCTCTACCTACAGCTAGCTGCTCCCACAGGCAGGAAGGAAGAGAGTTCCCCAAGGACGTGAGGCCAAGAGTCCAAAGAGGCTGAGCTGTCAGCATTTCAGCCCAGGGCCCGCTGGAAGGCTCACGCAGGGACCACTGATGGGCAACAGGAAGATGGAGCTGGGGCCCTCGTTGCGAGGTCCTACGCCCAGTTGTGGCAGAGGTAGTGGGGAACGTCACCTGGGGAAGTGTGTCCTTGGGGGCGTGCTGGTGGTGGGAGCGAGCTCAGGGGTGGTGAGACTTGTTGATTTGGGAAGGCCCTGTGGGCTCATGAGCAGCAAGCTAGGTGGCCCTCAGTGAGGCAGGGACCATGGGCCTTGAGGGTCCACCTCCTCTCCTTTCCCTCTTCTGCACCTGGTCCACAGGAGGCAGAGATGACCGCCCCAACATGGAGCTCATCGGACACCGGGACAGCCCTTCGGCCAGGAGGAGCGCTCCCTCGGGACTCTTTCCTCTGCAGAAACGGACTGCCAGTGGGGACTTACTTACTCCTTGGGACCCTTGGCCGACAGCGCAAATCGGGACACAAGTTCTTACCCCTCTGTAGCACACGCTGAAACATTACGGTGTTTCCCCCAGCTGGGACCGGCCGTGCCGGCAGCACAGATGGGAGGTCGCTTGACATACCCCTGCCAGCTCCCACCCCTCCCTGCTTCCCTTGGCCACTCTGCGTGTGGCATCCAGGGGTAGACACACCCCTTAATACCCAAGGAATGCCCACGACGCCTGTGTGTCAGGAGGGACATGGCTGCACTCTGCCACTGGCCCCTTTCTCCTTAGTCAGCAGAGCTAGAAACCTCGAGGTCCAGGGCCTACAACCACACTGGGACATGCGTGTGCTCATGCAGACACTGGAATATGCAACACACACACACACTCTTGACACACAGGCATGCATGGTGTCCACACACACACCCCTCTCACGCATGTGCTACAAACACGTGGAGACACGAGCACTCACGCGTACTCATGGAAGCATGCACAACACACACATGGACATGGTGTCAGTCTCTCCGACATGGAGATGGCTTCACACACACACACACACACACACACACACACACATACATTGTCACACTCACAACACAGCATTCACACTGGGTCTCCAGCAGAGCCATCAACACTTGGAACTGCCCTAACATACTCACAAACGTGGTACCGACACACACATACACAAGAAACACACACAAACACCCATCCACTTTTTCTTACAGGCATACAGAGTGGGCTTCCCCCAAACACAGACACACACACACACACACACACACACACACACGGACATACAGCACTCACACTAGGTATCCCGCAGAGGTATCCACACGTGGTACCGCCACAGCAAAGTCACAAACGTGGCCCCACAACACACACATAAACAACACAAACCAACACCCTTGGTTTTTTTCCTACAGGCATCCACACAGGGGCACACACACACACACACACACACACAGCACTCACACTAGGGCTGTGGCAGAGGCATCTCATTGCGCACTGCCATACAAACTCACAAACGTGGCCCCCACAGTACACACGTAAACAAAAAACATACACAAACACCCATGATCTTTTTCTTAGAAGCATACACAATGAGCCTCACACAAACACACACACACACACTCAAACACACAGCACTCACACTAGGTCTGTGGCAGAGCCATGTACACACAGCACCGCCATAGCAAGCTCACAAACGTGGTCCCACAACACACACATACACAACAAATACACACAAACACCCATGGTCATTTTCTTCCAGGCATACACAGTGGGCCTCACAGTGGGCCTTACACACAGGCATGGGGAACACACCCAATGAACATACACGGACTTCTGCGTTGAAGCATACACAATTCTCCCCAAACCATCTGGCTGACAGAGACACACAGACAAACATAGACACACAGGTATCCATGCATACAAAAACCCAAAGAGACAGGGGCGCCTGGGTGGCTCAGTCATTAAGCGTCTGCCTGCGGCTCAGGGTGATCTCGCGGCGTTCTCGGATCGAGCCCCACATCAGGCTCGTCCTCTGGGAGCCTGCTCCTACCTCTCCACCACCCTGCCTGTGTTCCCGCTCTCGCTGTCTCTCTGTCGGTTAAATAAATAAATAAGTTCTTTAAAAAAAAACACACAGAGAGAAAATTCACACAGGCACACAAGTGGGCAGACACAGAGGTATGCACCCTTGACCACCCTAGTACACGCACCTGTGCTTGTGTAAAATGAGAAACACACAATACACACACAGTCTCCAACCAGAGGCACACACGGGTGGGTAGGCATACACACACGCACGCACACACACGCATGCACGCACGCCTGTGGGTGGGTGGTGCAGAGGGACAGGACATGGGTTTGGAGGGACCGTGAGGGACCCTGAGGAACCGCCTCCTTAGTCCTCCAGGGACACGTGGTTTTGTGGTGATCCTGACTAGAGGAAGCATGCACGGGACGGCATCACAGCAATGCAGGGCACGCTTCCAGGAGAAAGGGTACAGGGAGAAGCTCTCCAAGCGGGGTGAACGGGGCGGTAGCAGAGCCACCGGACCACGAGTGCCCCGCTCGGCACGCCCCTTCCCCTGCCCTGAAGAACACGGCTCCCATGTAGAGAGGTGTCCCCTTTCTCGTCCTTCTCCCTGACCTGCCGAGCAAGAGTGGTGGTCTCTCCACAACCAAGCCCTGCCCTGCCCTGCCCCCGTGCCTTACATCCCCCGCACACACGGAATCCCACAGGCCAGGGCTGATCTCCTACTGGCCGTGTGCTGGGTCCCCCATACACATCCACACACAGACACATAGGGCTTCTTAACTTGTTTATGACTCGCCCGCCATCCCTGGCGATCTGGGTGCTGGACACTCTCTAGAGCTGGCCCTGAAGATCTGTTCCCCACGTCTGTCCTGTGCGGGCAGAGCACCACGTAGACTCGTCCACCCGTCTCTCACAACGCTGGACGCCTCCTCCACTGCTTCTCGCTGGTCCAACTCTGATGCTCTGCGGTGTCCACGTCCGCACAGCTGCCGTGCCCGCGACACACACGCACAAACACACGACACACGGACGCACAAGGGAGGTGTTCGTGACACTGCCTCATGCCGAGGATCGCTAAGGCGGCGGTGACCGAGGGCCCTGTCCTTGTGGGATCCCGCTTCCTCCTCCTCTAGGGCTTCACCACCCTCCTCCAGATGGCCTAGTACCATTGCCAAGAATGGCCGTGTGGCTCTGGGAGGCTACGGGGTGGTCCGTAACACGGAGGGACGTCGGAGCGTCTTGGGACAAGGGAGTCCCACTCCCAAAATTTGGCAGACTATCCCCACCTGAAAAGCCAGCAGGAGAACTGAGGACCCGGCGGACGGCCATGGGTGAGTGTTCAGAGAAATGGGGTGGAGGAGCCTTGCTTCCCCCGAACGACCTGAGACTTTCTGGCTCACACCTGGCTCACCGGATGAACTTGCCCCAGTGGACACCCTGCCCTGGGTGTGTGCCCTGAGTTCCCTTGCCAGGGTCCCTACTCTCCCTCCAGCCGCTCCCTGGGAGATGCGGGGCCCAGCGTCCTCTGAGCCTCAGTTTCCAAACTGAGTCCCAAAACCGACTGTGCCCTGGCACCTCCCACACATATTTCAGGACGCAGTGGCCCGGCTACTCACCGACAGGTCCTCCTGTCTGCTCAGTGCCTTCGGCTGCCTCCCTGCCTCAGGTAGTACCGCAAGGGATTGCGCCACAGGTCCTCGATGATGATCTGGTAGGGGAAACCGCCCAGGTGAGCACGGGGCCCGGGCCCCCTTCCCAGGCTGTCCCCATTGCCATCACCAATGCTAATGAAGGCCTCAGCGGCCCCACCTCGGCAATCTTGTTAGACCCTGGGCAGCTGGGGTCGCACAACCACTTGAAGAAGGTAAGTCTGGTGGTGTCGAGTCTTCGGCTGGGAGCTCCACGTTCTTCATCCCAGAACCACTGCACTGGAGTGGACCGAGTCGCCCTGTATCCTGCAGGAAGGGAAAATTCAGGGGAGGCTCTGCACTGCCTAGGACCCACACCCTGTCGCCCTCTCTCCCGCTCTCCTCTCAGCCTCTCTCCCTCCTGTGCCGGCTCTGGCTTCCACTTGTGTCCCTACACACCCCCTGCTCCTCCCGAGTGCCCACCTGCCCCCGCCGGCCCACCCCCGGCACCCTCGAAGCTCTAGCCCACTCCTACCGGCAATGCTAAGGTGATACTCCTTAAGGATCACTTTGTTCTGGAAGTAGGGGTTGTTCCCAAAGAAAAACATCAACGTGCTGTGGTCCTTGGGACGGCCCAGTTCCTCCACCTGCAACATAAAAGAAAGACGAGGGGAAGGGGACTTGTCCTCCACGGGTCCCGAGATGCTCCCTGCATGTCCCGCTGAACAATACTGCCGGGCCCTCTCCTGCCCAAATTCCACTCCCAGTGGTCCTACCCCCGCCACCCACTCCCAGCGCTGACCTCCAAATCGGTCATGTAGCTGAGCACATCTTTGTCCTGGGCACCCGTCACGGCTGATATCTGGGGGTGATTCAGGATCTGCCTTGGGTCAAGGAGCCTCGCCTTCAGCGCTATGGAAGGAGAGCCAGGACCAACCCAGCCCTTCCCGGTGAGAGGAAGGGCCCCAAACAGGGCACGTGTAGAACCACCAGGCCCTGCTGCCCTCCCAAGCCACTCAGCTCCTGCTCTTTCATCACAGCTGCTCAATACCAGCAGGTGCCTTGGCTTCCAGTGCCTCCGAGAGGGTCTGCGCCCGGCAGGACAAGGTCAAGGGCCTGCCTGTTCTCCCTTCCACCGTCGTCACCCTGGCCTGTGTGTTTGGCAGGCAGGCAGTGACTGTTTTGGGTGTCCAGATGTGGTCGGTCGCGCTCTCAGGGCTGTGTTTGCTTATGTGTTGGCCTGCAGGCCTGTGTCCTGGAGGGGCCTTCTGCGCCCACAAAGGGGCCACTCATCTCCCTTAGCCTGGCTGCACACCCACAGGGCAAAGGGAGGGCCAGTTAGGTTCAGCAAGAGAGGGAGGGAAAGGGGTTGGGTGGCAACGGAGGGAAAGCAAAGGAGAGACAGAGACAGAGATACCCACACAGGAGGAAGGGACACAGAGGGAGGGCAGAGGGGAGCGAGGGAGAGGGTGGGACGCACATAGAGGGGAGAGACACGGAGGGAGGAAACGGGGGGTGGGGGGGCGCCTGGGCATGGGGCCGCAGCCTGGCTGTGTAGGGCCTGAGGAGACAGTTTGCAGCACCGCATACAGTGTGTCTGGGTTTCTGATGTACGGGGAAGCGTGGCGGCCTGCTGAATGACTCTGGAAGCCGCATGAGGACGCAGCAGTGGGTGGGCACTGTACTCTTTAGAAAAGAACACAGGCTCTGAAGGACAGGGAAGGGGGTGGCCTGCCTCTCAATGGGCATGCCCCACGCAGCCGGCAGGACGTTTCCTCCCAGGACCTGCTCCGAGCCAAGGGTGGAACTACACTAGACATGCAGGGTGTGGACATGTGCTCCATGACACCTGGGAGAGTGTTGGGAGTGCTCCCTGCAGTCCCAGAGCATTTGCCCGCAGCTTCTGCTCAGACGTGGTCTCCACAAGCCTCAGCCCTTGCCTTCCCCCCACCTTCAAGGCCCACGCCCCTGTGCTGCGCCTTATAGGGACGGGGGACCCACTCCCACTGGGGGTGGAGAGGGGCCGGGGACCCTTTCCCCCAGCGCTCCTGCCCCTGGCAGAGCCTCTGCTGGTCCCTTCCTCCCAGTGGTCCTCCACCGCAGACAAACCCAAGCCCAGCAGGAGGAAGGATACCGCCTGGGCCCAGAAGCCGGGGATGCGCTGGATGATGGCCCTTCTTCCAGCCAGGTGAGAACTCCGCTTCTGATTCATCCTGCGCTTGAGCCGCAAGTAGGCCCTGGTAGCTTGGGCATCCACAGAGCTGAGCGCGAACTGAACCATCTCCAGCGCGGCAAGTGGGGCGCCGGCTAGCTCGGGACCCAGCCCTGACTCCCCCTGCTGCAGCTGCAGCAGCTGCTCGTCCTGCTGTGCTTGCACCGCCTCCTGGTCTTCCACGGCCACGACCTCCACCACCGCCATGATATCCTCCACCACCAGCACCAACTCGTCCCCGGGGCCAGCCTGCTCTCTGCCCTGCTGGGCCTCCGCACCCAGCACAGCCTCTGCGCCCATCCCCCCGGCACCTAGGGCCTGCAGCGGCCCCGCCTCACCCCAGGCGCCTGCCTGGGCGCAGGGCTCCGGCGCCTCACGGCCCCCCTCCAGGAACAAGGTGCTCCACGATGGCAGGGCAGCCCCGCCTTGCCCGGAGCCCGCCGCGCTCTCCATGTGGTGCTGGTGCTGAGGGAGCAGAGCCCCCAGCAGAGGGAAGGAGCTGGAGGAGCCAGCACCTGGCTCCGGCACGCGGCCGGCAGGTGGAGCTCTGGCGCCCCCAACTGGAGGCGGGAAGCAGAGGCCTCCAAGAGGCCGGAGGCTGGTGAAGGCATGCGCAGAAGAGCTAGGGACCAGATGGCCACGGGGCGACGGTGACGCGACGCCACACATGCGGCCTTTGTGACACGGAGCCCTGAGTCACGCCCAGGCCGCTGGGCACGGAGCGTAGGGACAATGACAGGGCGGAGCGTGTGCCCGCCCAGACCCCCGCCCCTGGCCCCCAAGGCACCAGCCAGGGAGCCGGCCTGTGTGCCTCCTCCTCCGGGGTGGCCTCCGCATCTGGAACCTGGTCTATTCCCGGCTATCACCTGCCAGGCCATGAGCCGGAGGTCCCTCATATCACACAGCCCGTGTTGCCTTTCCCGGCCGTCCAGGGGGACCAGGCTGCTGGCACTGGGGAATTCCAATGCAACGGCTCAAGAGGGTGACCCCCTGACCCCCGGAAGCCTCCCCCGGCCCTTTCTTAGTGACCCTGAAGGAAAGCCCTGGAGCCATTCCCTGGTGCTCCAACCACCGCCAGATCGCTGTGCCCATGGCCTTCCCGCATTTACCCGAACGGTGGCGAAGGGTGTCAGGGGGCCGCCCACCAGGATCCAGGATGCAGGGGCTGCCTCCCTCACCCCCTCCGCGCCCGGACTCTCCTCAAAGGAGAGGAAACACACACACATAAGTGGCCTCAAATTAGCAAAGAGCCAAGGTCCCTGGCCACCCCACGGTGCCTACAGAGCTACTAACACAGCCCCAGGGAGGTCCGGGATTCGGACTCGGTGGCATGCCAATGGGCAGGACATGTAGCCTACACAGTGACTCGGGGTAGTCTTTCGTCAAAGCCGCTGGTAGGACTTGCTCCCGCTGTACTTTCCTCTGCCACACCCTTCTCTGTCTGGCTCTCTTCCCATCTTTGCTTTCTCCTTCCTTGGGTGACTCTCGTGTCCTCCTTCCCTCCTGCTCTAACTGCCAAGGATGTCAGAGCTCCAGCAGAATGGTCCACGGAGCCTGCTTTTATCCACCTTCCTGAGGAGCTGAGGCTGCTGGGCAGCTCCACTGCCTTTGGTCCCCCCACTGGGTGCATGTTCCTGCTGTGTCTGTCACCGAGTGGACCACCTGCCTGCGAGGGGATATGGCAGCGAGCATTGGCAGCACACGTGCCCTTTCTCCGGTACTCATCAGGTCCTTCGGGACAGTCCCACACCTCATGTCGGTCCCCACCTTGGGTGAACATTGAGGTGCCCGAGGGACACCGCCTAAAGTGCCAGGAAGGCCACGTGGGTGATGCCAAGGCCGCGAGGGTTAGTGTTGCATTGTGGGAGGGCCTCATTTAAAAGGAATGGGTCTGGGCGCCTGGAGGATTTCAACCGGAAAGGGGCAGGAGGGTCCCCCTTGGGGTAAAGTGCAGGACTTTTGGCGGTAGCACGTTTCAGTGTTTCAAAATCTGCTTGTCGACGCAAACGAGGAAGGGAGCAAAACCAAAGGCCATATGGCGGGAGAAGCAAAATTTTCTACCACCGTCCCTGAGACAGCCCAGACGTTGGAGTTACCACTACAGTCCTAAGTACACTAGCTCTTGTCATGTTGCTCGAGCCCCTGAAGGAAGCTCCTGAGGCAATACTGCACCAGAAGCAGCACAGCCGTGGAAATGGAGAAGGCTGGGGGCTCCAGGTGATGGGAGACGGGGAAGAGAGCAAGAGGGGGAAGAGAGGGAGAGTAGGACTGAGGAGGGAGGAAAAGGGAGGGAGGGGAAGGAAGAGAGAGGAGGGAGAGAGGAGGGAGAGGGACACAGAAGGGAGAGGGGGAGGAGAGGGAGAGGGTGAAGAGAGGGAAAGGAGGGGAGAAGTAGAGGAGGAGGGAGGGGGAAGAAGAGAGAGGAGGGAGAGAGGAGGGAGAGGGACACAGAAGGGTGAGGGAGAGAGGAGGGAGAGGGAGAGGAGGGATGGAGAGGAGAAGAGAGGGAAAGGGAGAGGGCGAGGGAGAGAGGAGGGAGAGACTCTGCAGGGAGAGAGGAAGGGAGAGAGGGAGAGGGAGGGAGAGGGGTCAGCTCATGCTGACCACCAGCAGGCACAAATTGGGAATGCCAGGAAGAGGTGGGAGAGAGGAAGAGGCAGCCAGTGCATGAGGACCTA
This sequence comes from Ursus americanus, assembly GCF_024610735.1. Classification (NCBI taxonomy): domain Eukaryota; kingdom Metazoa; phylum Chordata; class Mammalia; order Carnivora; family Ursidae; genus Ursus; species Ursus americanus. Next base: position 3,673,055 of record NC_142163.1, on the reverse strand, counting down.
AGGTGATAAAGCTTTGCCACTTTGCGGACAATGCTGACTCTGCACATCCAAGGAGCCCAATGCAGTCCTAGTGGAAGGAAGGATCCAAAGGGATGCCCAGGCCAATGGGCTCTTGGCTTTGGTGCAAAGGCAAGGACAGGCCTCTCGGCAGCCCACAGAGGCGGGACTGACCCATCACACCCCGGGGTTCCTCAGTGAGAGGAAGAGCCAGCTTCCCCTTAGGATGGACGGTGGCCAGAAGGCAGTGGGTGATAACCTTCAACACGTTCAGGGAAAAAGAGTGTAACGTAAAGGTTATGGTCGCCAAGGACGCCCGAGAAAATATGCACCAGTCATCAGGAGAAGGAGTGAGAGGATGAGCCTAGGGTGGTAGGGAGAGGGCCGTGGGGTGGCGGTGGGGGTGTGTGGCTCTAAGATAAGCAGAGTCCTACCCGCTGAAAGGAAGCCGGTCACTAGAACCTTAAGTCAAAGGGCTAGCCTGAGATACAAGGCATCCCCGTAAAGTACTCGCAGAGGAAACAGGAGAGCAGGATTTGCCTATGGAACCACGCTGCGTTGCCTGTGTGGCCTGAAGGACAAGTGCATCCAAGCAGGGGCACGTGTAGGATCGTCGGCTCAGCATGCACAGAGCTGGGTCTTGTAAGCTGTGGGAACGTGAAGTGGAGTCACGACATCCACCCGGGAGCAGGCCCCTCGCCCACTACGTCACCCAAGTCCACCTATGGGCAAACCTGGGTTCCCCCAGGCTGGGGTGTTCCCTGCAACTGTGAGTGGGGAGGGCCCCCAAGAAGGGGCGTTCAGCGTAGAATCGGTAAAGCACTGTCTACCGTGGAGGAAGCCAGCCCCTTCCCAGGAGGAAGCCTATGGGTGGGAGCACCCATGTGTAGGAAGCTAACAGAGCCAGAGGCGGGCAAGCAACCCCAGGGTAGAGCAGTGGTGACGGGGTGAACGGGGTCGGGGAGGGCTCAATGGTGTGAACACTGAGTTCCGCCAGGCGCAGGAGTTCTACCGACCCAAGGTGCCCCTGGCCTGCAGGTGGCAATATTGGCTGCGTCCCTAGCGTTGGGGTCAGCCAAGCGTTTGCAGAGAAATTTCAGAACGAAGGGGCAGGAAGGACCTCTTGGAGGTCCCCGCATGTCCCTGACGGTGCCTTGGGTACCTCGCTCACGCACAAGGTCTCGGAGGCCTAGCGGAGCTCGATCCAGTGGTGCCAGAGATGTCCGCCTGTCTCCCAGACACACGAAACGGACAGCAAAGGAGGACGTAATGCAGGAATTGAGGATGGAAAGGGGCATGGGCTACACAGAAACCAAGTACCACAGTGGCGGACGTCAGTCGATCCTGCTCAGGAGCAGGCTACGCGGCAACACAGCAAGATTGGGAGGGCAGCAGGACGTTCTGCCTTTGAAAACCTGCCCACATCTACGCATTGTGCAAGAGACTGAGGCCACAAAGTAGTTGAAAGCGGGAAAAGGGAGAACGATGAGTGACCTTCGGCCCTAAGCGGGGCGGCTGAGGACCCTTTGGTGAGCCCCTCGCTGCCCGGCAGGAGGAGCTTGGCCCTTCCTCTGTTTCCAAGGAGGCGTCACTGCGCCACCCTACGGTACAGGAAGTGAAGGACTTCTCGGGACTCACCAAAGATTCCTAACGCACCCCCGTCGGAGGAGGAGAGGATTCTGACCCCGAAATGGATGAAACGGGGTCCAATTCACAGGTGGACAGACGCAGAGACAGGAACCCTTACGCCAACCCATTGGCAGGCCAACAGCCCGGCAGCTGTAGCTAAGCAGAGACTCGCAAAGCCCAAAGCACTCCTAGAGGCACAGCTCTGCCTATCTGGGCTCAGCACGGATGCGAGATGGGAGACCTGACGGCACAGGCACAGCCAGGCCAAGACACGCCAAGGCATGTTCGGGAAGACAGACTAACACGGGCAAAGAGGGACGCTTTACACAGACAAGAACACGAAGATCCAGAAGGGCCAGGGACACACACGTGGTTCAGAGCCATGGAACCAGAACGCTAGTGAACTCCTGATGTGGTCCTCTCCGATGAGACAGCAGTCTGGGATCCAGGACTGTGGGTCCCTCAGTGCCCGGGTTCTCGGTCATGCCGCGTCGTGGAAAGGAGATGTAGTCCAGAAGAGGAGTGGTGGGCAGCAGGGCAAAGTTTATTCAGCAAGTGTACAGAGCTCCCCCAAACGGTTGCTGCGTTCCTGTTCAAGTTTAGGGGGTTTGGGGCGCCTGGGTGGCTAGACGCTTAAGCGTCTGCCTTCGGCTCAGGTCCTGCAGCCAGGCTCCTGGGATCGAGCCCCGCTTCGGGCTCCCTGCTCGACGGGAAGCCTGCCTCTCCCTCTCCCTCGGCTGTTTCCCTGCTTGTCCTCTCTCTCTCTCTCTCTCTCTCTCTCTCTGTCAGATAGATAAATAAATAAATAAATAAATAAATAAATAAATAAATGAATAAATAAATAAATAAATAAAGTTAAATAAAATAAAGTTTCAGGATCTTGGAAGCCATGGTAATGTACAAAACAAAAGCTTAGGGAGTTGGATAAGCTCTTTCCAACCTGGAGTGTGGGGCCCTGTGGAATCCCTGATAAGGTGTTGCAATCACGGCTTTGATCCTGCCCCTGTCTACCTATGGGGTTATTGTTCACGTGTGGAAGGGTCTTGTGGGCTGACACCTGGAGACTAACTGCCTCAGCTTGTGACAGGGACCAGTGATTCGTGCCTCTTGGTGGTGCTTACCTTGTGGGGTCTTCAGCGGAGAGAGGGCCTTGGGCAAACGCCTTAAGCCCATGTGGAAACAGGAATCTCAGCACCACAGTGGTCATGGGATAGACAGCACACCGCTGCATGGACTGGGCCTTGCCAGTCCTGAGGAACCATACCACCCCTCCCGCACGCCTCCGCCTCTTTGTCGTCTGGGGGAGCCCAAACGAGGGCCCTAGGGAGTCAGGGCACTAGAGATGCCCGCAGAGCGTGGCTGTGTGAGCTTGTGTGTGCCAGGACATGTGAGGGAGTGGAGTGTGTGTGGGGGTGGGTGACTGAGGGTGCACCTGAGTGTCTGTGTCAGCTTGTGGGTGCGGCTGTTTGAGTGTGTGTGTGAGGACGCAGTGTCTGTGCACCACTGTGTGTGAGCGTGCGTGTGTGTGTGTCCCCCTGCAATCTCTCCTTTCTCCTGGGCCCTTGTGCCGGGACGAGAGGGTCATGTTTCCTAGCCTCCATGGCTCCCTCTGTCCCCTCTCCCACAGTCCCTCCATACAGCCTGGCCCTCACTCCTTAACGTGGTTGCTGGTCCTCAGAGCCTGACTATGTCAGCAGGAGGCTGTGTGCGTTCCTAGACCTGGGGAGAGCAGTGGCACTGGGTTCGACAGAGTCATGGACCTTGAGTCCTCCCCCCATGGAATGTGTGGTGGGTGTGTCTGAGGCCATCCACCAGGGAGCATCCCTGGAGGCCACCATCGGCGTCCACCTAACCTGGCTACTGGACGTGTTTGTCCCTGGCTCGTTATTCCCTTTCCTTGAACTCCCTCATTTCCCCAGGGAAGAGATGAGCCCCGGTTGGCTGGCCTTTCGATCAGATCTTCTCCCTGCCCAGCCCCATTGGGCCTGGGGGAACGGTACCTCTGCCCCCTGGGATGCAGTCCCAGACCATGCGTGTCCTAGCCCTGTGGGCAAGCCTACAGGACAGGCCGATCCACAGACTGGGGAAGCCCAGGCGCAGAAGGAAAACACCGACATGCAGCCGCTGTGTTCAGTCAGTCCCCTGGAGCCCCTTCCAGGAGGAAGAGTGCGTGTGCCAGAGCACACAGACACACGCGCACACACACACACACACACACACACACACGGAAACACACTTGACGTTGTTTATTTACATTTCGATATTTCTCCAGGGCTCCCAGGGCCTCAACAGGCCGTGTTTCACCCCGGCACCTGTCTTCAGTTATTTCCTGCAGAGAGGAAGCGGGGTGACCCTTCGGCTCCTTCTGAAGTTTCCGGACTGCTTTCCGTCAAGTGCGATGGTCCTCATCCTCATTTCAACATCATGAAGCTCCCTAGACGAGATGGCACACACACACACACACACACACACACATGCACACGCACAAGCACGCACGCGGGGACACACGTGCACATGGACACAGGAGGAGAGCAGTGGGTATCTTCACTGGGCCATACTTAAGGTTGCTTGAGGGTTTCAAGGTTCTCGTCGGGAATGGCGTTCATTCTCCCCTGGCCAAGCCCCTGCCCCCGACTGTGATGGCTTTATGTTTCCTCCAGCCACGTATGAACGAGCGTGCTCCTTCATGACTGCCCGCGGGCCAGTGGGCTTGGCAAAGGAGATGCCTCCGGAATTTAAGGGGACAACTGTGGTGATCAACACAGAGAAGGGACGGGAAGGCGGGGTGCGGCTTTGCACCAGGACACCCAGACATTTGGGCCAAGGGTGCCTCTGGTCACCCTTGTAATGCGCTGCTCGCAGACCTGAGGCTGCGGTTCACGGGCCACAGAATGACAGTTGCCGCAAGTGCAGCCGCTGAGCCGGCTTTGCTTCTCCGGCTCTGCTCCATGACGCTGCGTGGCCTCGCCTGCCTCAAGCTTCCCCAGGCACAACCCGTTTGGCACTGCACCTCCCCACGTTCCATGTCAGGGTGACGTGCTTTGTCCCGGGGTCGCTGTCTCGGAGTGTTCCTGTGAACCTCAGTGTCTCCCTTTGTGTAGCCCAGGGCCCAGGGATCCCGACAGCACACGTCTCGGCGCCCACGCCCTGGGCTCCTCACCTGTCGTCCTCTCAGTTCCCTCTCCTGCTGCCTTCTTGCTCACATAATACTGCAGGGGATTGGGCCACAGGTCGTCCATGATGATCTGGCAGGAGAAACGGGGGCGGGGCTCAGGTGTCCATCCCAAGCAGCTGGAGAAGCCAGCAAGGTCATTTACGCTGTGTGTCACAGGGCCCCACCTCAGCTATCCTGCTAGCCCCGGCAAAGCTGTGGTCAGAGAACCAGTTGAAGAAGTTAAGGCTGCTGTTGTGGTGCCTGCGGCTGTGGGCCTCTCGTTCGAAATCCTGGTGCCACTGGATGGGAGGGGAATGAGATGGCCCGTACCCTGCAGGAAGACGAGTGTGTGAGAGGGTGCTGGGTAATGAGTCGGGGAAGGCAACCCGCCCTCCTCCACCTGCCACCGCCCATCCAGACAGCGGCCTCTTACCAGCAGCGCTGACGACATACTCCTTCACAACCACTTCATTCCGGAAGTAGGAGTTCTTGCGAAAGAAGAGCAGGATCTGGCGGCACTCACGGGGAAACCGCAGTTCCTCCACCTGCCCGGCGGGAAAGTGGGGCAGAGGGGTGAAAGCTCTGTCCAGCAGACCTTGACCCTCCTGACTTGGGGGAGGACTCACTTTGGCCACCCTCTCCTCTCCTGTCCCCCACCCCGGCCTCAGTCTCCCGGGCCAGACCTTCAAATCCGTCAGGTAGCCAAGTATGCCTTCATCTTGCTCACTGATCATGGCTGACATCTGCGGGTGGTTCACAAACTGCTTTCGGTCAAGGAGCTCCGAGGGCTGGAGATGAAAGAGCTACAGCAACAGAGCGAGTCTGGACAGCAACCGGGCACTGTCTCCCCTCTCCACCGCGGGGTCCCACTGCCTCCGACCCGGCTGCCTCAAGGACCACGGCGCCCCGTGGTGCTACATATCTCAGCAGGGACACAGGCAGCTGGCATCCTGAGAGACACCCCTCCCGCCCCACACCCCCTCCACAGCTCATCCTCCTGTGCTGATGGCTAGGCAGAACTAGCGCGTTCCCGGACAGCACACATTCCTGCCTCAGGCTGACCGGGTGGGCTCTCACCACCCCTTGCCTGCAGCATTCTACCCAGGGGAACCCGTGCTTGGTGTGAATGTGTTTTGGGTGAAGAGACCCTGCTGCTATTCCTGACTCTGACCCGAACCAGTGCTCCTAGATGCCCAGCGGAGTTTCAGTGCCTCGTGCGACACCGAGAGCACCCTGCGGCCCCCACGCCCAACCGGAACCAGGATTTCCAGGCTGTCTTGATCCCCACGGCATGAGCGTGTCCTCTGCAATGCTGCGGGGCGTGAGGGGGGTTCCCCCCCATGATGCATGTTGGTAGTCAACAGCCCCCTCCCTCTCGTTCCTCATGCACTGGCCCAGACACATCGGAATCCCTCAGTGACAGCATGAAGGATACAGCCTTGGCCCAGAAGCCAGGGATGCCCCGGATAATGGCGCTTCGGTGTTCCAGGTGACGCTGCCGCCTCTGACATGACTTGAGCTTGAGCCGAGAGTAGGACCTGCTGGCTTGCTTATTCACGGGCTCCAGCTCGGACTGCAGGGCCCCTAGAGCCTCGAGCGGGGACAGGGATGGACCCCGCCGTGCCTCTGGCTGTTCTTCCCCTTCCTGCTTCTCCTGCGCCTCTTCCTCCTTCTGGCCCTCCTCCCTGGCCTCCTCCTGCACAGCCACCTCCTCAGCCTCTTCAGCCTTCTCCCCTTCCTCAGGCTGCTCCCACTCCTCGGCCTCCTCTTCCTCAGCCACCTGCTCTTCACCATCTGCGTCCTCCTCCTTCTTAGCCTCCTCCTCCTTGGCCTCAGATGCTCCGTCCACAGAATCCTCCTCAGCCTTCTCCGCCTCCTCATGCTCTTTCTCCGTGGACTTCTCATTTCCCTCATCAGCTTCCTCCCCCACCTCCGTAACCTCTTGGAGGTATATCTCAGACTCTTGCGCAACAGCCCCCTCCTCAGTGTCCTCCTTCTCATCCTCAACAGCCTCCCCTTCCTCAGCCTCTTCAGGCCGTGCCACCACTTCAGCTTTCTCCTCTTCCTCAGACTTGACTGTGTCCTGAGACTCCACCGCAACTTTGGCTTCCTGCTCAGCCTCCTTGTCCTCCTCCTCCTCTGATTCCTCTACAGTGTGCTCCCCTTCAACCTCCTCTACACCAGGGTCCAGCGCTACCATGATATCCACCACCAGCACCAACTCGTCCCCGGGGCCGGCCTGCTCTCTGCCCTGCTGGGCCTCAGCACCCACCACAGCCTCTGCGCCCATCCCGGCGGCACCTAGGGCCTGCAGCGGCCCTGCCTCCCCCCAGGCGCCTGCCTGGGCGCGGGGCCCCGACGCCTCACGGCCCCCCTCCAGGACCAAGGTGGTGCAGGACGGCGGGGCAGCCCCGCCTTCCCCGGAGCCCGCCGCGCTCTCCATGTGGTCCTGGTCGTGAGCGAGCAGAGCCAGCAGCGGAGAGGAGCTGGAGGTGAGAGCACGTGGCTCCCGCAAACGGTCGGGCAGGTGGAGCTCTGGCGCCCCTAGTCGTCTGCGGGAGGCAGCGTCCTCCCAGAGGCCGTGGGCCGCTGAACGCATGCGCACAAGGGATAGCGGGCATGCTGTGTCGCCCCAGGATGACGCTATATCACGTGTGCGGCCTTGGTGGGACTGAGTCCTGGGCTGGCCCAGGACGAGGGAGAACCCCGCGTCCAATCAGGTAACGGCTGGTGGGCGTGCCCACGCAGGGCCCCGCCCCTCGCGCTGCAGGCACCACTCAGGGAGCCAGCTACGGCGCCCCCGCCTGCCGTCCGTCCGGGACACACCTCCACCTTCACCCCTCCCGCCGCTTCCTCCCGGGGGGCCCTCCGCCTGGTATTTGAAGCCAGGCAATGCCAGGCTGTCCCTCGCCTACCCGAATAGACTCCTCTAGGACTCAGGACACGGTACACACCCCCGGGAGCCCTGGACCAGTGTGTGTGGAAAGCGTCAGCCCATGCCCCGGAGAATCTAGGGCAATTCCAGGACACAGGTGCCCCGATGCTCTCTGCCAGGCCAGCGTGGGGGGAAAAGTGTGGCCACAGTTTGTTCCAGCCCATGTCCTTTGCTACTCAGGAGAAGAGTGACAAAGAGTGCTGGTTCCATCTGTGTGCCTGTCCTTTCTTCTTCCTCACCTTTCCGTCTTCCTCTAAGTCTTTGTGTTCAGGTGCTCTTTCTCTGGCTCCTCGCTGGCCACACGGTCTCTAGGGGAGAAGGACTTCAGGACAGAAGATGCATTCACCCCTCTGAGCAGCTCTTTTCCCTGGGCATAAAAGCCCTGTCCCCCTCTGTGACTGGCACCCAGTCAGGTGACCCTGGAAAAGGTCCCAAGCGGGGTCCCACAGCAGCACACTCACCCAACAACCACGCAAGCAGACACGCAGTGTGTTTGCCCTGGAGGACAGAGAAACTGACCCTTAGAGGAGCCACGAGCATAGAGCAAAGGGGACCCTGAAGAGGATGTCTGGGTGAACCCTGTTAAGAGGGTGGCTGGTGATGCCGTCTGCTGGCCTGGAGCCACCTGTCTGTCTGCTGTTAGGGAGGCCAGGCGGCAAGGAGCTGAGGACGGCACCCAGGACACACGTAGCAGGAATGCACACGCCTTTCCTACTAGACACAGAGCGTCTTGCGTTGCATTCTGCCAACACCGCGAATGCCATGGGAATGGGTTCCCGGCTCATCTGGCCTGCAGAGGAGAACGTACCCTTCCTAGCCTTGCCCCGTCCATGCCCGTCAGGTCAGACCGTGAGCAGAACATCAGGCCGGGACACCACGGCCCCGGGGCTGGCTCGCAAACGTGGTGAGAGGACACCCAGAGTGCGCTTCTGAGCCAGCACAGTAGGCTTGGGCAGGTGGTTTGGTGCCAATGCAAGCCAGTCTCTCCAGCTCTGACCGAAAAGTAAGGCCTTCTTCCACACCCCCTGAGTCCTCGCAGCCGGCAAAGTGCCGCACGAGCCATGCCCCGGAGAAGGCGTGGCAACGTAAGGCTTACTCCCTGGCAGCTGATGCATGCGTCCAATCGTCCCCACCTCATTCCATGGAAGGCGGGACTTCCACATGGCCAAGGCAGCACGGCGCCTGTGCTCTGGCGGCCCAGGGCACGTGGTTCAGGGCTACCGTCCAGCCTTTCCTCTCCCCTTTAGAGCAGGGAGGTCCTTCCTGAAAGCCCAACGAGGCCCAGAAGGTTCCAGGGAAAACAGGCACGGTGGGCTGGCCCTTCCTGGGGACATCTGGGCCTGAGGCATGCTGGCCGACCCCCTGCGACCAGCAGGTTTCCTGGGACTTCCCTTCCACCCTGCGGACGTGAAGAATCCTAGGGACCGGACCGTGGGAGCTGCCAGGCTGTTCCTCGATTAAGTTTCAAGGAGCCGGGAAGACGCGGATGAGGGAACAGCCTTTCCAGGGGCTCAAGGGAACCTCCCTGGGCCCACAGCATTGCGGCTCTCCACCTCCCTTCTATGTCTCCGAGGAGTGTATCAAGCTTCAGATCCCCAACACTGCCACACAGTCGTGCCACCTAGTGCTGTTCCGGACATGGGGCCATGGGCCCAGCAGGGTTTCCTGAGCCCGAAGAACGAATCCCTCCTCTACCTACAGCTAGCTGCTCCCACAGGCAGGAAGGAAGAGAGTTCCCCAAGGACGTGAGGCCAAGAGTCCAAAGAGGCTGAGCTGTCAGCATTTCAGCCCAGGGCCCGCTGGAAGGCTCACGCAGGGACCACTGATGGGCAACAGGAAGATGGAGCTGGGGCCCTCGTTGCGAGGTCCTACGCCCAGTTGTGGCAGAGGTAGTGGGGAACGTCACCTGGGGAAGTGTGTCCTTGGGGGCGTGCTGGTGGTGGGAGCGAGCTCAGGGGTGGTGAGACTTGTTGATTTGGGAAGGCCCTGTGGGCTCATGAGCAGCAAGCTAGGTGGCCCTCAGTGAGGCAGGGACCATGGGCCTTGAGGGTCCACCTCCTCTCCTTTCCCTCTTCTGCACCTGGTCCACAGGAGGCAGAGATGACCGCCCCAACATGGAGCTCATCGGACACCGGGACAGCCCTTCGGCCAGGAGGAGCGCTCCCTCGGGACTCTTTCCTCTGCAGAAACGGACTGCCAGTGGGGACTTACTTACTCCTTGGGACCCTTGGCCGACAGCGCAAATCGGGACACAAGTTCTTACCCCTCTGTAGCACACGCTGAAACATTACGGTGTTTCCCCCAGCTGGGACCGGCCGTGCCGGCAGCACAGATGGGAGGTCGCTTGACATACCCCTGCCAGCTCCCACCCCTCCCTGCTTCCCTTGGCCACTCTGCGTGTGGCATCCAGGGGTAGACACACCCCTTAATACCCAAGGAATGCCCACGACGCCTGTGTGTCAGGAGGGACATGGCTGCACTCTGCCACTGGCCCCTTTCTCCTTAGTCAGCAGAGCTAGAAACCTCGAGGTCCAGGGCCTACAACCACACTGGGACATGCGTGTGCTCATGCAGACACTGGAATATGCAACACACACACACACTCTTGACACACAGGCATGCATGGTGTCCACACACACACCCCTCTCACGCATGTGCTACAAACACGTGGAGACACGAGCACTCACGCGTACTCATGGAAGCATGCACAACACACACATGGACATGGTGTCAGTCTCTCCGACATGGAGATGGCTTCACACACACACACACACACACACACACACACACACACACATACATTGTCACACTCACAACACAGCATTCACACTGGGTCTCCAGCAGAGCCATCAACACTTGGAACTGCCCTAACATACTCACAAACGTGGTACCGACACACACATACACAAGAAACACACACAAACACCCATCCACTTTTTCTTACAGGCATACAGAGTGGGCTTCCCCCAAACACAGACACACACACACACACACACACACACACACACACGGACATACAGCACTCACACTAGGTCTCCGGCAGAGGTATCCACACGTGGTACCGCCACAGCAAAGTCACAAACGTGGCCCCACAACACACACATAAACAACACAAACCAACACCCTTGGTTTTTTTCCTACAGGCATCCACACAGGGGCACACACACACACACACACACACAGCACTCACACTAGGGCTGTGGCAGAGGCATCTCATTGCGCACTGCCATACAAACTCACAAACGTGGCCCCCACAGTACACACGTAAACAAAAAACATACACAAACACCCATGATCTTTTTCTTAGAAGCATACACAATGAGCCTCACACAAACACACACACACACACTCAAACACACAGCACTCACACTAGGTCTGTGGCAGAGCCATGTACACACAGCACCGCCATAGCAAGCTCACAAACGTGGTCCCACAACACACACATACACAACAAATACACACAAACACCCATGGTCATTTTCTTCCAGGCATACACAGTGGGCCTCACAGTGGGCCTTACACACAGGCATGGGGAACACACCCAATGAACATACACGGACTTCTGCGTTGAAGCATACACAATTCTCCCCAAACCATCTGGCTGACAGAGACACACAGACAAACATAGACACACAGGTATCCATGCATACAAAAACCCAAAGAGACAGGGGCGCCTGGGTGGCTCAGTCATTAAGCGTCTGCCTGCGGCTCAGGGTGATCTCGCGGCATTCTCGGATCGAGCCCCACATCAGGCTCGTCCTCTGGGAGCCTGCTCCTACCTCTCCACCACCCTGCCTGTGTTCCCGCTCTCGCTGTCTCTCTGTCGGTTAAATAAATAAATAAGTTCTTTAAAAAAAAACACACAGAGAGAAAATTCACACAGGCACACAAGTGGGCAGACACAGAGGTATGCAGCCTTGACCACCCTAGTACACGCACCTGTGCTTGTGTAAAATGAGAAACACACAATACACACACAGTCTCCAACCAGAGGCACACACGGGTGGGTAGGCATACACACACGCACGCACACACACACACATGCACGCCTGTGGGAGGGTGGTGCAGAGGGACAGGACATGGGTTTGGAGGGACCGTGAGGGACCCTGAGGAACCGCCTCCTTAGTCCTCCAGGGACACGTGGTTTTGTGGTGATCCTGACTAGAGGAAGCATGCACGGGACGGCATCACAGCAATGCAGGGCACGCTTCCAGGAGAAAGGGTACAGGGAGAAGCTCTCCAAGCGGGGTGAACGGGGCGGTAGCAGAGCCACCGGGCCACGAGTGCCCCGCTCGGCACGCCCCTTCCCCTGCCCTGAAGAACACGGCTCCCATGTAGAGAGGTGTGCCCTTTCCCGTCCTTCTCCCTGACCTGCCGAGCAAGAGTGGTGGTCTCTCCACAACCAAGCCCTGCCCTGCCCTGCCCCCGTGCCTTACATCCCCCGCACACACGGAATCCCACAGGCCAGGGCTGATCTCCTACTGGCCGTGTGCTGGGTCCCCCATACACATCCACACACAGACACATAGGGCTTCTTAACTTGTTTATGACTCGCCCGCCATCCCTGGCGATCTGGGTGCTGGACACTCTCTAGAGCTGGCCCTGAAGATCTGTTCCCCCACGTCTGTCCTGTGCGGGCAGAGCACCACGTAGACACGTCCACCCGTCTCTCACAACGCTGGACGCCTCCTCCACTGCTTCTCGCTGGTCCAACTCTGATGCTCTGCGGTGTCCACGTCCGCACAGCTGCCGTGCCCGCGACACACACACACAAACACACGACACACGGACGCACAAGGGAGGTGTTCGTGACACTGCCTCATGCCGAGGATCGCTAAGGCGGCGGTGACCGAGGGCCCTGTCCTTGTGGGATCCCGCTTCCTCCTCCTCTAGGGCTTCACCACCCTCCTCCAGATGGCCTAGTACCATTGCCAAGAATGGCCGTGTGGCTCTGGGAGGCCACGGGGTGGTCCGTAACACGGAGGGACATCAGAGCGTCTCGGGACAAGGGAGTCCCACTCCCAAAATTTGGCAGACTGTCCCCACCTGAAAAGCCAGCAGGAGAACTGAGGACCCGGCGGACGGCCATGGGTGAGTGTTCAGAGAAATGGGGTGGAGGAGCCTTGCTTCCCCCGAACGACCTGAGACTTTCTGGCTCACACCTGGCTCACCGGATGAACTTGCCCCAGTGGACACCCTGCCCTGGGTGTGTGCCCTGAGTTCCCTCGCCAGGGTCCCTACTCTCCCTCCAGCCGCTCCCTGGGTGATCCGGGGCCCAGGGTCCTCTGAGCCTCAGTTTCCAAACTGAGTCCCAAACCCGACTGTGCCCTGGCACCTCCCACACATATTTCAGGACGCAGTGGCCCGGCTACTCACCGACAGGTCCTCCTGTCTGCTCAGTGCCTTCGGCTGCCTCCCTGCCTCAGGTAGTACCACAAGGGATTGCGCCACAGGTCCTCGATGATGATCTGGTAGGGGAAACCGCCCAGGTGAGCACGGGGCCCGGGCCCCCTTCCCAGGCTGCCCCCATTGCCATCACCAATGCTAATGAAGGCCTCAGCGGCCCCACCTCGGCAATCTTGTTAGACCCTGGGCAGCTGGGGTCGCACAACCACTTGAAGAAGGTAAGGCTGGTGGAGTCGAGTCTTCGGCTGGGAGCTCCACGTTCTTCATCCCAGAACCACTGCACTGGAGTGGACCGAGTCGCCCTGTATCCTGCAGGAAGGGAAAATTCAGGGGAGGCTCTGCACTGCCTAGGACCCACACCCTGTCGCCCTCTCTCCCGCTCTCCTCTCAGCCTCTCTCCCTCCTGTGCCGGCTCTGGCTTCCACTTGTGTCCCTACACACCCCCTGCTCCTCCCGAGTGCCCACCTGCCCCCGCCGGCCCACCCCCGGCACCCTCGAAGCTCTAGCCCACTCCTACCGGCAAAGCTAAGGTGATACTCCTTAAGGATCACTTTGTTCTGGAAGTAGGGGTTGTTCCCAAAGAAAAACATCAACGTGCTGTGGTCCTTGGGACGGCCCAGTTCCTCCACCTGCAACATAAAAGAAAGACGAGGGGAAGGGGACTTGTCCTCCACGGGTCCCGAGATGCTCCCTGCATGTCCCGCTGAACAATACTGCCGGGCCCTCTCCTGCCCAAATTCCACTCCCAATTGTCCTACCCCGCCACCCACTCCCAGCGCTGACCTCCAAATCGGTCATGTAGCTGAGCACATCTTTGTCCTGGGCACCCGTCACGGCTGATATCTGGGGGTGATTCAGGATCTGCCTTGGGTCAAGGAGCCTCGCCTTCAGCGCTATGGAAGGAGAGCCAGGACCAACCCAGCCCTTCCCGGTGAGAGGAAGGGCCCCAAACAGGGCACGTGTAGAACCACCAGGCCCTGCTGCCCTCCCAAGCCACTCAGCTCCTGCTCTTTCATCACAGCTGCTCAATACCAGCAGGTGCCTTGGCTTCCAGTGCCTCCGAGAGGGTCTGCGCCCGGCGGGACAAGGTCAAGGGCCTGCCTGTTCTCCCTTCCACCGTCGTCACCCTGGCCTGTGTGTTTGGCAGGCAGGCAGTGACTGCTTTGGGTGTCCAGATGTGGTCGGTCGCGCTCTCAGGGCTGTGTTTGCTTATGTGTTGGCCTGCAGGCCTGTGTCCTGGAGGGGCCTTCTGTGCCCACAATGGGGCCACTCATCTCCCTTAGCCTGGCTGGACACCCACAGGGCAAAGGGAGGGCCCGTTAGGTTCAGCGAGAGAAGGAGGGAAAGGGGTTGGGTGGCAACGGGAGGGAAAGCAAAGGAGAGACAGAGACAGAGATACCCACACAGGAGGAAGGGACACAGAGGGAGGGCAGAGGGGAGCGAGGGAGAGGGTGGGACGCACATAGAGGGGAGAGACACGGAGGGAGGAAACGGGGGGTGGGGGGGCGCCTGGGCATGGGGCCGCAGCCTGGCTGTGTAGGGCCTGAGGAGACAGTTTGCAGCACCGCATACAGCGTGTCTGGGTTTCTGATGTATGGGGAAGCGTGGCGGCCTGCTGAATGACTCTGGAAGCCGCATGAGGACGCAGCAGTGGGTGGGCACTGTACTCTTTAGAAAAGAACACAGGCTCTGAAGGACAGGGAAGGGGGTGGCCTGCCTCTCAATGGGCATGCCCCACGCAGCCGGCAGGACGTTTCCTTCCAGGACCTGCTCCGAGCCAAGGGTGGAACTACACTAGACATGCAGGGTGTGGACATGTGCTCCATGACACCTGGGAGAGTGTTGGGAGTGCTCCCTGCAGTCCCAGAGCATTTGCCCGCAGCTTCTGCTCAGACGTGGTCTCCACAAGCCTCAGCCCTTGCCTTCCCCCCACCTTCAAGGCCCACGCCCCTGTGCTGCGCCTTATAGGGACGGGGGACCCACTCCCACTGGGGGTGGAGAGGGGCCGGGGACCCTTTCCCCCAGCGCTCCTGCCCCTGGCAGAGCCTCTGCTGGTCCCTTCCTCCCAGTGGTCCTCCACCGCAGACAAACCCAAGCCCAGCAGGAGGAAGGATACCGCCTGGGCCCAGAAGCCGGGGATGCGCTGGATGATGGCCCTTCTTCCAGCCAGGTGAGAACTCCGCTTCTGATTCATCCTGCGCTTGAGCCGCAAGTAGGCCCTGGTAGCTTGGGCATCCACAGAGCTGAGCGCGAACTGAACCATCTCCAGCGCGGCAAGTGGTGCACCGGCTGGCTCGGGACCCGGCCCTGACTCCCCCTGCTGCAGCTGCTGCAGCTGCTCATCCTGCTGTGCTTGCACCGCCTCCTGGTCTTCCACGGCCACGACCTCCACCACCGCCATGATATCCTCCACCACCAGCACCAACTCGTCCCCGGGGCCAGCCTGCTCTCTGCCCTGCTGGGCCTCCGCACCCAGCACAGCCTCTGCGCCCATCCCCCCGGCACCTAGGGCCTGCAGCGGCCCAGCCTCACCCCAGGCGCCTGCCTGGGCGCAGGGCTTCGGCGCCTCACGGCCCCCCTCCAGGAACAAGGTGCTCCAGGATGGCAGGGCAGCCCCGCCTTGCCCGGAGCCCGCCGCGCTCTCCATGTGGTGCTGGTCCTGAGGGAGCAGAGCCAGCAGCGGAGGGAAGGAGCTGGAGGAGCCAGCACCTAGCTCCCGCACGCGGCCGGCAGGTGGAGCTCTGGCGCCCCCAACTGGAGGCGGGAAGCAGAGGCCTCCAAGAGGCCGGAGGCTGGTGAAGGCATGCGCAGAAGAGCTAGGGACCAGATGGCCACGGGGCGACGGTGACGCGACGCCACGCATGCGGCCTTTGTGACACGGAGCCCTGAGTCACGCCCAGGCCGCTGGGCACGGAGCGTACGGAGGATGACAGGGCGGAGCGTGTGCCCGCCCAGACCCCCGCCCCTCGGCCCCAAAGGCAGCAGCCAGGGAGCCGGCCTGTGTGCCTCCTCCTCCGGGGTGGCCTCCGCATCTGGAACCTGGTCTATTCCCGGCTATCACCTGCCAGGCCATGAGCCGGAGGTCCCTCATATCACACAGCCCGTGTTACCTTTCCCGGCCGTCCAGGGGGACCAGGCTGCTGGCACTGGGGAATTCCAATGCAACGGCTCAAGAGGGTGACCCCCTGACCCCCGGAAGCCTCACCCGGCCCTTTCTTAGTGACCCTGAAGGAAAGCCCTGGAGCCATTACCTGGTGCTCCAACCACCGCCAGATCGCTGTGCCCATGGCCTTCCCGCATTTACCTGAACGGTGGCGAAGGGTGTCAGGGGGCCGCCCACCAGGATCCAGGATGCAGGGGCTGCCTCCCTCACCCCCTCCGCGCCCAGACTCTCCTCAAAAGAGAGGAAACACACACACATAAGTGGCCTCAAATTAGCAAAGAGCCAAGGTCCCTGGCCACCCCACGGAGCCTACAGAGCTACTAACACAGCCCCAGGGAGGTCCGGGATTCGGACTCGGTGGCATGCCAATGGGCAGGACATGTAGCCTACACAGTGACTCGGGGTAGTCTTTCGTCAAAGCCGCTGGTAGGACTTGCTCCCGCTGTACTTTCCTCTGCCACACCCTTCTCTGTCTGGCTCTCTTCCCATCTTTGCTTTCTCCTTCCTTGGGTGACTCTCGTGTCCTCCTTCCCTCCTGCTCTAACTGCCAAGGATGTCAGAGCTCCAGCAGAATGGTCCACGGAGCCTGCTTTTATCCACCTTCCTGAGGAGCTGAGGCTGCTGGGCAGCTCCACTGCCTTTGGTCCCCCCACTGGCTGCATGTTCCTGCTGTGTCTGTCACGGAGTGGACTACCTGCCTGCGAGGGGATATGGCAGCGAGCATTGGCAGCACACGTGCCCTTTCTCCGGTACTCACCAGGTCCTTCGGGACAGTCCCACGCCTCATGGCGGTCCCCACCTTGGGTGAACATTGAGGTGCCCGAGGGACACCGCCTTGAGTGCCAGGAAGCCCGCGTGGGTGATGCCAAGGCCGCGAGGGTTAGTGTTGCATTGTGGGAGGGCCTCATTTAAAACGAATGGGTCTGGGCGCCTGGAGGATTTCAACCGGAAAGGGGCAGGAGGGTCCCCCTTGAGGTAAAGTGCAGGGCTTTTGGCGGTAGCACGTTTCAGTGTTTCAAAATCTGCTTGTTGAAGCAAACGAGGAAGGGAGCAAAACCAAAGGCCATATGGCGGGAGAAGCAAAATTTTCTAACACCGTCCCTGAGACAGCCCAGACGTTGGAGTTACCACTACAGTCCTAAGTACACTAGCTCTTGTCATGTTGCTCGAGCCCCTGAAGGAAGCTCCTGAGGCAATACTGCACCAGAAGCAGCACAGCCGTGGAAATGGAGAAGGCTGGGGGCTCCAGGTGATGGGAGACGGGGAAGAGAGCAAGAGGGGGAAGAGAGGGAGAGTAGGACTGAGGAGGGAGGAAAAGGGAGGGAGGGGAAGGAAGAGAGAGGAGGGAGAGAGGAGGGAGAGGGACACAGAAGGGAGAGGGGGAGGAGAGGGAGAGGGTGAAGAGAGGGAAAGGAGGGGAGAAGTAGAGGAGGAGGGAGGGGAAGAAGAGAGAGGAGGGAGAGAGGAGGGAGAGGGACACAGAAGGGTGAGGGAGAGAGGAGGGAGAGGGAGAGGAGGGATGGAGAGGAGAAGAGAGGGAAAGGGAGAGGGAGAGAGGAGGGAGAGACTCTGCAGGGAGAGAGGAAGGGAGAGAGGGAGAGGGAGGGAGAGGGGTCAGCTCATGCTGACCACCAGCAGGCACAAATTGGGAATGCCAGAAAGAGGTGGGAGAGAGGAAGAGGCAGCCAGTGCATGAGGACCTAAGGTGATAAAGCTTTGCCACTTTGCGGACAATGCTGACTCTGCACATCCAAGGAGCCCAATGCAGTCCTAGTGGAAGGAAGGATCCAAAGGGATGCCCAGGCCAATGGGCTCTTGTCTTTGGTGCAAAGGCAAGGACAGGCCTCTCGGCAGCCCACAGAGGCGGGACTGACCCATCACACCCCGGGGTTCCTCAGTGAGAGGAAGAGCCAGCTTCCCCTTAGGATGGACGGTGGCCAGAAGGCAGTGGGTGATAACCTTCAACACGTTCAGGGACAAAGAGTGTAACGTAAAGGTTATGGTCGCCAAGGACGCCCGAG